>NC_141697.1:263020947-263455301 GCF_964263255.1 Lissotriton vulgaris
CCAGCGGCAGTGCAAGCAGCGGACAGGCGGGAGGAGCGGAGGCTGAGGTAAGGGGACCCATGTCTGGGCAGGCGGGGGACGGGCTGGGCGGGGGCCCGGGCTGCAGGAGAAAAGAGAATGATCCCGTGTTTTTATGGTGAAACAGCAATCATTAACACACCTCTAGGCCAAAAAGATTAGCTATGAGGTAAGCTTTCCCAGCCAATGTACACTCTGTAGAACAGATTGGTCAGCTGTACACCTCTGCAAAGAAGAACAGACATATTTAAAGCAGTATATCAGCAGCGGACAGGCGGGAGGAGCAGCGGCTGAGGTAAGGGGACCCATGTCGGGGCAGGAGGGGGTCGGGGCAGGCAGGGGTCGGGGCAGGCGGGGGACGGGCCAGGCAGGGGCCCGGGCTGCTGGACAATGTCGGGGCAGGCGGGGGTCGGGGAAGCCTGTTGCTCCCGGACAAGGTCGGGACGGGATGCTTGTATATATATATATATATATATATATATATATTTTTTTTTTTTATTATTATTTTTTTTTTTTGCGAAAAAGTTTGACGCAACCAGGAAGAGATTAGCGCAGGGGACCCTGGCTGCCACAGAAGTTGTAACTTCCGAGTCAGACGCATCCATGTCGGAGGACGATTCATTGAGAGGTGACAAAGGGAAAAAGAAAGGACCACCTACTACTACTGTGGATCCTTTTTTAGACGAGTACCAGGTCCTCAAGGAGACACGACATCGCCCCCAAGGTCAAACACCACAGAAACCTCAACAAAAAAGAGGAAAACAAGGCGGGGCAGGAGGGGCAGGAGGAAATACGCAAGTGATGCAACCAATGGTAAGTCGCAGCAGGGGCAGGAGAGGGAGATGGTAAGGGATGAGCAAACCATAGTGAACCTCTCTGACAGGAAACTAAACGCCCACGAAGAAAATGTCCTGAAAAGAGGATTAACTTTTTGTCCTACATCTAAATTCGACCCAGTACAAACACGAATAGACATATTCAAGTTTGTAAGGAAGCTAAAGCTACAAAAAATATTCGCACAACAAACCCAAATTGGAATAGAAGGACCTCTTGAAACAACTGGGGCCACTGGTACCACTCTCAGAGACAATGACTTGCCACTGCTCGTGACTACCCATGATCTGGCAGAAACAGGTGAAGTACCCAGTACTATGGAGGTACTACAAAGAGAAGAGATCACGCAAGTCAGCGATCCCAGTAATTTGAAACGCAAATCCAGATTCTTGCCCCACGCAACACATGACGCAATAGACGTCTTCAATGACGCCATCCTCCAAGATTTGGAAAAAATGTCCAACAAAAATCTGGAATTGAATAGGAATAATTCGAACATCTCTCGGTTGGAATGGTAAGCCATTAAAACACTAAAGGAGGACACGACAATTGAAATCAAGCCCTCGGACAAGGGGGAAAATATTGTGATCTTCAGTAAAAATCAATATAAACAAGAGGCCCTACGACAATTACAGGACAGGAACTGTTATACCATCATTAACAGGAAAGACTTTGTGAAATGCACCATTGACTATCACACATTACTGAAAGGGTGGAGGGATGAAGGGATGCTTAATAAACATGAATACGAATATCTACATTGTGAGCACCCAATAATTCCAACATTTTATCACCTCCCCAATGTGCACAAAGACATGAAAAAACCCTCCGGGGAGACCCATTGTCTCCTCAATAGGGAGCCTTCTGGAGAACACTTCTAGGTTTATCGACACCTACCTAGCCCCCTTTGTCAAGGATTTACCCTCCTATGTCAGGGACACCCAAGACTTCATAAGATTGATTGACGGCATCGATATGCTTATGATAACCCTCGATGTGGCCAATCTCTATACCTGCATAGATCACCAAGAGGGTGTCCTTGCAATGAAATGGTTCTTGGGCATGAAAAATATGAAGCACCATCAACATAACTGTATGCTTTTGAAGATGGCTGAGTTTTGTCTCAATAATAACGTCTTTCTTTTTGCAGGAAATATGTACAGACAAATCAGGGGGACCGCCATGGGCACGTGCTTCGCCCCCAGCTATGCGAACTTGTTCGTAGGCTGGTGGGAGAAGCACGTGGCCTGGGGGGGACCAATGAGAGATGGTTGGATCAGATTATGATCTGGGCAAGATACATAGACGATTTGTTTGTCGTATGGCGAGGCGATAGGTCCTCGGCTGAGGAATATATTGCGTCCCTTAATGATAACAATCTCAATTTGAGATTTACGAGCACCATCAGCGACAAGTCTGTATATTATCTTGATCTGGAAGTCTTCGTGAAAGGGAGCTCCTTACTAACAAAACTGTACCGTAAGCCCACAGCGGGCAATACCGTATTACATGCGGATAGTCATCATCCGAGGAGTATGATAAGAAACATCCCCTTTGGAGAATTACTCCGCCTAAAAAGGAACTGTACAGATCCCAAAGATTTCTTACAGGCTCGGGACGAAGCGGTACACAGATTTAAAGATAGAGGGTACTCAAAGGCAACGCTAGCGAGTGCAGTAAGTAGAGCTGACCTCCTGGAAAGAAAAGACTTGATGAAAACTAAAGTAAAGGAGGTAGAAACGGAGGGGAGTGTCAGAATGATAACCACATTCAATATGAGATCCAGTGAGTTAGTGGCCATATTTAACAAAAACTGGCACATTTTGCGTACTGATCCAATAATGAAACATACTTTACCCCCAGACCCTCTGTGACTTATAGAAGATGCAAATCTCTAAGTGATCATCTGATTGACAGCCACTTTGAAGACTCCTCTAAAAAACTAAACAAAAAACCAGTCTGCGGCTTCGAACCTTGCATGCACTGCAAGGCGTGCAATTATAGTAAGAAACGCACGACATATAACAGAAGACCCAATGATCCACGCCCCATTAGAACTATCACTAAATTACTGAATTGCAATTCAGAATATGTGATTTATTGCCTGGAATGCCCGTGCTCCAAGAGATACATTGGCAGTACAATCAGTCAGGCCAAAAAGCGTATCCTGGAGCACATGCGGGCGATAACAAATAGGGATAAGAGCTACCCTGTGGCCCGCCATTTCGAGACCTACCACAATAGCAATAGGGATCTATTGTCATACTTTCTTATCGATCAATTGGATAGGAAAGAACGTGGTGGTGATAAAATCAGAGCATTGCGAGCCTTGGAGTCCAGGTACATTATCGACCTCCAGAGTATGCAACCGAGAGGTTTGAATAATGACGAGGAATTATGGTCCATCTGGAATAAGATAGGGGATAATAGGAAAATACCATTACTGTTTTGTATGATAAGAGTGGCGTAACTGTACATAATAACTTGCCCATACAGGGCGCAATTGGAAAGCAGGGAAAAATGTGTCCAAGGAGTATGCCCATACAGGGCTAGATTATTTGTCCACATACATAAATACTAACAACTAAGGTACTTAGGAATTGAGAGTTCTTGAACATCGAAAAATCTTAATATCTGGTGTTCCAATTCTGAGAATTTTAACATAAATGTGAAGTTTAATAGTAAATGTGCACATATAAAGGACCTGGACGCTTATGATTCAATTGAACTATAGCGAGCTAAGGCTACGTTGAATAATGTGCATATTCAAATAACAACATGGAAAGGGTTTTGTCACTAATGTAAACGATATATTCCCTTCAGGTGGTACCTAAATGAAAAACGTTGTATGTGCGATTGACATGAATTGTTATTTTAACATTTTGGACGATGCAATGTTTTTAATCACACGAGCACTTTTCATTCACCATTTATCCCACCGTGTATATATTGTATGAAATGTACTTAACATGATGATGCACTTTGTAAGATGGCCGCCGATTTGGCGAGATTGAGTCCTCTTTCTATGGTGGGGAGGAGGTGACGATAAAATGGTGTTTTCTTCCACAATCTGGTTGACACTGACGAAGCCCTAGTGGCGAAACGCGTTTGTCGAGGGGGCAGGGGGTCTGCCAAATAAAATTCCTTTGCTGGACAAAAGACTTGGAGTGCGTCCATCTTTCGTTTGATAACGAAGTGTTTCGTACATATATATATATATATATATATATATATATATATATATATATATATATATATATATATATATATATACATACATACATACATACATACATATATATATATGTTGCAGCAGTCATTCGAATCCAAAGGACTACTCGGACACCTTCCAATGCACTGTTTCAGTACAAAGCATCAAGCTAAAAAGCGAGTACTGGAACACGTACGCGCAGTGAGGAATACCAATAAACAATACCCTGCAGCTCGCCACTTTCACTCACACCATTACCAGGATGATGCCCTAGTTCGTATAGTGGTCATTGATGCTGTAGATCTAGGAGTGAGGGGGGGCAAACGGGAACTGTCTCTGAGAAAACTTGAGTCCAGATACATCATTGATTTTGAGAGTGCCGTACCTAATGGACTGAATACCAATGAGGAATTGGCTGTACATTTGTATGAAACATGAACTCTTTTGTAGCATTTTCAGTATCGTAGCTGCTTCCTAGTAATTTTAACTTTTTATTGTTTCAAGATATCCCCATTTTTTATTGTGGCCTCAAGCTGTGAATTTTGAATTACTTGGTGCACCTCAACGAATGCTTTCACTTATGAATCAATTCATTACTACTTGTGACGGTGGAGGGTTGAAGGTTAGATGATGAGATTTGCTGCTCTCGGTGTGAAGATTATACAACATCTGGAGACTGATAGCCCACTTGGGGGAGATTGTTTTTGTATAACACTAGAACACTGTTTTATGTATAACAATGTATTTGTGCTTTTATGCATAGAATGTCGTTAGAAGGGGCGCTGACTATATGGCCTCACCTGACAGACTTTGAGTACCAATTAGCCCACTTGGACGGTATTGTATGAGAGACTCAGTTCGAGGTCATCAGTGTAATGTAGAATGATTTACACTGATATAATGGACGAATATGTGTTTTACAGCTACCCTCCGTCACTGATTTTGTATTTTTTAAATTTCATATATCTAATGCGTTATTTTTCTATGTTGATGAATTGTCAAAGATTTGAAGTAGTATCGCTTTGTACAGGTTTATACATGGGATATTTATACCTCACTGTATAATACTTTAGATTATACACCGCTGGAAAATGGCCGCAACACAAACATCTATTTGGGATTAACCTGGCAAATAGTCCTATGTTTATGTTTTTTTTTCTTCTTCAAAAACCTTTATTTACTTACAAAGCATTTTACACAGCGTGCAGCCTACAACCCTGGGGCCGGCAGCGAATTTTAGGCAGTATGTCTGCATGATCCAGTCGTATCTTACACAGCCAATTAGCCGACATCCCGGAGGCCCGGCGGCGTTCAGTTAGAATGTAATTGAAGAACCTCCACTTTTATCGTTAGTTCCAAGGCGCTATACTTGTCTCGTACACCCTGCGCAGAGGCATTCTCTCACTTATGAACAATTATCCCGCCAAGCCCGATAGGTTGTAAACCGGGAGCGGTTCTCTAAAAACATTAATCCTTAATTCCAACCCCAACAACCCCCCCACCCTCAACACGCCAGCTACTCGCCCTCCCGACTTAACTTCCTGAAAGTAGACTATCATACAACTCCTCCTCCTGCCTACTAGGGGGAAGCCTGCACCCCAACCGGATTCTAACCCTTAGTATCATTAGTACAACGCCGCTCAATTCACCCTTCCGTTCAACTCCCCTATCAATATAGTTAGCTAGATCAGTGCTCCCCGCCCCAACCCTCCCTTTAGGCTGAAGTTCATCCCCTCCTGGTTCCTACTTTACCCTGTACACTCCCTTCGTTCAGTGGGGATCCCTGTTAATCATGCTCAGTGTTCTCCTCAAGTGATTCTAGCATGTCAATTACCTCACCCTGTTCTGTCTCCTCACCCTCCCCTGCAAGTAAATATGTCTGATATAAACCCCAGAAATTCTTGGGTCGGCTCTTAGGTGGAAGTAATTCGCTGTATGTTTCCGATTGTGTGCAGCAGTATAACATGTCCCTGGCCCATCTTTTCTTAGTTGGTAACGGTCCCCTCATCCAACATACTGCAACAACCCGCCTGGCTATTAGCAAGGCTATATCTGCCAAGCGTCGCAGTGCTACCGGAAGCGTCTTGGAGTATCCCAGCAGAGTCAGTGCCGGATTGGCCGGCATCTCTGTTTATAATATCAGACTCAGTTCCGAAAAAACCTCTTTCCAGAATGTATTAATGCCAGGACAGTTTCATGCCATATGCATGAAATCTGCTACTTGTGCATGACAGCGTTCACACTCCGCTGATTGTCTAAGCCCGTACCTATGTAGTCTCTCTGGTGTGTAGTAAACACGTTGTAAATATTTGAAATGAACTAGTCTGTGCCTTCCGTTTAGAGACAGTTTCCTAGTGCTGGTACAACAGTACTTCCACATCTCGTCATCTATTTGCATTTGAAGATCGCGCTGCCATTCTGTCCTAGCTTTAGAGTATTGATGCTTCTTATCTTGAACTCCTAGTTTATTGAGATTCGTAACCAGCTTGCGAGACGCCGCCGTTTTAATCACGTATGTAAGCTCCGGAATATCCGGTGGCTCTGCCAAGTCTGGGCCTAAGAGGTCTAGTAGCGCACTTCGCACCCTGTGGAACTGAAAGCATAGTAAAAGCGAGGTCTCAGTCTGTAAGGGGAGGACCTGTTCCCAGGTTTTCACCACCCCGTCTATAAATAGGTCTTCCATCTTTGTGATTCCCAGTTTATTCAGTGCTCTCATGACTCCTTTCTCTTTCAGTGGGGCAAGCCATACAGCCCATTCTATCTGCATAAGTGGGGAATACAGCAGTTCACAGTCCTGTGCCTGTAATAACGCATGCCAGGCATGATTCGTAGCCTTAATCGAGTCCAGTTTACCAATGCTGCGGTCAACCGGATAACAGACAGTGGCCGGCAAGGGGGAAGGGTCTGCGAATAATCGTTCAAGAATCACGTGAGGGATATCGGAACTTCCATGTATCCACGTATGTAGATGAGCTGCCTGAGCCACCCTGTAGTATCTTTCCATGTCCGGAGCGCCCAACTCCCCCATCTCATAAGGAAGCATTAAAACCTTCCACTGGACTCTGGGCTGATTGCCACCCCAGGCAAGCTTAATGAGTACTTGAGTCAATTGTTTGAAAAAAGCCTTGGACAGGACCACGGGGATGTTATTAAACAGGAACAGGAATCTTGGTAAGACCACCATCTTCATGATGGCTATCCTTCCCATTAAGGATAAGGGGAGCTTGCACCATGTATCAACATCCTCCACTGGTTTTGTGTATGCAACCCCGTAATTTTCCCTAACTAGTATGTCTGGATCTGTGTGAAGTTGAATCCCTAAGTACCTGATCGAGTCCGTAGTCCACTGCAACGGGTATTCCATATCAAATGGCAGCGTCACAGGTGTTAACAGGAACGCAGCTGATTTGGTCCAATTCACTTTCAGCCCTGAAAGGGCCCCAAATCTTACCACTTCTCTTAGTACTGACGAGAGGTTCGTTTCCGGGTCACAAACGTACAGCAGTGTGTCGTCTGCATACGTAGATATACCAATTTTGTATGTTGGAAAGCTGATACCCTCCAGCCTATGATATTCCCTAATCGCACATGCCAAAGGTTCCGCAACCAGCGCATATAAGAGGGGTGAAAGGGGACAACCCTGCCCAGTTCCCCTGCTTACTTCAAAGGCACCTGTGACGCTATCACCCATCCTCAGTCTCGCTGTGGGCTTATAATACAATGCTCCTAACATCTGCAAAAAGGGTTCCCCCAGCCCCAGCTTTCGTAGGACTCTCAGCATAAAAAGGCCACTCCACAGAGTCGAAAGCCTTCTCCATGTCGAGAAAAATCGCTAACGCTTTGTTCTCCTGATGCACATGTTGTATGGTTACTAGTACCGTACGGATATTATACGTGAGGTTTCTGTCAGGGATGAATACCGCTTGCTCCGGTGCCACCAGCTCTGGCACAAGTAGCGCCAGGCGCGTAGCCAGTACCTTAGCATACAGTTTGGAGTCCACATTTATCAGGGAGAGCGGTCTATAAGAACTACACGCATTAGGAGGTTTCCCAGGTTTTAGAATAGTGACAAGTAGGGCCTCCCTCATAGAAACAGGCATACTGCCCTCCACACAGATGTCATCGAAAAGGGTTAACAAATGTGGTACAAGTTTGTCTTTAAAAGCCTTATAAAAGCCCACTGTCAGCCCATCCGCCCCTGGGGCACTGCCAGATCGCATCCCTTCCAACGCCTCCAAAATCTCATCCTTTTGTATGGGCATCATCAAGAAGTCCCTTTGAGAATTGGGCAAGAAGGGCATTTTAATGAAGCTAAGATAATCGTCTATTTCCTCCTCCACTTGTGAGGATCTGGACTTGTATAGTCCAGAGTAGTAATCTCTGAACTCTTCAAGGGTCTCCGCTTCGTCTTTGATTACATCCCCAGTGGACGTTATCAGTTCATCGATCACCAGAGGTCGTCTGTTATTACGCATTATTCTAGCCAGCAGAGAGCTGGGTCTCTCCCCCTCCCCATAAGTGTGTGCCGTGGCGTATTTGCCCATGTGCTGCACTTCCCTATCCGCCTCCTCATTATAGTCAGCGATTAGTATTTTGATTTGCGCTGCAGCGTCAGCATCAGAGTTGTTCTGCTGCCGCCTTTCTAGGTCCAACAGTTGGATTTCAAGATGCTTCAGTCTTTGCCTTATAGTCTTAAGTACACTTGAGTGTTTGGCCATTGCCATACCCCGGATATACACCTTAAATGTGTCACATACTGTCTGAAAACTATCAACAGACCCCAAATTGATCTTAAAAAAGCTGTCTATATCCTCTGCCAATTCTCCTCTGAATACATCATCTAATAAGGAATAAGGGTGAAACCGCCATGTAAATGGAGGAATTCTCTTCACCGGCGTTTCCAGTACCAAGAGTAAGGGAGAGTGGTCCGAGAGGGTACGCGGTAATATTGCACACCCCTTAATACTATTGAGCATTGCCTGGGATGCTATCCAGTAGTCAATTCTTGTATGCACATCATGATAGGCTGAGTAGTGTGTATTTCCACCCCTTTTGGGGTCCCTGTGCCTCCAGATGTCAACAAGGTCTAATATGACAAGTTCCGCCTGCATGTGCAGGGCCGCGGCCGCTGGCCGTCGGGCCGGCCCCGCCAATCTATCTAGGTCCGGATTGAACACAAAATTGAAATCACCCCCCCCCCACAACATTCTGGAGCAAACATGGGATCTGCAATGAGCAGCTAGGGCAGCATAAAACTCAGGGTTGTCATAGTTGGGGCCATAGACATTAACCACTATAAGATCGTGCCCTTTGCCAACACACCTGGTAATTAAATAGCGGCCTTCCGAGTCCGCTTCAATCAGTGTTAATTTTAATTTGGATCTAGAGTTGACCCATGTGACCACCCCTCTGGAGTGTGTAGTAAACCCTGCAGCCACACTGTTACTCCCGAACCGTTTAGCTAACAGCATCTTACTTGTAAGTGGGAGGTGGGTTTCTTGTATAAGGGCGAGGTTAATGTGATGCCTGTGTAAATAATTTAACACCTTTCTAAGTTTGCGATAATCGTTAAGCCCTCTCACATTCCAGGTCAACGCTCTCAGCGACTCAGAATCACCTTCTGCGTTCATTTCAATTGTATCTGTCATCCCAGCAGTGAGGTTTTATAGTCATCAATCGGAATTCTCCAGACCCTGTGCACCATTCTCTGTAGGGCAATAGCTGTCATAGTCAGTCTTCGATAAGTAGAACCGGGAAACGCACTGTTTGGCGTAACTTTCAGCTCCCCCTCCCCAAAACCAAAACTCCCCCCCAATCTCACTCCCCCCCACCCACAGCCGACCACCCCCAACCTGGCCAGGCAGTACTCTGTCCCTTCCCCCATCTTCCCCCCTGGAAACTCCCTTAACAATCCCCAAACTGGCCCCACTGGGGACCATGTGAGCTAATAGCACTAGGGCAGAGGTTACCAGAAAAAACAAATAACCATACTTCAGCATTGTGTATCTCAAGATCGCCCCTGCACCATTACCCCTTTAGTGTCTATCAACGTGAGTCAACATCTTTACTCCGTGAATCTTCAGAGGGCATCTCCCCATTATCTCTATGATCCATATAGTATTATTAAAGTTCAACCATTATATGCATTAGAGTATACTCTGCAGCCAGCTCCGCTTACAGATAATCAATTTAACTTGTCGGCTGGCGGACACAAATATAATGAAAAGATCTCACCCAGTCGTAGCAGCACAGTCTCTGTACGGACCCCCTCAGGTCCCATAATTCGATGCTGAACAGCTCCCAGGAATCACTGCAGTAGGGGTCCCTGTACATACCCCTTCGTTAAGCCTCAATAGTCAAACAGTGAGAAAGCCTGAGTTGCCGCAGCCATACTAGTCCTGCTCATCCAATTGGGTGACCTCGTCCTGCTCTCCATTTTGACCTCTTGGGTTTTTCCTCTGTTCCTTAGACCATTCCTATAAGGATTTCTAGAGTTCTCTGGGGTCCGTGAAAAAATGTGAGTGACCTTGTCTATTAATCCGCAGCTTCGCCGGGTACAATATCGCGTAGTCCAGCCCTAGTTCACGAAGTTGCTTCTTGTATGGCGCGAAGTGCCGTCTTTCCTCTTGAACTTTCACGGTGAAGTCCGGGTCTAAGGAGATATCCATGCCTTCGAACTGCAGCTTCCCTTTGTCTCTAGCCACCCGCAGCGCTGCATCTCTGTTTCTGTAGTTTAATAGTTTTGCTATTATCAGTCTCGGGGGTGCCCCCAGACGTGGGCGAGGTCCCAGCGTGCGGTGAGCTCTTTCTACGATAAACATTGGTGAGAAGACGTCCTCTTCCAAGAGAGTAATTAGGAGTTTCTCCACAAAGAGTTCCATTTTACCAGTTTGCGTCATCTCCGCAACCCTCGTAATGCGAATGTTTGAGCGCCTCGAGCGGGCTTCCAAGTCCTCTGACTTATCCTGGATGACCTGGAGTAGTCTACCAAACTGTTTGCGGTCTTTGTCCCATTCCGTTTGCGCTTCTTCCACTTCAGTGAGACGCCTCTCTGACATGTCAAGGCGTTCCGCATGCTTGTCCACCCGCTCTGACATACGATCCATGCGGTACGTGAGAGCATCATTTTTGGAACCAATTGACGCCATACTGACTTGCAGTCCTTTCTCCATGGACACCAGCATTTCTCGGATATCCGCACACATTGAGCTCTCAGGGGCCCTGCCCCGTGGTGATGGTTCGGGCGCCTGAGATTCCGGCCCCTTTGCCCGCCGTTGGTCGAATGCCAGCTTGGTCTGGGTATTGTCGCCCTTGCCCATGGCGAACAGACAGGTCGTCAAAACTACTGGCCTCACTGCACTTGGACAGAAACCAATTCTGAAGGGATACTCCAGCTACCAATCCCGCGTCAGCCCGCTCCTGCGAACCAGTGTGGTCTCCACTCTACAGCTCCCTCCTGGCCTGATGACTAGTGTATTTAGTGCTCTCCAACTTGCCGGACAATCTACACCATTGAGGCCCAAATATCTCACTGCCGTGCCTCACTCCTTATTTCTGCACGCCTTCCCAGCCAGCTTCGACTGACTGACGTTCGGTATGTCACAGGAAGGGTCCGCCACGGACCCGCAAGGGCTGAGGATGCGGCCTACTCTCCTCGCATACACCGCTCTGAAGCCGCCGTTTTGAAAGGCTTTCTCCCCAATCAGCCTGCAGCCAGTCCTGACCCAAGAGCCTCTGCAGCAAGAGAGGCCTTGGCGCTATGGTGATCAAGTTATGTCTCCTTCTGCCCTCCCGGTCGCGCCACTCGATGGTGTAGTCGCAGTGTCAGGTACAGATGCGATGGATACTGTCCACCGCAGCCGCAAGCACACCTGTTCTCCCAACCACCTCGCCAGGTGTGGTCGCGCTCTCTATGGCAGCAATACCTAGTGTGCAAACACGGCCCGATCAGGCGTCCACTATGCGCTGGTAGGCTCAGCAGCTCTCAGCGCTCCTCCGCAGTGGATTTTGTGATGGTGGGAGGCCTAGTGTCCTGGTACTGCGTCGCAAGATGGCGGGGAGGGGCAGCGGTCCAATGAATCCAGCCCGCACCTTTTCCCTCAGTCCCGTGGCCTCACCTCTTGCCCTCATGGTAGCCTGCGCTCGTGTCAGCCCTCCTGTATCTGGACTCTCGCCAACTCTGGTTGTTGTGTAGGCAAGGGGCCGAGGGTACTTGCCTGGGAGGGCCCACTTCCTGCAGCGGCAGCCACGCGCGTTTCCAGCCAGCATACGCGCTTGTGGCGCAGGGTCACCGTTTTAGGCAATGTCACCGGATCCGAGTCTGGGGTCAAGCCCCGGGAAGTCGCCTGGTTAGGGAGGCGATGTTTTCCCGGCTTAACGTACCGCCGCATCCAGGCCCTCGCCAGGTCTCCTACAGTTATTGGGCGTTGCAAGGCTTTTTTCCCCGACTGCGCACTCCGCTGCAGCAGCTCTCACCCCCTGTGGCTCTTGCAGTCGTCTCCCGTCTGCAGCTTCCTCCTCTCTGTTAGGGCTCCGGCAGGACCGGGCCCATCACTGCCAAACCAGCCGCACGCACAGTGACGCAGGCCGGGCAGCTCTCCAGGAAAGTCCGGGGATTGCGGCCTGGTCCACAAGGATGCAGCTCCGGACCGCAACTTCGTCTACGGCTATCGTTTTTCACCGGGAGACGCCGCAGTCTCTGTCGCCGAGCTCCGAGGGGTGACACCCCCTCCTGGGACTGTCTGGCTCCGTTGATTGAGGATATTTAGTAGGATCGGAATGGGTAATGGTGCGGAGCTCTGCACCTAGACGTCCGCCATCGACGCTGGCAAGCTCCGTCCTATGTTTATGTTTATGATTATTGACTTAAATGTCGTTGTTATGTGTCTGTCTGTAAGTGTGATCAAGGCGTAACTGCTGAAACGCGTTGTTTTTGTCATTAAATATATCTATTATCTGCATTGGAAGGTGTCCGAGTAGTCCTTTGGATTCGAATGACTGCTGCAACGTATTAGGGACTTCCGGTGTCCCAACTCGCACCAACCGGGACAGCGCTACGACAGTTACCGGAGATCGTGGAGATATATATATATATATATATACACTCTTTTTTCTCATAAAAGCCAGTATTTGACTTGACAATCTTTACTGCTGCTGCTCGTATTTTCAGTTGTGAGCCTGTGCTCCCCCACTGTGTCTACCTCCCCCTCGAGAACCCTTGGATTGCTTGACCAGCGCTACCACTGAGAGTCAAGTGCTGAAGGGGTACTTGGCCCAGTTGCTCAGGATCCATAATACGTCAGGCGCCGGGAGATCCACAGTGAAAGGCCTCAACTCCCACGGTTGGGCCCAATAACCTCTAACCAAGAGCAATCAGAACCACAAAAAGACTATAGCATTCCACACATATAATTGACGGCAACTTCCCTTTTAAGGCACTACATACAATTCCTGTAGAACTCCACAATCCAGAGTGCCATAACACAGAAACACCACAAATGCATGCCTTCTGTGTCAACATTTCCATAGAATTGATTCAAAAAATTGAAAAAGATAGAAAATGACCTTAAGGATGACACAGCAAACACCCCATTGGCCTATGAGTCAATCTCCATAGAAAGAGACAAAAGTAGTCTTCCATAACTTAACACTTTCAATACCTTCTCAGAAAAAGAATTACTCAACATTATTATCATAGGCAGACCACCTCCATCACCTTCAGAGCCAGCACCTCCAAAAATCTTTAAAAATACCCTTCTCACAACCTGCAAAGGGGACATAGTTGAAGCGTGCTCAAAAAGTCCTTAAACCTTGGGGCCAGACGTACACACCATTTTTTCAGCAATGACTTGCAATGGGTTACCAACTCTCAAAGAAGTCTTTACATTTTTTTTAAGCAGCATTATTTCCTTTAAGGAAAAAGGTCTGCTTAAAAAAAAAGTTTCTTTAATGAAAGGCGATCACAAACATGCTGATCTGCTGACCCCTGCAGGTTACCATCCCTGTGGAGGTAGGTCAGATTGTGACCCACCCTGATTTGGACTTTTGGGAACTGGCGTGTTGGCACATAGTGAAAACTACAGCAACGTTGAAGTAAGTGTACTGCATTTACCAGAATACAATGGGGTGAACTGTGCTGGGACGAGAGGCAGTGTGCTCCCTTTCCCCTTGTGTTAAAAAGGCTCCCTTGAGCCAACAAGCTAATGATCTCACCTGGGATGCACATGTGTGCCTTTGGAGTGGTAATGTGACCTGTGACGGCTTGGGAAGTGTTTCAGCAACCTCAGATTACACCTCTCTGCTCTCTACTACTTCTGCTCTCTACTGATGGTGGGCTAAACCCAGAAACACGTGTCTAGAGATGACAGCACAACCTGCACCAACTTTGGTGAAAAATTACAGAAACTTTGAAGTAAGCATACTGCATTTACCACAATGCAATGGGGTGTACTGTGCTGGGATGAGAGGCAGTGTACTCCTTCCCAACCTTGTATTGGCACATTGGTTGGTTAAGAAAATTCTACACTGGTTGCAAAAAATACTGTTTGCAAATTGCAACTAGTTTTTGTGACCAGTATATTAGTATATATTCAAACAACATGAGAGAGAGGGGATCCACACCCTCTTAGTCCCCCTCGAGCATTTATATGTAAACAATAAAAGAGCATAACTAATTCATAAAGAGCCAGCAGCATAAAATCACAAAAAATTCTAAAAAAAACCCTCCCTCACCAACCTAGTTGGTGACATGCTTCATCATTGGGTTCCCACCAGAGAGGCCGAGTGCCTCCCTGGTGTGCTACGACGCCTGTTTACAGCGGAGTAGGTTGTTTTGTGTATAGTGGAGGAGCGTAATGATAGTGAGTGCAAATAAGGGATGTGGTTTAAAAATACCTTGATTGTATCCCAAAAACGTTATTGGCGGAAAATAAGGCATAAGTAAAAGAAGGTATATAACTCAGAATGAATTATACCAGTTATATTCTACAGTGAAAATAAAGCAATGGTGGTCAAAATGTTTCTGCCTTTCTGGGATATTCACCAGGCATTCGTCAGGACTAAACCACCCCAGCGGTGTGCATACGCTAAGGCGCACCCTAACCGTTAGTGGAAAGGAAAAGACTGCAATAACTCACGGTTTCGTGAACATGTCTTCAGAATTTCTGAAAACTTTCTGTTTCTGGAAGGAATAAATAGAAACACACATAACAGTACAAGACGCAAACAATACATGTACATTACATAAACTGATGTAGTGCTGCAACGTGCCCAACAGTGATTTTAATCATGCTGCTTCTTGGTTCTCTTTGCATAAAACAGTCTATGTAAATAGTAGCTATTTAGGTGCTGCATATATATCATTTCACACATAGCCCATGCACATTTGGTTCCATTTGACCTTGGAAAGTGCCTGTCTAATTGGTTAAATCGGCAGTATTTCACAGATAAAATACAAGTGTGCTTTCATTCCAGTATGCCGCTTTTCAAAAAGTAAATGTAAATGTGGGTGTACTTGTAAAGTGCACTGCGACTCCATGGAGTATCCTGGCGCTGAAGACCACTGGGGAACCCGTCCTGGTTTTCCCTGTGAGATGGTCCCTTTCTGGGTATCCCCAAGGTGAAACCAGGCATCCCCTGCCTCTGTGGGGGGCCGTTGTAGAGATGAGGCAAGCTTAATGCCCAGAGTTGCAGAGTGTGTTCCCTGGGTAGGCACCGAGGAGAGAATTATCGAGTCCGTTTCAACCCTGGTCCACGACTCTGCCGCGTCAGGAATTGAACCCTGGTCCCGGGCTGTTCTCTGCTTACGGGTCTGCTGCCTCTAACCAGTGAGCCACACCACTCCACAAAAAGTGAAAGAAATAATGCAATTATGACTCCCAAAAATAAAAAAATGAATGAACGTGACCATGAATATGGGCCCCAAAAGGATTGTTAGGTTTGTGACACCCATAAACAATGCAACTTTGAAGAAAGGATTAAACTTAACGTGAAGCATAGATTGGCCTCATTACATAGGTCCAAGGGGTGGCGTTCACTTGTAGTCACACACTATAAGTGAAAAATCAGTTAGTGTGATTCTATCAAACATTCAAAAGCCGTATGTTGTAAAAAGCCACTCCGTCACTTACTTGGTCAAAGTGGCGCGCCCGTGGTATACCTTTTGCCTAGTGGAGCTGCTGGTCGGGTAAGTGTCCTTCTATTTTTTTTTCTTTATTTTGGCGGTCTGCTGTAGCGGACGCTCTTTTCTTCTTGTGTTTGGTGTGGATGCATTTCTGCTTTCTCCCTCAAGCGGCCGCTTGTGCCTGATCCTTTCTCAGCTCCTCACCTCATTGTACGCAGCCTGCCTTGGCGGCGCTCCTCTCCTGGGAGGTCCCGTCACGCCCTACTTTAGACGACGGGGGGGCCAATGTTCTTTTCCCTGCGGTGCAGAGCATCCTGTGGGACTCCTGCCTCCCCTGGGGGTTTTTGGGCGGCGGTCGCTTTTTTATGCATCTGCCCCCTTGCCTGATAGAGCCAGAGGTCGGGGGCCTTGTGACTTAATTTCTTTGAAAAACAGGCCAGTTTTCTGTTGGTTCCCGCCTCTGCTGGTTGTGTTTGGTGCCCCTCTCACTTTGCTTGCGCTGCCATGGACCAGGGTGCTTCTGGTGCTGCCGCTCCTACTTTGGATGCCCTGCGCCTCCTGATTATTGACGCAGTTGCTAATGCTTCCGGGGTCTGGAAGCCGCTGGCCCTCTGGCCAAGGTGCCTCATGGGTCTCTTGTTCAGCCTAACCCTTCAGCTGACGGTGTGGGGCCGGGGAGGAGGATTATGTGCGTGGTCGCTTTGTTCAGGGTGCAGAGCTCTCTGACTTGTTTGATCTTTTGCGTGGCAATTTGGGTTTCGCTGCTCCTGTGCCAGATGTCCTGGAGGATGACCTTTTTAGGTCGAGGTAATATCCGGTCTGCCGACGGCAGAACCGGAAGTACCGAGATTTAATGTTTCTTAGTGTGGACTATTTGTCCCGCCTCTGTTTTTGCCTCCCTCCCATTGGCTGGCTTCCTAAACGGAGGCCAGCCATTGGAGGAGAGAGCTGTCCCTCCGAATAGGATCCGTCCTTTTCGGAGTTGGAGGTGTGTTCGGTGTTCTTCTTTCCACTTTTAGGCCACGCCCATTCTGAGAACACCGAACACGCCCCCAATCCGAAAAATTTGGAACGGTGTGTCCGCCATTATTTGTTTTGTCTTCCCATGAGGATCGTCTCGCTTTCTCCGTGATGCAAGGACCGGCAGGTAAGCCATATTGTTTTTTTGCTTACAGTCTCTCTTTTTTTGTGTTTGCTTTCTGTGTTTCCCTGAGCATAGCAGTGACCGTGGGGGTTTATGTTTTGGGAGTAATGTGGCCGTTCTTGTAGGTCGATGTTTCCACGCTGGGTACGAGTGTCCATGGTGTTGGCAAGTGGCTAGCCGAGTCGCATCGGAACTCGTGATCTTTAGCACCGAGTCCGGGGGGACTCGGTAGGCACTATTGTCCGGTGTTGGACAGCGAGGGTGGAGGTCAGAGCAATTGTGCCCCTGGCAGTGCCATTACTCTTTGTCCAGCTTGTCATGCGTCTATTGCGGGCTCGCGGGGGCCGGAAAGGAGTTGTTTTCAGGACGATGGAGCAGCACGGGCCAGGAGCATGCAGATCTTAGGTGGGGTTTTGTGCGGCTCCTGCAGAACTGTGGTTCTGTCCGGTCCTTTTTGCGGCATGTGTGCTTGATGAGCCCGGGAGGCAGCTCTCCCTGCAGCGTTGGGTTCCTGGGGGGCTACCGTCAAGGAGCCGCGTCTTGCGAGCGGTCTGCGCTTTGTCACGTATGGAGTGGATGCATTCACTCGCCTATAGGGCAAACGCAGTTTGGTTACAAGTGCATCCACATTCCGTGATCCGTCATATCACTTGCGATTGTGTTACTGCATTAAGTATCCAGCGCTCTTTATTTTCCGGTTGCTTTGCTTTATGATATAGTACTTGGGCTCGTTCCACCAGCAGCACCGGTAGGAGGGGCTCGGGATGTCAGGCTGCGTCGGCAGGGAGATACGTCAGGCGTTTTCATGGTTCTTTCCGTACTCGATTACGGGGTAACTTTGGTAGCCACTATGCCCCGAGGAGATGGCGGAGAACAGCTGGATTATTGGGCTGGACACTAATCAGGGCAGTCATTTTGAGTGCCAACCTTCCCGATCCCCTCCATTTGCTAGAAGGGCTGTGGGAGCGGTTGCGCCAGGTCACCAGATATCCCACTCCGCCCCGACTAGGGTATGCTTTCAAGGTGACCCTGGTGTAACGGGGCAAGCGCCTAAGGCGACCCTGGTACGGGTTTCTCATCGGCTAAATTTACGACAATTCGTAATCCTAAAACCGGGTGGCGGACGAAGTTATCGCCACCTGGTTTATTCCCTCCTTTATTCCCCCCTTATTCCGTCAGTGTTACGAGGGGATGTAGCTCAGTGGTAGAGCGCATGCTTTGCATTTATAGGCTTCGGTACACGGAGGACCGAGGGACGGATGCGTCAGGGACGGGCGCAAGTAATTATTGGCCGTTCAGTGGTAATGGCAGAGGTGTTTTGCCACAGAACTTCGGATACCTGCTACCTTACGGGTGGCTCCATTTTTACCATTGCTATGCACGCCCAATCGGGTAGTTCAAAACTGTAGGTCTTATTCCAGTCAGGCCGCGGTATAGGTGAGCTAGATAGGCAGTTATATCCCTCTCTATCACTACATCACTCTATTTCTTTCTCACTCTCACTACCTCACTATATCACCACACACTCTCAAAAAATAACTACATCACTCTCTCACTACCTCACAACTTCACTCTCTCTTTCTAAATTACTAATTCACTCTATCTCACTACCTCACTCTCAAATACACTAATGCCCACATGCATCAACCTATTTAGGAAGTGCAAACGGTGTGAATCGCAAAATTCATCCGTTTGCGATTCCTAAATAGGTTTCTGGGATGCATCAAGCATTTTTGGTGAAATCGCTATTTTTAGCGAATTCCAAAAATGTAATTGCTTTTAAGGAATCGCAAATTTGCGATTCCTTAAAAGCAATGCATGATTAATTTTAAAAATGCGAATTTGCAAATAGGGGGTGCAAATTACCACGAGGTTGAACCTCGTGGTAATTTGCGAAAATGTGTGAAAATGCTCTAATTTGCATTTCAAAACACTGTCATGTTACAGACACACATGTCCTTAGGACATGTGTGTTTGAAACATGTACTTCAAAATACATTTCAGGGGTGCTGGGGGTGGGTCCTTTGGACCCTCCCTGCACCCATGGAATGCATCAACATTTTGCGAATTCTAATTTGCGAATTCGCAATTCCCATTGATTCCTATGGGCCTTTTGGCCCATAGGAATCAGTGGGAATTGCAAATTCGCAAATTGGAATATGCATAATATTTGCGATTCGGTAAAAATTGCGATTTTTACCGAATCGCAAATTTTATGCACTTTCAATCATGCATCCCGTTTTGCGATTCCTTATTTGCGATTCGGTAAAAATCGCAAATTAGGAATCGCAAAACCGGACTTTGATGCAAGTGGCTGTAAGTCACTTACACTCTCTCTTTCACTACCTCGCTATCTCACTACATCACTCTGTTTCTATCTTAATACCTCACAACATTACTTACACTCACTACTTCACTCTCTCTTTCAATACATCAATCTTTCACTATCTCACTACCTCACATCACTCTCCATCACTACCTCACTCTCTATCTACCTCACTCTCTCACTACATCACTCACTCTCTATTTCAATACCTCTCTATCTCGCTACCTCACTCTCTCTCTGCTAATGTAATATGTCTAATGCAATATGTAACACATATGCAAACACTTAAGCTATTGACAATAGAAATGACAATAACATTTACTTAGGGATAAAAAAAATAACAAGCAATGCCAATAGCTCTACCTATAATATTGCCGAGACCATTGCATTGTCAATGCTTGTTTACTCAATATCGCCGGCCGGATCCCAAGTCCTTACCCTTGCATGGCGCTGTTTGCAAGGTACTTGCACGTGAGTGGAAGGATGTGGATAAGTCTGTCTTCCCTCGCTTTTTGGGTAAAAGATATCCATTGGAGGGGTGTCCTACTGAGTTCCCTCAGTCTGTCAAGGTGGACAATTTGATGGCTGGTCTTTCCACGCAAGGTTTGGTTCTGTCTAATGATGCCCTTCCTTCTGACGCTGTGGATGAGTGGGTGGAGGAGGCGGTGAAGCATTCAACTTTGCGGTCAGAGCAAGGACTTACTCCAACTACGTGGTCCAGTCCCTGCTGAAAGATTTCCAAGCCCTGGTTCTTCTGTTGCAAGATGGGGAGGATTCCTCCTCTCTCTTGGCCCTCATGGTCCTTCAAGTGCGCTATTTGTCTGACATTTCTTTTGATAATTTGGGTGCCGCAGCAGCTGCTTCTGGGGCTTCGATTACTGTTAGGCGTCATATCTGGATGCGTTCTTGGAAAGCTGAGTCCTCTCAGAAGTCGGTCCTGCTTAAGTTGCCCTTTGTGGGGTCCAGGGTGTTCGGGCCCCACTGGAGGATTTGGTCAAGCAGTCGGCAGAAAACCACAAGTTTGTGTCTCTTGTTTGCCCTCCTTCTTGGGGGTAGGGGTTTGACTACTGCCGTGCCTTTGGTATTTCTTCTATTCAGGGTGCTCCACACCCCTTTCGTGGGAGGGGTCGTGGGCAGGGGCCCCTGGTGGTACCAAGTACCTGGCCCCGGCGGTGGTGCTCTCCCCACTCCTTCTCCTGCACAATGACTGCCTGCCTTTTCCGGTTGGGGGGTCACCTTTGCTTTTTTTATGCATCAGTGGTTGACTCTTCCGGATGCCTGGGCCTCCTCTCTTCCCCCACTGGTCTTCCACGAGACTCCCCTGCCCCATCAACTTGTGAGGTGGGCGGCCTTGCTGGAGGGTGTGTACCATCTGTTGGAAAAGGCGGCTATCATGGAGGTTCCTCCTCTGGAGCGGGGCAGGGGTTGCTATTCGTTCCTCTTCCTGGTCTCCAAGAAGGATACAACGGATCTGCGCCCTGTCTTGGATCTGAAGAGGGTCAATCCCTACGTTGCCAAGCGTTCTTTCAAGATGGTGACATTGCTGTCTGTCCTGCATCTGGTGCTACCGAGGTGTTTCCTTGCTTCCCTGGTTCTGATGGACGCTTATCTGCACGTCTCTATCCATCCTGCGGATCAGCAGTATCTCCGCTTTGCTTTGGGCTCCCGGCATTTTCAGTTCCGGGTGCTTCTTTCGGCCATTCATCAGTGCCAAGGCTTTTCACAAAGCTCTTGGCCCCTTTGGTGGGTATTCTCCATTCCAGGGGTCTTCAGGTTTTTCCCCACCTCGATGATTGGCTGATTGGATCTCCTTCTTTCTCTCAGGCCCTGTCGGATGTGGACCATGTGTGTCATCTTCTGGAGTCCTTTGGGTTCCTCATCAATCACCGGAAGTCTTCCCTGCTGCCCTCCCAGACTCTGAAGTTCCTGAGGGCTCTCTTCCGCATGGATCTGGGGATGGTGTTCCTCTCCCAGGAGAGGCATTTGAAATAGTTTGGTCACCTTTCATGGGTGCTGTCCCAATCCCATGTGTCTGCCCGGCTCTGGTTGTGGTGTCAAGGGGAGATGGCTTCCACTCAGCATCTCCTCCTTTGGGCCCGTCTGCATTTGTATCCCCTCCTGCATCACGTCCTGGCTCATTGGGATCCTGCCTCTCAGGACTACAACGCTCCTATTCCTGCCACGCTGGGGATTCAGGCTGCTCTCCAATGGTGGTTGTCCCCTCAGTCTCTTTCCTGGGTGTTCAACCTTCTTCCTCCTCTGGCTGTGGTAGTGTTGTCCACTGATGCCAGTGCAGGGGGTTGGGGTGCAGTCCTGGGTGCTTCCAAGACTCATGGTCAATGGTCCCAATTCGAGTCTCTCCAGTCCTCGAACCGGTAAAAGTTGCGGGCGGTTAAGTTGGCTCTGCTGTGGTTTGTTCCTCTACTTCGGGCCGTGCTGTCTCTGTTCAGACCGACAACCAGGTTGTTCGGGCGTATGTGTATCATCAAGGGGGCATGTGTCGGTCTCTGTTTCTCCTTTCCAGGATGATCGGTCTTTGGGCTGAGCAGAGTCTCTTGTCTCTGACGGCTGTCAATCTTCCGGAGAGGGAGAATGGGCCTGCAGAATCTCTGAGCAGGGTATGCCCTTCCTCTGTGACCATGTGTCTGTCCCCGGTTCTTTTCGATCAGATTGTCCTCAGGTTCCACCTTCCCTGGCTGGATCTGTTTGCTTCGGAGGAGTCAGCCCTTCTTTCTAATTTTTGCACCCTCATTCCATCTTGGCTGGCCTGGGTGATCAACGCTTTTTCTGTTCCATGGTCACTGGGTCTCCTGTTTGCCTTCCCACTGTTTGCTTTGATCCCCTGGGTCCTCAGCAAGGTTCGGTTGGACCGGGCAGATGTTCTTCTAGTGGTGCCAGGGTGGTCCAGTCGGCCTTGGTTTTCCCTTCTTCTGACTTTGTCTGTGTGCCTCCATTGGCAGTTTCCCCTGTGTCCCTCCCCTCTGAGAACTCCTCTTCTCCGCGTGTCCCCCCTGCGCCGCCTCCGGCTGGGGGTTTGGCACTTGAAAGGTTGAGTTTGTTGGGTCAGGGTTGTTCTGTTGAGGTTGCCCAGTGCATCCAGTTGTCTAGGCACCCTTTCACCTTGAAGTCCTATGACCGTCATTGGAAGAACTTCTCCTCCTGGTGCCCTAGGAAGGGTCTGTCTTCCTCCTCCTGTGTGACTGTGCGGGTGCTGGACTTCTTGCGGGATGGGTTTGTGCTGGGGCTCACTGTCTCCACACTCCAGGCACAATGGGCTACCATTCTGGCTTTTAGGGGTTCTTCTGTGTCTTCTGTCTCCCCTTTGGTGGCTCGCATCTTGCAGAGTTTTTTAATTCAGGGGCCTGTCTCTCACTCTCCTGTGCCGGCCTGGGACCTTCCCCTGGTTCTCCAGGCCTTGACTGGCCTCTTTTTGAGCATCCGCTCTTGGTGGACCTTAAGTTGTTTTCTGCTAAGGTTCTTTTTCTGGTGGCCATTACTTCTGGGCAGCGTGTTGGTGAGCTTGGTGCTTTGATGGCTTCCCCTCCATTTTTGCGTTTCTGCTCTGACAAGGTCATTCTTCATCCTAATCAGTTTTTTTCTGCCCAAGGTTTTGTCTTCTTTCCACTGTCAGGAGGTTATTGTCCTCCCTATCTTTTTTCCAGAGCCCTCCTCCCTGTAGGAGGTGATTCTCCATTCTTTAGATGTGCTTAGGGCTCTCTGCATCTATTTGGACCGGATCAGTAGTTTTTGGATGGTTGATTCCTTGTTTGTCACCTATGGCCTCTCTGGGAAGGGTCTTCGGCCTTCCTTGTCCACCTTGTCTCGTTGGGTTAAGGGTGCTGCTGTTTCGGCTTACGAGTCTGCTCACTGTCCTCCCCCTTCTTCCATCCAGGGTAGGTCCACCCGGGGTGTCCCCTCCTCCTGGGCCTTATTCAGGGGTGCCTCCTTGTGTGACATTTGTAATGATGCCACATGGGCTTCTCCCCATAATTTTGTTTCTCAAAATCGACTTCAGTTGGGTTGGCGGCCTCAGCAGCTTTTGGCGCTCATGTTTTCACTGCTGTACATTGTTTATGATTTGTACTGCCTTCTTTTGATTAAATTGACCTGTATGCCGCATCTCCTGGTCTTTTTTCTTGTAATCTCCGTGTGCTTGGGTATGGACTCACTGTTCATGAATGGGACGGGAAGACAGGCCGAGGAGGTAATGACCAGTTACTCACAGGTAATATTCATTACTCCAAGTCCTGGTCTTCCCGTCCCATTCCTGAGCCCTTCCCTCCCTCCCTCCCTCCCTGGGGTTTGTTTGTGGTGATTGTTTTTGGTTTCTGGGTTTCTTTGGTATTCTCAGGATGTGGTGTGACACACTTTCCCCTATATCCTCACCTGATTGGCGGTGCCATGTTGGGGGGGAATTGCTGAAAGCTCTGCTAGGTATTAGGTTTCTGGGGAGCAGACTAGCTGCTCTCTGTTCAGGAATGGGACGGGAAGACCAGGATTCGGAGTAATAAATATTACCGCGAGTAACCCGGCATTCCCTCTCATGGGCTTTGGGCTAGTAACAGGAAGCGGGTGACAGCTCGAGCTTCCACCTCCCAGCACACTGCCTGCGGGCTTCCTAATAGGAGATGGTAGAGGTAGATTACATTTCCCATAATTTCCTTCTCGCTGCCGGGAATACAAACATGAGTCTTTCATCAAAGCCAACCTGTACTTGCTGAACCAATCATGTTCAAATTACAATTAGAATTTGCTCTGATTGGTTCAGCAAGTACAAGTTAGCTTTGATGAGAGCCTCACGCTTTCATTCCTGAGACGTTGCTTCTAATTTTAATGTCAGAGGACTGGGGTAACTCCATTTGTAGTGTGGTGAGCTCCACTTCAGGTCTATGCTATGACACCTCCTTTGTATTTTCAAGGGGTGGGCGATAAGCTCTGCCATGTGGCGGTTAGCAGAGATTATGCCCAACTGTGTGCTCCAAACAGAGAGCAGAGTGAGCAAAACTGATTTCCGCTGGCGTAGCAGAGTTTACCGACCATCCCTACAATAAACATTCTATTTCATCTGATTCCTTGTACAAAAGTCAACATGTTTCAGCCAAAATAGTTAAGACCTCCTCAGGACTAAGGAAGTCAGGGTAACCTGAACCTGTGATTAATATAAGTATCAGATCCTTAATATAAATTGAACCAAATTACACCAAACCTATTCATTGTGCTATGTACAATCGTATAAAGTCAGGGACCAAAAATTCTAAAGCAAGGAAAACTTTATACAAATTGCTCACCCAGAGCATGGAGGAAGGTGCTTACTTCAAGCACCTTGTGACAAAACTCTTGTGACAAACTAATAACTGTCCATTGATGCATAAGACCATGTCATGAAAGTGAGGGAGCTAGAATACCCTCAGTAATGAGCAGTGGGCTACACCTGTGAATTTGTGCACTTAAAATTCCAAATAGGCTAATGTGCAAAGGGTCGATGCAGTGCTTAATTTGTAAAGAAATAAGTGCAGGGCTGTTGTCAGAAGGCCTCTGCAGCTTGCACCACCCATTTCCCCTTCCGGCGCTGCTGTTGACAGTACAAACACACCTCTGATCATCACACTCTCTCTAGTGAGTCCCGTCAGACTATTCCAGGCCCCCATAGCTATAAGAATGACTTGGGTGGCCTGTAGTTGTCATTTTAATGTATATTTAATCAATAAGGAACTGTTGTTGTGCTCATCTCCAAAAAACACAAACAGCGCAACCATGTGGCAGTCTTTTAATAAAACCCCGTGTTGGCAATTAAAAGTGCTGGTGCTGAGCACCGGAAACCACCAGCTCAAATTAAGCACTAGATAAAACCCAAAAAGGTAAAGTAAAAGTAAAATGTGTCATTAACCCCTTAGCTGCGGCGGCTATTCCGCCACAGCGCTAAGGGGGAGGCGGGGCCGCGCGGCGCTCCCGTACTCATGACAGAACCGCTCTGTCACGGCCCTCGGGTGGGCTGTGCTTGTGACGGAACGGTTCCGTCATGGCCCCGCCTGCTCTTTAGAACATCAGCGCAGGCGCGGCTAGCGGGCCGTGACGGAACCGTTCCGTCACCAGCACAGCCCACCCGAGGCTCGTGATGGAACGGTTCCGTCACGAGCACGGAAAGGGTTAAAATTCAGAGAACAAATTTGGAAGTGATTTTTATAACGTGGGTAATTTAAGATTAGTGGAGCAAGAAACAGAGGTACAGGGGAAAGGGCCACTTTAGCTTGGGAGGCGCGGGTTGGATGGGTGACCCCAACCATTGGGATTATGGAGGACTAGTACGTTGAATTGATTCATCGGGGTCGGCAAGGCTGGTAAAGGACTAACAGACCACCTGATACAAGACACACAGACTGGAAGAAAGTTCAAAGATATGAATGAAAAATGAATCGAGAATGTGTGGATTCAGGAAAGTGGAGATGGCGTTAGAGCCAAACGGGGAGTATGTTGATTTATCTATATTCATTCTATTCTATTCTATGAGTCTTAGCTACCCGAAGGCCTCCTAGCGCTAGAACAGTCAAAATACTAGTTAGCTCTGAGACAGGACTAATTACTATAAAGTCACGTTTTCAGGACCTTATGGAATTAGAGCTCTTTGGAAAGCAGATGTAATTCATGAGAGAGTTGTAGTAGTTTCATATATTAGTTACATGGAAGGGACATGTTAGTGTATATAGCCAACATCACTAAGGATGTCTATTGCAAGTTTTATCCTGCCTATACAATAAAGTAACCTTCATTCAACCTTGAAAGCTTGTCCTCGTGGTCTTACCCAAAATCCCAACATCGGCTCTGCACAGGATACACAAACTTCACCTACTTTCTTCCTCTGACATCACCATAGTCCTTTTAATCTCTGCTGCTATTTTTGGTTCCAAAATAGACTAAAAGCCTTCAGAACATCCACGGAACCATGTATTATACTCACATCATGACCTCTTTAATAACACTCCCCATTTTTCACATTCATATTTCCAGCAGCACTCTGGTCTATACTCACTAGTCCTACTTTTCCTGAAAATATGATTGTACAAGTTCCCTTTCCCTTGAAAGATACAAATGGCTGCACTTCCCTGAAAGTGTCCGCCAAGATAGACCTAAATTATCTCAGCCGGAACACTCACCAAAGCTTTGCTGTTATTCCCAGCCAGGTTACTGCAGTCTTTTACCATACTATTGATTCTCTCTATTAACCTATTATCCTACAGGCAATATAATTCTGTTCATGATGGTACACATTTAATCTCCACAAAACCACAAATGCATCTCCTTCGAACAACACTACATTATGTTATTAATGCATTGGTGCATTAGCTATAAAGTATGTCCTAAGACATCCACCTTTCTCCAGGTCGTTGACGACATGGGGCTTGAAACCATTCCATGGCATCACATTAATCATGTCCACGTCACAGTGAAAGGACAGAGGATGTGTTGAAATGAACAATCTGGACCCGGCCGAGAGGTTGGTCGAGGACAATTTCTTCAATTTGCAAAACTAACTAACACCCTGTCAGAGAAATTTGGGGCCATATGTATCAAGGCCAAATGGGTTCGCAAACGCCGGAATTCGCAGAATTTCAGCGTTTACGAACTCATTTTCGCAAAATGGTATGTATGAAGGAATTTGGGTGCAAAATAAGGAATCGCAAAATTTGCAATTCCTTATTTTGCGATTGCATTTAAGGAATCGCAACTTTTGCAATTCCTTAAATGCAATGTATTAAGCAAAACAAAATTCCAAAATGCCCTTAAGCAATCGCAAATTACCACCAACTTCTAGTTGGTGGGAAGTTGCGATTTCCTTGAAAAATGCACATTTCAGCATTTTTCTAAGTGCCATGTGACGCACATACATGCCCTTAGGGCATGGGTACTCACAAACTTTCTCTCGGGGGCCAAATTTACAGTGTGGTTTGTGGCCGAGGGCCGCACTGTTGGGGGCGGTGTCAGAGGGGGAGGGGGCGGGGCTAAAGCAAAACTTGTGACCATGAGGTTGCACACAGGTCCCTGCAGCAGATGCCTTCATCCACTGAGCTACCAGACCCAGCATACATACATCTCTCTCCCTCCTGCCCTCCCTCTCCATCTCTCTCTCCCTCCTGCCCTCCCTCTCCATCTCTCTCTCTCCTGCCCTTCCTCTCCATCTCTCTCCATCCTGCCCTCCCTCTCCATCCTGCCCACCCTCTCCCTCCTACCCTCCCTCTACCTCCTGCCCTCCCTCTCCATCCTGCCCTCGCTCTCCCTCCCTCCCTCTCCCTCCTGCCCTCCCTCCTGCCCTCCCTCTCCCTCCTGCCCTCCCTCCTGCCCTCCCTCTCCCTCCTGCCCTCTTTCTCCCTCCTGCCCTCTCTCCCTCCTGCCCTCCCTCTCCCTCCTGCCCTCCCTCTCCCTCCTGCCCTCTCTCTCACTCCTACCCTCTCTCTCCCTCTCCATCTCTCTCTCCCTCCTGCCCTCCCTCTCCATCTCTCTCTCCCTCCTGCCCTACTTCCTGCCCTCTCTCACTCCTGCCCTCCCTCTCCCTCCTGCCCTCCCTCCTGCCCTCCCTCTCCCTCCTGCCCTCTTTCTCCCTCCTGCCCTCTCTCCTCCTGCCCTCCCTCTCCCTCCTGCCCTCCATCTCCCTCCTGCCCTCTCTCTCACTCCTACCCTCTCTCTCCCTCTCCATCTCTCTCTCCCTCCTGCCCTCCCTCTCTATCTCTCTCTCACTCCTGCCCTACTTCCTGCCCTCTCTCCCTCCTGTCCTCCCTCTCCCTCCTGCCCTCTCTCTACCTCTCCATCTCTCTCTAGCTCCTGACCTCTTTCTCCCTCCTGCCCTCTCTCCCTCCTGCCCTCCCTCTCCCTCTCCCTCCTGCCCTCCCTCTCCCTCCTGCCCTCTCTCTCCCTCTCCATCTCTCTCTCCCTCCTGCCCTCCCTCTCTATCTCTCTCTCCCTCCTGCCCTCCCTCTTCCTCCTGCCCTCTCTCCCTCCTTCCCTCTCTCTCCCTCCTGCCCTCTCTCTCCTTCTCTCTCCCTCTCCCTCTCTCTCCCTCTCTCTCTCCCTCTCTCTCTCCCTCCTGCCCTCCCTCTCCATCCTGCCCTCCCTCTCACTCCTGCCCTCCCTCTCCCTCTCCATCCTGCCCTCCCTCTCCCTCCTGCCCTCCCTCTCCCTTCTGGCCTCTCTTTCCCTCCTGCCCTCCCTCTCCCTCCTGTCTTCTCTCTCCCTCTCCATCTCTCTCTCCCTCCTGCCCTCCATCTCCCTCCTGCCCTCCCTCTTGCCCTCTCTCTCCCTCCTGCTCTCCCTCCTGCCCTCTCTCTCCCTCTCCATCTCTCTCCCTCCTGCCCACTCTCTCCCTCCTGCCCTCCCTCTCCATCCTGCCCTCTCTCTCCCTCCTGCCCTTTCTCTACCTCCTGCCCTCCCTCTCCCTCCTGCCCTCTCTCTCCATCTCTCTCTCCCTCCTGCCCTCCCTCTCCCTCCTGCCCTCTCTCTCCATCTCTCTCTTCCTCCTGCCCTCCCTCTCCCTCCCTCTCTGTCATCTCACTGTGTGTGTGTCTGTCTGTGTCAGCCTTCAGCACGGGCTGAGACAGCTTCCTCAGCGCGCACACACAGACAGCCGCACCAAAGTACTTGGCAGGTCTTTAAAAGGCCATTTACATGTATTTGAGGCTTTGTTGTAGCGCCCCTGAATCTCCACTCTGACGAATATATGACGTTCCAACGAATTCCGTTGCAACGCATGCCTTTACCACGCATGCGTTACAACGAAATTCGTTTACCACGCATAACATTTACCACAATTACTAGCGTGGTGACGTCATACGTCGTTAAGAGAAAGCGGAAGTTTATTTTCCGTTTTCTCTTAAACTACGCTGATACCCGACGTGACTTCAGGTGAGTTTCTTTTTTGGGGGGGAGCCCCCCTTTTTTTACTTTTTACCTTTACCACATATACCTTTACTACAAACCTCGTAGTAAAGGTATGCGTGGTAAAGGCTTTCGTGTTAACCACGCATGCGTTGTACTGCATGCGTGGTTAACGATTTCGTTGCAAAGGCTTCGTTGTAATGGCCGTTTCCCCACTCTGACAATCACCGCTCGCTCTGCCCCACAGAGCAGAGGCTTTGTCGTATTTCACCTCTTAGTGCCCCTGCATCTCCACTCTGCTCTGTGGGGGCTGGGGGAGAAGTGATTGTTGAATCTTTTTGCTGTTGCTTTTGCTTTGCTTTTTTGCTGGATAAAACTTACATTGACTGGACTGGGCTAATTTGGTATATATGCCCTTTGAATAAGAGGAGATTTAATTAATTATTCGATTAATTCGGCTTCCAGAAAAAAGAATAGTTTGAGACCATTGTTTTTGAATGATATTCACTACCCAGGTCTGCTGACTAATTGGGTTTCCCCATTTTCTTGATGATATGTTGTTGGCGACAGGACAGGGGGTGAAATTGATATCAGGCCTGTATAAAGCCCCCAAGACAGACAAAATGAACCTCCTCTCCCCCCTCCCCACAAAGGTTAGCCAGCAATGAGAAAGTGATCTGCAGGAACCACTCTCAGAGTAAGAAAGGGAGGCAAAGGGTGCTCAGGTTCAGCTGAGAACCAGCAATGCCCGGTTTAATCTGTCTCATTTTTACCTCCTGCACTGCACTTACCTTGCCCTGGTGCAACTCCATAAGATATTCAATAGAAAAAAAATCTTTGTGCCCTCATTCTTGGTGAACACCTCTCTAAGGAAAGCGATCACACTTTACCAATTGGTGGTCCCCCACCCACCATGATTGATATTCAATTGCTGAACTGAAGTTCACTCTATTAAACAAGTAATAAAAACATCTCAGCAAAAGTAGCAAACAGTAAAGGTAGAATTATAACAAGACAAAGAATAGCTAAATATAAAATAAAATCAGCTTCATATGTAGGGTTTTACAGAGGAATGTTTAAAAACACCTTTCAGCTGCACAGGCCGGACAGCAATGAAGAATGTGCACCACAGACAGACTACTGTTTATATTTACAGAACCTACAGCCAAGTGCCCAGGACCAGATATTTCTCTGATTGATGTAACCCCCCTACCAGAAATTAGACAATTCTGAGCCTCAAGTAACTGATTTTGTGAAGAAGCACAATTAGCTCAAGGAAATAATGTAGGCGACATATTTTCTGAGTAGGAGACATCGAACAGTTTTGCATTGTCTACAAAAAGCAGGTCAGCTTCTCTTGAGAGAATTCTCCTTTGTTTAGGCAGCACTTTTCTTGAAAGGGAAATGGGTCAATGATTTCAAATTTCGGAAAGTGATGAATGTTAGGTTGCTTGCAGCAGTTGGGCGTGCCATCTTAAGTTGCAATCAGCTGAAATATTCTAAATTTCCTTGCATTGTATCCCCTTTAAACTGCCTCCAGCAGCCTGACTAATGCAGTGCCTGTTACGAGTAAGAGTGGCATTAGACACAAGTGACTTTACTGAGACAAAATTCCAGCCTGATCCAGACGGAAACGTAGGGAGATTAAACTGCAGCCTAAACAAGTTCATTGTTTTCCATGTAGCTGATTAGCAGTTTCCCTTTGAGGCGGGTAATCTCAGGAACCACAGCACCAATCACAACACCCAATACAGCGTTGGAAAGGGCAGTTGCAGCAGAAGGACATAGGCTATGCAGACACCCACCATATACATTTAAAAGGTAAAAGAACCGTGCAGGCAAAGTAGTCCCTTGTGGGCGTGTCTGCGTTGTGCTGTGGGCGTGACAAACGCCGGGGGCGTATGGTACATTCCGCCCTTCATGTCATGTCTCATATTGTGTGCTAATCCCACCCTGCTCCCTTTAAATACCCCTGCACCCCATAACCATAACCCACCCTTACTCCTTAAAATACCCCAACACCCTTAAACACTAACCCATCTTAACCCTATAAATATACCCTATACCCCAAAACCCAAACCTATCCCTAAACCCTAAAAATACCCATGCACCCCAAAACCCAAACCTAGCCCTGAACCCTATAAATACCTCTGTACCTCAAAACCCAAACCTATCCCTGAACCCTAAAAATACCCCTGTACCCCAAAACCCAAACCTAGCCCTGAACCCTAAAAATACCACTGTACCCCAAAACCCAAACCTACCCCTGAACCCTAAAATACCCCTGTACCCCAAAACCCAAACATATCCATGAACCCTAAAAATACCCCTGTACCCCTGTACCCCCAAAACCCAAACCTACCCCTGAACCCTAAAAATACCCCTGTACCCCAAAACCCAAACCTAGCCCTGAACCCTAAAAATAACTGTGCCCCAAAACCCAAACCTACCCCTGAACCCTAAAATACCCCTGTACCCCAAACCCCAAACCTAGCCCTGAACCCCAAAAATACCCCTGTACCCCAAAACCCAAACCTAGCCCTGAACCCTTAAAATACCCCTGTACCCCAAAACCCAAACCTAGCCCTGAACCCTTAAAATACCCCTGTACCCCAAAACCCGAACCTACCCCCTGAACCCTTAAAATACCCCTGTACCCCAAAACCCAAACCTGAACCCTAAAAATAACCCTGTACCCCAAGACCGAAACCTACCGCTGAACCCTAAAATACCCCTGTACCCCAAAACCCAAACCTAGCCCTGAACCCTAAAAATACCCCTGTACCCCAAAACCCAAACCTAGCCCTGAACCCTTAAAATACCCCTATACCCCAAAACCCAAACCTACCCCTGAACCCTAAAAATACCCCTATACCCAAAAACAATACCTAGCCCTGAAGCTTAAAAATACCCCTGTACCCCAAAACCCATACCTATCCCTAAACCCTAAAACTACCCCTGTACCCCATAACCCAAAACTATATCTGCACCCTTAAAATACCCAACCACCCCAAAACATATACCTCAGTATCCCAAAACATATACCCCTATACCCATACTTACCTTATCCAAACATTTAAAAAAACATGCTTTTACCATTCATGCATTTACAACGAATTTCGTTGTAAATGTATGCGTGGTAAAAGCATATAAAATGTAATGCCATGCGTTATAATGGCATGGCGGAGTCATGGTACTTTCGTAATGAAAGTATGCGGAGAGATGGTACGTGGAAAGAAAGTTGCGGAATAATGGGTGTTTACCCTTCCCCGGTAAGTACATTGGTGGCACGGCGGCCCACATCTCCAGCAACATACTCATATTTTTTCACCACCCATTTGAAAAATGCACAGGTCTCTCTCGTTGATGGCCAGCACCGACATACACTTTTAGACACACCTCCCGCCACAAGTTCTAGAATTGCGAACTTTAGAGCTGGGGAGCTACGTTCGAATCTCTACATCAGCTGTAAATTCACCTAAAAAACCATAGGTTTCAAGCCTTATATAGTTAGGAATTAGCATTTAAAAAACCTTGCAAATTCACTTAAAAAACCATAGGTTTCAGGCCTTATATAGTTAGGAATTAGAATTTTAAAAACCTTACAAATTCACTTAAAAAACCATAGGTTTCAGGCCTTATATAGTTAGGAATTCGCATTTAAAAAACCATTGAAATTGCTGCTATATAGTAAGTTGTACTAACTATATTTCGCGCACCCGCAATCCACTGCTGATGATGTCACATATTACATCATTCATGACATGGTCAGTGACATCACTGATGACATCACTGATGACATCTCAAATGACATCACTAATGACATCACTGATGACATCTCATTTGATATCACTGATCACATCACTGATGATATCATTCATGTGATAATACGATGCACCTCCTCACACTCTAATATAACCTTTGATACACCCAGTGTTAAATACAGACTACCATTCTTGAAACCATTGACACGCCAATACCAGTTACTACATACGCACTCACTGATTCCTAGGTCTACACACACATTCACTCATTCACCCATAGAATCACTCATACATACAGTCACTCATCAATACAACACTATCATATGCACTCATACACCTATACAGACACTCACACACTGCCACTCATCCATGGAGTTACTCACACACCTAGTCAGTCATGCAAAGAATCAATCACACTTCCATTTTCTCAACTATACAGTTATACACACAACACCTTACTTATTCAAACATATACTAACACATACTTACTCTCTTATACAATCACTGATACAAGTACACAATGATCCATACAGCCACTCACACATTCACTGGCTCTCATGTATAGTCATTTATATATCCCAACTCTCTCATGCACTGTGTTTTACATATGTACTTACTTGGACATGTAGCACTGAGATATCCATTCACTCACCAACACACCCATGCACACAGTCAACCGCCCATATAGCTGTTTCTACATGCACTCTTGAACTCATACACCTAGTAAATAATGACCCTTAAAAATATATAAACTACTTACCACATACTTACCAATACAAACATTTATGTGTTGTAAAGACTTATGTGGAAAAAGTAACTGTGATGTAAAAAAGTGTTATAATTGTATTCCGTGGTAAAAACCTCATGGTAAAAGTTGCCCACACCAAACATATGTAGTTCAAGGTGCTCTCATGAGATGATGAAGGAAAAGGAGACACTGTGAGAAAAGTAACTGCCTAGGATCCCCTAATGTGGTCAAGTGGAAGATGGATTCAGGCAGGGTTTTATGTGCAGATCAACCACTACATGGTTATGTAATTCTTTTTCTCGTTTTAGACCAAAGTTTAATGCTTTGTGTTTAATTATTTGAGGCACTAAATCACTGCACTGTGTTAGATCTATCAGGATATGCATGTTTCATAAGGGATGGTGGTGGAAGTGTTTAGGAGGGGTGATGTTTTAATGTGGATTTTCAAATGAACACTAGAGCACCAGCCCTTGGTCAGAGTGAGACCTTTTGCTCCACATAGCAAAAAGATGTTCATTCATTGCCATCCATTCTTGATTTAATACTCCCACCCACTCTTAACCATTGAGCTATTCATTTACTGAGCCATGAAGGCAAGTCTCCAGTCTCCAGCCATCCATTCAATGGTTCAATAAGGTTTGCTAATGAAAAATGTGTTGTAAAAATATTTGCAATTTCGTACAAAACATTTTTGGGGGGAGAGCCCTCTAAAGCCTCCCTTGCAGAAGACTTGATGGATTACTGTGCTCGCTGCATGTAGTATGGTTTGTTTGTTTGTAGATTTATATAGAGTGATTTATCGCCCATGAGGGTATAGAGGCGCTGTCCATGGGTACAGAGAGATTAAGTGATTTGCCCAGAATCACAGGATGTTGTGCCGACACCAAGACTCAAACCCCAAATCCCCAGCTCCCGAGTCGGCAGCTCTGACCGGTGCGCCACGGTGACTGGTTTGACAAATTTTATAGGGCTGCTTTTGCTTTCCAGTCCGTCCCTGGAGGTAGGAGAAATTTGGCTAAAGGAACATTGGAAATGAGACAGCCAGGACTGACCTCTAAGAAGTTTACAGATCACAAAAAGTAAAGCGGTTTCTTAGGGTTTCAACTTAGATGGAGAATGTTTATGGCCACTGCGTTCATGTCGGCAAGTACACCGATATTTGTATGTCATAGCTAATTCTATTTATTTACTTTTCAAACACCACCTCCGAACGTTCCTTATTTTTGTGCCAAAGACTATAACGTTGCTTTTACTCATGCTAATGGATAAGGTATTTGCTTTACAGTAGGATTTGAGACAGTGGTGCTAGAATAATTTTCAGAGTGGGGGTGCCACCTTCAATGTTACGTCTCTGAAGTCATGGGTCTTGTGGAAAATTCAAACATCACACTAAGAACAAGAACAGGAAATGAGCCACGGCCATTCCGCAGGAGAGGGGTAAGGGTGATGGTGCCTTTTGGAGCACATATCCCACATATATTACTGCATCATGGTCTAGTAAGGCACAGTCATTTACAGACAGCATTTTCCACTGAACTGGGCACTAAATTTGCACAGACATGCAGTTTTACTGATAAATCTATATTCCACACAAATGAGAATGTGTGGCATATAAGGTTAAAAAAAGGTTTATAATTTGCACATCACTATTTAAAGTGCCTTGATTTTTTTTATCATATTACAACCTATGTCTCCATCAGAATTCAGAATTCAAAAAAAGTGCTTAATTTGTGCTTTCCTAACTGCTGATATTTTTTTTATACATTTTACAGTTCATTTAGAGGTATGAAAAAATGTTTGTGTGTTAAAAAAAATGCTCACACTGCCTCTACCCCAGCAAGAGTGGCATATAGTTCACTTTACAATATTCAAACGTTTAGCACCAATCTCCATGCTAAAAGAAGAAGCCGCAATTTGACAGAAGACACAACCTGGCATTTGATCTCTGTCTCAGAACGCACAACAGAGGTGACAAGATGAATCTTTTTTGCCTTCTAAATTCCACCACGATTACTTTGGGGGTGTTGCCAACCACACACACTAATACTTCTGGTGCATGTGAATCGCGAGCGGTTAGTTAATGTTGTAAACCTATACTAGCTTTTTCCGAAAGAACAATCTCATTAGCATGTTGTGGTACAGGAATATATGGGTGCTCTCTAGGAGTATTGGAAGGCAAAAACGTGGGTCAGGCAAGACTTTTCTCAAATCTGCTGTTTATAGATTACATGGCATGGGAGCTAAAACACAGACCTGCTACAGGTGTCTGTTGATGTAATTTTTCAGGGCCGTCCGGTCACCGCAGCAGTTGCTGACTTAAAGGGGCACCAAGTTTGCACAGTTTTTTGGCTTTAAAAGCTCCTGTTGCCATGTTCCTGGCCTTCAGCAATTTCCAGGAAACAATAAAAATGTCAAGATAACACTGGTGATTAATGTTCTTCCTAGAGAGAGATGGAGGTTTGTCTAGTTGAGGTTTTAACTGATCACAAAATAGACAGAGGATTAATCTGCCTGCTGCAATGAATGAGTACCATGCAGATCACAAGGTGCATTTATTATAAAGAGGTCAGTGGGTTACTGCTTTTCTAAGAGACATCCTTTTGCTACTTGCAATTCATAAGTTGAAATCATAATATAGAACAGTGAATTATTAACTGTCATCAAAGAACTGAATGCACACTGCAAAGTATAGATTAGAGCATAGATTAATGTTGCAAAAAGGGTTTATTTGGGTAGAAATCGATTTTTATTATTAAAGAAAACCCCCAACTATGTTATTCCATTTTTAATTCTGAGTTTGTGCTTCTCCAGACCGATCACTCAAACTATGCTATCTACCAGCATGGATGACATGTCACTCCGGCACCTTATTTTCCTCTGGCTTATGTGACATTTCCTATACACTGATTTACACATGTATGATTGATTGTCTCTGGGTAATGTGTGTGCGATGCAAAGTGCACTGACAGCCTACACTTGTATGAATGGCGTTATATAACCAATTAAATGCGTATGAAAGAGAGTTGGTATGGAGACTTGAGGGGCACTGTTAAAAGGTGGTGGTGATGGAATCCATGGTGGAGGTGGAGATACTTTAGCAAAGAAACACAGTAAATAGCACAAAATACACAGTGGACCCTAAGGTGGGGACCAAACCATTTACTAAGAAAGCAGTATATGAACCACGACGCAGGTCAAGACAATGTTGAGAGGATGTAGAAGTGTTCGGGACCCAAGGAACCAGCCAAGGTGAGTATATAGGAACCCCACGGAGAGCGTGTGCAGTGTGGGAACACGGACACGTGCTCTGTACAACTCTACATGTAAGTCGCAGTTGGATCTTTAAAGATTAAGGACCCTTCCAAGCGGACCCTGAAGAAACCCTGTGGAAGACAGAAGGTTGGAAAGCCACCCCACCCGTGGATACCCTAGCACCCACATTACCTGCACTAGGGAAGCCAGGTGCCAGGTGCCAGCTGTGTGAAGTGGTGTATGAAACCTCAGTCGAAACCAGTTGAGGACTTCAGGAAAGTGCTGCTGCTGCTGAAGGAGAAAATGTCTGTTGGAATCCAAAGGTGAGATGAGGGGTACCTACAAGCAGAGGGGCAGAGTCTATGTCACCCGGGAGTGACCAGGAGACTTGGAAGACGAATGCCCTCGATGTCGGGTGTTGCAGGATGGGTGACAATGACCTTGACTCTGAAGTTGTGAGGACCAGATGATGTTGAGGAGGACCAGGAGCATGCACAAGCTGTCCCATGAAGGATGTCGAGTGCTGAGGGGTCGGTGTCTGGCGGGAGCATCTAAAAGCCTTGGCAAATTAAGCCAATGCAGGAATTGAAGAAGGAGCAACATCGGTACCAGAAAGGTCCAGGGGACTCACCACAAGCAGGGGAGTCAGGGTGGGCCCTGTGCAAACAGGAGTGCCCAAGAGAAACAAGTGTGACCCTCAAGTGGACCCACAGGCCGGAGGCACTGGAGTCACGAGAGGACCTCAAGCAACTCACCAAAAAATGCAAAACACAATGCACATGAGGCAGTGTGGCTGAAGATTATGGTCACTGGAGGTACTTGAGGTTGGAGCTACTTGGAGCCCGAAGATCTTCTTGGAAGGAAGCCAACAAGCCTTTGCAACTGCAAGTTGAATTATGCACAGTGGTTCGGTTATTGCAAACCCCACGAGGGATATTGGCCTCAAACTTGGTGAAAGGACAGGACAGGCCTCGGGAGCTGTAGAAAAACACCACCTGTGTTGCAGAACCTTTCAGATTCAGGAAGAGCTCAGGATCAGCAAACCGGTTGACTTAGTTGCGGTACCTGCAAATGCAGGGGAGGGACTCCTTCACTCCAAGGGAGGTTCTTTCTGGTGTCTTTGATGCCCACAGGCCTTGTAAGGTTCCTGTATGATGCAAAGGCACAGACGATGCAGCAGACTGGAAGGGAGTTTAAGTCGAGCCCAAATGCTGTCCAACGAAGTCCAGAGTGCCTGGACGGTAGAAGAAGAAGTTGTGTCTGATCGGAATCTTATCCCACAACGAATCTAGGGACCTACACCCAGGTAAGCCCTTAAGTACCCTAGGGAAAGGGTTGGGATGATTAAGGGGACCCTCCCAGGGGAGGATCTGGACAGTGGGGAGGTTACTCCCATGTCCATTGTCCAGTTTTGCACCAGAGTGGGAGCCTGGACTGGTTTGAACTTGACTATGCACGGGGACACCAAATGTGCCCCTCATGCAGCCTTAGAGATGCTGGCAAGCGCACCCACCCGGTCTCAAACACTAAATCCTGTCTGGGAGGTGGTCACACATCCCTGTGACGGGATGCCTATTGTTCTACCTTCCCCTGTTTGAGATCGGCTCAGCAGCAGGAGGGCAGAAATGTGTTTTTGGTGAGCGGCAACCATTTCTGTGCTGTCTGGGTCTGAAAGATTGGTACCGGAGACATGGAGGGCCTACCGGAGGGATCTTCCTGTGCTAGGAATCATACTCCCCACACCGTTTATAGTGTGGGGGTATATGTTTCCAACATGTTTGATTTTTTTTAAATAAATCTTTTTATTGGTATTTGTAAACTCAAAAAATACAATAGGCACATCTTTACATTCAAATTGATTCCTCCGATTTTTCATACATCAACAGTATGGGTCATCAAGGGCACTCTGTCAGTACATGCTAAAAGGCCGTGGACAGGATACAAGCGCCCAAGTGTGCCCTCCAGCTGATAAACAGGAGTTAACATGCTTCACCCCGCTACAAGGGATGGGACAAGCGTTGTGTATTCATCCCAACCCCAAATGAGAACCATGTGCTATGGAACAAGAACCAAAACAGTTAACTGTGACACTGTCGTCAAAGTACATTACCGTTTGCCCCGATTCCCTACCCCTCCAACCCAGAGCCCCCCCACCCGCTCCCGCTCATTTGGCTCACGCAGTTCCTCATCAGGGATTGCCCCGCCACTGCGTCGCTTAAGGCACCAGGGCACGCTTCTGGTGCGGCAGTCTCTGCGCCCATGTTTCCAACATGTTTGATACCAAACATGATAGGATTCGTTGCAGCCATTTTTGAGATGGTTATTGGGTAACTAAGCAGTACCCCTCTATATAGTATATGGCTGCTTCACTGACAACCCTGGGGAATGGACTCCGTAGGCTGCAGGGGTGTCCTGCTCATGCAGGGGCACCCTCTCATTTAGAACCAAGCCCCCTGCCTTCAGGATTGCAAATGCCTGCTATAGGGGTGACATAGAGGTTTTCTGTTCAGTGACCCTAGATATCAGAAACCTATTCCTATAGTAAGTGGTGCTAGCACCAGCTAACATAGGCTGCAATGGCAGGCCTGTAGTTCCATTCGGAATAGTCTCTCGTGGGTGGCATAATACATGCTTCAGTCCATGGAAGACCTCTGGGGTACCAATGCCCTGGGTACCTTAGCACCATATACTAGGTACTTATAAGAGTACCCCAGTATCCAATCTGGGACGTACCTAAGTACTGAACACAACAATTTAAGGGAGAAATCAGATAGACTGGGGTCCTGATCAGCAGGATCCCAGTAAGACTGATCAAATACAGCTTAGCACCAGGGAAAAAGTGGGGGTACCGTAGAAGCAGATCCTACTTTCCTACACCACCTGTTTGTCATTTAGAAAGGTCCACAAGAGAGTGCACATAATTTTGTAAGGATTAATGTTACTAACTTTAATCTACATTTTACATGCACGATAAGTAGTCTTGATGTCAATTTTTATGATTTAATAGTTTATATCAAGGACAGTAAGATTCAAACCGAGGCATATAGAAATCCCACAGCAGGCAACAACTTGCTACACACAAGTAGTTTTAATCCAGAGAGATTGAAACACTATATACCTTATGGGGAACATCTGCGGATAATGGGGAATTGTAGGGAGACAGGAACAAATTGTGGCACTAGTGGATCTGGGGGATTCCAACAAAGACGGTACTCACAACAGGTGGTAGAAGAAGCCAGGTATAGAGCCAACCAGCAAAAGAGAGATATTCCGTTGTTTGCAAGCAACAAGAAAAACACGTTTGGTTGTGGATATAAAACCAGACCTACTACTACATATTGCAGGGAAGAAAGCCAGTTGAGAAGAATAATATGTCAATATTGGCATATGGTTATAAGTGATACAGTAATGGGAAAAATGGTCCCTAAGAGATGAGGGATAACATATAGAAGGGTAAGATCAATGGGAGATGGACTTGTGCAATCTAGTCCAGATATGAGAACATGATTGAATTGGCTGGAAAGGAGTAGAGGCTTTATAAAGTGCAGGAAGTGTAAAGCCTGCCAATATGGCAAAAATAAAACGGAGCTCTTCTCCCCAGTGCGTAGGAAACCCATGAAAAACCTAGGGGCATACCACTGTAAGATTTACGCTGTGTATATATTAACCTGCCCTTGTGCTCTGGTAAATGTGGGAAGCACTATCCTCCCAGAACATAAGCGGATATTGCAACATGTCAGGAGAATATGGAATAAGGATAGGACATATCCTGTGATAGACCACTTTGCAGAACTGCACTCTAGCGATGTCCATGCACCACCCAGTTGGAGATTAATTCAACCTTTTGTGAGTATTATGCCCAGCTCTGCAGAGCCCACTCTGCCCAATCCCCTACAAACATTACTGTCTTTCTTGATACCTTATAGATGAGACTTTAGGGGCACCTTTGTCTTCGGTTGAACGTTGACAGGTTACAGATGAGCATGCACATATTGTAATAAGACACCCAGGATCGATGGTTTGCCCATCAAATTTTAAGCCACGTTCACGTCCTGTCTCATTCCAAAATTAGAAAAATGTTTTTATGGCCCAAGGATTGGGGCACATATTTCCTCCCAATATTCAGAATTTCGTGGGACTAGACAGGGTTGTCCACTGTTACCCTTTTTATTTGTTTTAGCACTAGAACCCCTAGCACAGAACCTTCGGCAATTGGCGGTTACCTAGGGCATACCACAGGGACCTCAACTGCATGCTGTTTCAATGTATGCAGATGACATGATAGTGTGCTTTCGTGACCTTGCTGCGGATCACCGACTTATTGCACAAGTTTGGTGACCTATCTGGCCTACATGTAAGTCACACTAAATCACATGCCATTTCGTTTCAGATCACCTTAATCAGTGATACCTTACTCTTGGGCTCCCAACCTATTACAGAAGCACAATACACCTTTAGATACTTAAGCATCCAGATCTATACGATGACTGCAGATTTAATAGATGGTAAGTAAAGCATTTAATCACTAAAATCCCGAGCATGTTTCTGCGCAACACTGCTACTGTTGGTGGCAGGCTGACTTACTCCGTATAAAATGGTGATGTTGCCCCGTCTGCTGTTACTTCGTTAATTTACCTGTCGTAGTCCCGCGTCAATTTTCAGAACTCTAAGGGGCATATTTATAACGAAGTAGCAGAGCGCGGCGCTAGCCTCCTTGGCTTAACGCCACACTCCACCACTTCAGAAACTCAGGGCTGCACCATATTTACAACAATATGATGTAGCCCTGTGTTTCCTCCTGCGTTTTTGCTAAATTTAGCAGCCTAGCGCCAACGCAGGCACCCTTAGTGCAAGGGTGTCTGATTTGAGGGGAAGATTGTTTATGTGCAGGAAGGTCACCCTTCCAGCCATAAACAATAATTAAATGGCGTTTTGTAACTTTTAGGTGTGCTGCTTAATGCAACACATATAGAAGTAGCAAAATATACATTTTTTGGGATTGTTTATGTACAGGAAGGGACACCTTCCTGAACATAAACAATCAATGGCATTTTGCTGTTTCTATGTGTGCTGCACAATGCGCACACGTGGAAAGAACAAAACCGAGGAGAAATAAAGCACTTCTTCTCGTTTTGCCAGGTTAAGATCAGGTTTTCCCTGGTCTTAATTTTGGTGCTGCCTCCTATTTACACCTCCCTTGTAAATAGGGGGCAGCATCAAAATCAATGAGTGTTGCGGTGGAACGTCCACCCCAACATCCAAGCTAGGTGTAGGGTGAAGGGGGGCCTTATTTACAAGGTCTCGGGCCGTAGAAGGCTTGGCCTCCTTAAAATGCAGTTGCCAACCAATGAGAGGAGATGGGCACTCCAGACTTCAGGGTATACTTCTTTGGGGAGCAGTTGCAATGGTTGTCTTATTGGTTGGCTGGGTTCCACTTGAACATAATCGGATGTTATGACTCGGAGCACTGAATAAGTTGCTGTTACCTGGACTAACTCGACCCACTCACCTGCCATTATTGCTTAGTTGTGCTTTAACATACTGGAGATGTGCTCTCCGATATTCCACTTTATTCATGAAATACGCCCCTAATATCCCCTTGAGGGGTATACCCACATCAATGGAGGCACTCTCATCTGTCCAACTGGCGCCTTGTGAGGAGGCAGGGGTTACCACAGCTGTGGAACTGCTTGCGGAATGCACGTTGCTGACCCATCAAGATTTTATACAACTCCATGGATTGCCCAGTTCCCCTTTTCTTAATACATTTCACTCTTTTTTCATACATCTGTACACATTGGGCATGGTAGGGGTCAGAACCGGATGCACATGCACTCATTCGAGCGGTCCACGAGATGGGTAACAATAGATTACTCATTAAATGGTTATATAGAGGTTTGCGTGCCCACTTACACACATCTCTGGCCCCCTTAAGAGAACAAGCATTTGTAATGCAATAGGTCTCGCATTAGGAAAGTTTGAGCTATTGGTCTTGTAAATGACAATTTTTTTATTTATGTGTTGGTTTTGAAAATAGCTAAATTAATAGCTTTGTCATTTACAATGCCAATAGTTATAACTTTCGCAAATGTGACACCTATAACCTTGGGTTGCGCTGGGTGATGCTGTGGTGGTGCTGAGTGATGCTGTGGTGGTGCTGAGTGATGCTGTGGTGGTGCTGAGGTGGTGCTGAGTGGTGCTGTGGTGGTGCCGAGTGATGCTGTGGTGGTGCTGAGTGGTGCTGTGGTGGTGCTGAGTGATAATGTGGTGGTGCTGAGTGATGCTGGGGTAGCGCTGAGTGATGATGTTGTGATGCTGAGTGGCGCTGAGGTGGTGCTGAGTGATGCTGGGGTGGCGCTGAGTGATACTGGGGTGGCGCTGAGTGATGCTGGGGTGGCGCTGAGTGATGCTGGGGTGGTGCTGAGGTGGTGCTGAGTGGTGCTGTGGTGGTGCTGAGTGGTGGTGGGGTGGCGCTGAGTGATGCTGTGGTGGTGCTGAGTGATACTGAGTGATGCTGTGGTGGTGCTGAGTGATGCTGTGGTGGTGCTGAGTGATGCTGGGGTGGCACCTCACACAATGGACGACTAATGGCTTTCAGTTTCTCCCATAGCCCCAGATAAAAGTACCTGATAAAATACACACTGCATTAGACACAGCAAATGGCACAAAATCAACTCCGGTCAACACAATATGCAAAAGCATTGGAGAAATGGACAGTCAAGACAGACCACAAATTCAGATGCATGCTACTATATAAATATAGGCGAGATAACATTATTGAACAGATAAATCGTGGTCTATGCTACACACAGGCATGATACACACACAAAACAAAAGATACATTAAAATGAAAAACACCCAACCCCGTCTTTGAATGCAGATAACACCACCACAAAAAGATCATCATCATACACAAAAACACATATAGATGGATTCTTGAATGTATACACCAACATCGGTTAACACACACTTACACATTACATAGAATATACACACGCGATGATCTTTGAATGCATACACACCAGACACACACACACACTTCCAATGCACACATGCAAGGATGGGTTTTCAACACTATTCAGATATACTCGCATACAACCACGTCGTCACATACAAACAGGTCCTCGCATGCCAGTGTACACTGAGATAAACTGTTTAAGACACACACGCACGCACGCACGCACATACACACGCACACACACACTGCTGAGACACGCGTGATGGGGGTAATAGCAAGGTGGTGAAAAGGGAGGCTGAAGGTAGGAACAATGTCAATGGAATGAGTAAGGGGGAGAGTGGTTAGAGTGGTGGGAGGTAGAAAAGGAAACAAAATAAACACAGTGCGATGACCAGGTAATGGACAGGCGCTCAACAAGATTAAGGCATAAAGTAAATCTCCTTGTAAAGTTTGTCTGCTACAAAGCAAAGAGAAGGAAGGTCACCTCTCTTCCTTACATCACCAGGGGAAATCCTCCGGTTAAAACATTCAAAAGAATTCTTTGCTAAGCATTCAATAATCAATGAACCAAAGTCTTTCAAGTCCAAGGTTTATCCTAGCAATTGTTCATATATTTGAGGTTTTAAAGTGTCCAACTTTATATCCAAAGTGATGTATTCTCCTTATTAACAACACCAAGGTATGTTGTTATAGTACCAATTCCATTTATTTCAGTTTAGTTTCCTTCAAATCAAAGATACAGCCAACACGTGTTTCGTCTGGCATTCATGTCATGCCTTTCGACTTCTTCAGGGCTGCAAGCCAAGAAGACAATAGTATTTACAATTCAAAGTATAATACACTAAATGTAAGAAACTTAAAATAAAGAGGACGATACCACCATGTGTGGGGTCAAAGTCAAAGATAACCATGTGGTTAAAATTAAACCAAAATAGAAGATCACCTAATTATAAGAGTGCATACCCTGGTGATGAAAAGATGCAAGAAGAGACCCATAGTACCGAACTTGTCACAGATTAGTAAATAAAAGTTAATTTTTACCAAATAAAATTCCTGCGGTTCAGATTTCCATATGTATAACCGTAAGTCACACCCTGAAACGAAAGAGGACAGTCCTCAGCCCCGCATTATATAACGATCACCATCTTATGAAATATATTAAGAACGGTAGCGTACGCAAAATAATAATTAGAAAAATCCAAATAGAAAAGAGTTCCTCAATAATGTCAATCTTCATTCAAAACAATAATAAACATCCGTCTTAGATTCCCTGTAAGATAAACAAGAGTACTCACTAATGCAACCCGGTGACATTAATTGGTTCCAGAGTGAACCATTGTCATATCACTCACCTCAATGTAGAGGGATTCACTCCAATGTGTAAACGTGACCATGTATTTCACAGACTGCACAAAGTGCCGTAATATCCTCAATCTCGTACTCAATATGTCTAGTTATTCTGTTGTAATAGTAAAAAAGAAAAAGACGAAAAATACATAAGGTTCCTATATAACCAACTCTGGCCGTTAGTACTCCAACTAGTTCTAATACATCTACCACTGCCAGTACACTCACCAATATTTAGGCTGATGTCTCCAAAACGTGAACGCCACCATCTCTTATTGTATTGAAACATAAGTTGCCATTTAAATCTCAATCTCTTCAACACCGGTACGTGGCGAGATATTCTGTTATAAAAGACAAAAAAGAACATAGAGTTCTTAAGTATCAAACTCCTACACTTAGTTTTCAAATGAATCGCATTACGCGCCGGGTTGCTTACCTCGAACGAACAGCGAGTACGCCAAGCGGGAGCACATTCAGCAGCGAGCGTTCTACACGGGCGCCATTTTAAAGCACACGTACGAACACTATAGAATCGGTCGCCATCTTGTAATGGTAAAATTCTTTATGTATATCGGACCTTGCTGTCATCCCAGTGATCAACACTCCAGTGTATCAATATAAAATTGTAATTACAATAACTAAATATTAACAATACGTAAAGTAAAGCTCAAAAATCGTAACTATTATAATTATATGCAATCTCAACAACCCGCGTGTGTATCGGAAATCATGTATTTTCACTTCTTATTCCTGGTATAGTTATCCAAAACACAAAACCCAATTCTGTTAGGCCAATCCAAAGATTATACTACCCACGGTGATAGGGTTTACAAATAATAAAAACAAACTTCCCAAGGGAATATTCGAACCCTTGTCTAAAGAGAAAAGTCTTGGTACTTCAATCAGTTATGCCACCGCTGCCGATTGTAATCCTCACATGAATATATCGTATAGAAGGTGCTATTCATTGAATAAACAACAAAGATCACTGAATCCCAGTAATACATGAACTAAGGAATGTCCCCTCCAGTTCCAGAATTACAACCCCGAGCATACCTGGAAATCGTATTGTAATGCCTAAGTATTTCTTACGTTTGTTAGGGGGAGAAGGAAAGTTAGTGACAAATCGGGGGAGCAGTGAAGGGCAAAAGAAATACATATATTTCACAACCATAAGTATTGGTAATTCATCACTCCTCAATAAGTTCGCTACATAATCTTGTTGTATCTAGCTATGTTGTTTCATATATATAACAAGTTTCACATTTCTCAAAAGCAGAGGGTCGGAAAAAGCATCCACAAATATTAACAGATATAATGAACATTCTTAAAAGACTAATCTTTCACTTTGTTATAACACTCGGTTCTAACATATTAGTCTAATCAAGTAAAGTCAATCATTTTTAGTCTCCTAAAAAGAATTGTAATTCAGAATCTAAATTTAATCCTTCCTCTACAGCTCTCAAAATCATAATCCATCTAGCTTCTCTCCGTCTCAGTTTTAAAGTTCTATTCCCACCTCTTCTATCTACACTTACATGTTCTATTCCATGGTATGTAAATGTATGCTTATTGGAGTCATCCCGATTTTGGATTGCATGGGAAGCAATAGGGTAACGTGTATCCCCATTCTTAAGGGCACGAAAGTGTTCCATCATTCTGTCCTTCAGTCGTCTCACTGTACTACCAACGTAAATCTTACCACACGTACAGGCTATTACGTAAATAACATATGTAGTCTCACAATTTATGAATGTCTGTAATTTGAAAGTACCAGTATTATTATATTCAAAAGACACAATCTTCTTAGTGGCCCATCTACAACAACTGCAGAGGCCACAATAATGAAGACCTAAAGGTCTGGTACGTAGCCATTGTCCTGGCTGCAGAGGTTTAGTAATTGTGGGGTAACTCGGGCTCACCATATTAGCAATTGTCGTACCCTTCCGAAAGGTTAAACTTGGCCTTTCGGATAAATATGGTGCTACATCAACATCTGTCTTTAGTAAGTGCCAATATTTGTTTAAGATAGCATACAATTTATGACTCCCTGAACCAAAATTGGTAATCATCCTCACCTTCTGCAACTTTTGAGTCAGCCCACTATTATTTCTAGATTTCAATGTATCTTCTCTCTTAAGCTTCATAGCTCTTTCATAAGCTTTGGGGATAACTTTATCCTTATAGCCTCTGTTCTTGAATCTAATAGTCATATCTCTCAGATTCCTCTTAAAGTCATCATCATCAGAACAATTCCTTCTGGCTCTCAACATCTCTCCAAAGGGAATTGCTTCTATTTGGCTTTTAGGGTGGCAGCTATCTGCACGTAAAAGTGCATTACAGCTAGTTTCCTTACGGAACGTTCTACTACACAATTTGTCATCTTTCACAAATAGTTCAATGTCTAGGAAGGTAATATGTTCATGGTCAAAGTGTGTAGTAAAAGTCATGTTCTGGTCATTAGAGTTAAGGTAAACAAAGAATGAGTTCAATTCCTCTGGGGTACCTCTCCAAATTAATAAACAGTCATCAATAAATCTTCCCCAGAAATAAATATGATCAATCCAGTTCTGGCCCTTAGGGCCCCAGATCCACTCCGCATCTAAGCGACCCATAAAAAGGTTCGCGAAGGACGGAGCAAATCTGGAACCCATAGCAGTTCCGAGTTTCTGTTTATACCAAGTATCTTCATAAAGGAAGAAGTTATTTTCAAGTACTATTTTAGACTTTTCTAAAAGGTAAAGGGTTGATATTAATTTTCTCATAATACCTGGAATCACCAAGTTGCGACAAGATTTCAGAGTCATAATCTTTTTTATCCATAACCACGATATTGCCACCTTTGTCAGCCATACGTATTATAATGTCTGATTGTTGTGTTAATTCTTTGAGCGCTAGCCTCTCATCATGTTTTAAATTGCCACCAATATGTTTCTTCTTCTTATTACGTTCTTTTTTGATCAGTTCATCTAAATCAGCAGTCACAGATTTATAGAAAGCATCTACCTCATTACCAGCTGACAATTGTGGTGTTCATTTAGATCTTACTTTAATCCCAATAGAAGAGGCATACCCAGAATTGATCTCTAGGTCCCCCAGTAGTGAGCTAACAGTTACCGGATCCTCCTCATTTTCAGTCAAAGATAACAGTAATTTAGTGTCATATACCTCTTGTATGGTGATGTTACTGAGTACTGGTTTACTAACCTCTTTAGTCTTACTGTTATTATGTTTGGAGAAATACTTTTTCAATTTTAAAAGTCTTGCAAATTTATATAAATCAATTTTTGCCGAAAACCAATCAATACATGCAATTGGGCAATATCCCAGACCTTTCTTTAATATTGAAACCATATTTTCTGATAACACAAATGATGAGAGGTTTACAATCTCAATTTCTCTTCTTGCATCTTTTCATCACCAGGGTATGCACTCTTATAATTAGGTGATCTTCTACTTTGGTTTAATTTTAACCACATGGTTATCTTTGACTTTGACCCCACACATGGTGGTATCGTCCTCTTTATTTTAAGTTTCTTACATTTAGTGTATTACACTTTGAATTGTAAATACTATTGTCTTCTTGGCTTGCAGCCCTGAAGAAGTCGAAAGGCATGACATGAATGCCAGACAAAACACGTGTTGGCTGTATCTTTGATTTGAAGGAAACCAAACTGAAATAAATGGAATTGGTACTATAACAACATACCTTGGTGTTGCTAATAAGGAGAATACATCACTTTGGATATAAAGTTGGACACTTTAAAACCTCAAATATATGAACAATTGCTAGGATAAATCTTGGACTTGAAAGAAAAGGAAACAAGGCTGAAAAGAGGGCAGTGCCGAAGGCATGTAGGGTCGGGGAAACCCAGAGCCAATCCGTGACTGGCATTACACGGGTGTGAGCCCGGGTTGAAAAAAAAACCTAGAGATATTTAGAAAGAGGCATTCTGTTTCTGGTCCAAAATGTGTGGTAAACATTTTGTGGTTTAATATTTAGAGACACGGCGAGCTTTGTCTTCTTGGCATTCTCAACAGAGATGTGGGGGATGCGGCATCCCCCGGTGGAATGCTGCTGAGTACAGAAAAGAAAGAGCGATGAAAGGAGCGAGAGAGAGACAGGAAAGAGAAAAGAGAGCTAAAGGAAAGACAATAGGAAGAGAGTGAGTGGAAAGACGAAGGGGTTCAGAAGGACAGCAGAATTAAGGGGAAAAGAAAGGAGAAATGATCTTGAAGAAGGACGAAGAGAAAGGTCACAGGGGAACAGGAAAATGAGAGAGAGGGAAAGAAGAGCTTAGATGTTCATAAGCAGAGGGAAAGGATGGGAGAAGCGACAACTCAGAAGGGAAGGAAAGGGGAGAAAAGGAATGAACTACGAGGGAAGAAAAGATGATGACGAGAGGTGAAGAAAGAAGAAAGGGAAAAGTTGCCTGAAGGGGAAAAAGAATAGGAACATGAAAGGAAGTACATGAAACAAGCATTTGAATGCAATCGCGGCACCGAGCTGCAACTTGAGATGTTTACAGCTAAAGCATGAGTGCTGCGGCCCGCGATTGCATTGCAAATGGGAGGTGACACTGAGGGAGGGTGGCGGAGGTGGGGGGGGGGGGGTGGGTCCTGATAGGGCAAGGGAGCGGACCCTTTAAGATGCCGAGGCTCAGACAACAAATGGTGTGGCACACAGATTCAAGGAGACACCAACAGAGAGAGGGGGGAGGAGAGAGCACTAATGCTGGGACAGTGATATAAAGTGACCCAAGAAACAGTGAGACACACCAAAGATCAGGGAACCACAAGCATGGACGCTGGAGCGGAATGACACGGGACACAAAGAGGAGCAGGCTGCAATGCTGGAAAAAAGAAACTGAAGGTGCGCGGCTGCTAAAATGAAATTGTGCGTGCCCATGTGTGGCAGAAAACATCAGAGTAGGAATCAGCCATAAGGGCCATGAGGTACCAGAAGTCGAAGGCCAAGTTCTACAAAAAAACAAAGCGCTTGGCACACGGCGTGAAACTTCAGCAGGTAGACTGCAAGGAAGTGATCGAAGAGTCCGTGAAGATTTGGAGGGCGGGACCGGGCAGGATGGGAAATGCCACTATTGTTAAGAGTAAAAGCGCACTGTAATGCGCTGAAACTAAAAAAAAGCAAGCACTGTAAAAACAAAAAACAAGCATTGCTCATTTAACGCTATAGTCCGGAAGCAACATGGAAGCTTGTGAGGGCGGGACTGGGTGGTATGGAGACGGCCGCTATTGTTAAAAGTGAAAGCGTGCAATTAACAAGCAATGACAAGGTGGGGTCGGAGGCCGACCGTGAAAACAAGGCAGCGCTGGGAGGGGGGCTGGGCAGAAATGCGAGTCACGGCCTGGCGGCCGTGAAGTGTGAAGCAGTGGGCGGGGAAGCAGGAGCAAATGGTAAGGGGAGCCTTTGAAGAGCAAGGCTGGGGGATAGAAGCGCGTTCACGAGCACGTGAACCTCTACAAATCCTCAGCTTTCTGGTTTGACTGCAATAGGTCTCTCTACGAGACCTACAAATGGGAGGTAGATCTGTGGCGTGCTTTACATGGCGAGGAGTGGAACACTCTCCTTGAATACCCGAGCAAAGTTTCTCACGACTCACATTTCAAATTCGTTAAATTTTCTTTCTTGCATCGAGCATATTTGACACCACTTACGCTTCACAGATTTTGTACCGCAAAGTCCCCTGCTTGCCCCTATTGTCGGGCAGATACTGCGAATCTACTACATATGTTGTGGACGTGCCCCTCGTTAACATCTTACTGGGCAGATAGAAATAGTGCACTTTCTATTCTTACGGATGTCACCCTGTGGGATACAGTTGAATACTCTCTCTTAGGTCTCTACCACAAGCCTAAGAATTTTAAGACTGTGGCACGCTATGTAGACTTTTTTTTTTTTAAATCTGTTTATTAGCATAGTGTTGAGAGCAGTGATAGCATACAACTTCATACATATAATTACAGTGTAAATTCCGCTGGCATATGTATGCGGCTGCTCCAAGCATATATAGAAACAGAGTGACTTTGATTTTCCATTTAGTCGATGTTGACGAATTAGAACAAACTAACAAACCCCGTTCATTTCTGGTCCCACCCTCCACCCCTAAGCAATCCCACCCGACACTCTCTAATGAGGCACATAAATGAAGTATCTACATGTGGGCCACACTCAACGTGTTGAAACAAAGTACAAGGCTTACACACAGGTAAGGTGGGGTAGTGTGAGCGATGGGTCGGGGGTACCCGTTCCCAATCGCAGTGCACCGTAGGCAGTGGCGGCAGTGCATGGGAGGGGCGTGTTCGGGTCGGGGCACAGTAATATCCTAAGCGGCTATTCGCTAGTCTCCTCTTCACCCTCGTCATTGCCAGCCTCAAAGACCCCCAAGGTGTCAAACCATTCCAGTGAGATCAGTGTTTTCCGGAGGCCCCTGTTCTCTTCTCTTTGTAGTGCTTCGCCCTCCGCTTTCCCCCATCGCACTACTTCCGCCCGCCACATGTCTGGGTTGGGTGGTCTAGCCGATTTCCAGCGCATCGTGATGGCACGCTTCGCCAGCAACAAGGCCAGATCAGAGAAGCGCGTCGCCACGGTTCTGGTACGGGTCGAAGGCCCCAGTCCTAAAAGAGTACGTTCCAGTGTGGGTATTGTGGGCAGCGTACCAGCTTTCGCAAGTGAGTCATGGACAGTGTTCCAGAAATACCCTAACTTGGGGCATAGCCATAGCATGTGTATTAGTGATGCGTCATCCTCATCGCATCGGGGGCAGTTGTTCCTGGTCGCAGGGAACATCACATGTAGTCGGTGTGGTGTCAGGTAGGCTCTATGTAGTAACATCAGCTGGATGAACTTGTACTTGGGATTCCTAGCTACCTTCCTGGGGAACTGAAGTATGCGCTCCCATTCCTTGTCTCGCAGCGGCCTTCCAATATCTACCTCCCATGTCGCTCTTAGTGGTGACAGTGTGAGTGCCCTCCCCGATTTAATGCTAGATGTGAGCCACTTTGTCAGGTGGCCGCCTGTGCCCATGAGGTAAAGCATTGTGATAAGAGGGTTCGTAGTAGGCTCCCGCCCGTCAGGCGACCATTTGCGTGAGATATAGTGTCGGAGTCCAGCGTATAGGAGAAAGGAGCCGCCGGGGACGCCCTGTGACGTTCTGAAGTCCTCGAAAGACAGTAGGTGTCCCTCCGCAAACAGGTCACCCACGTGGGTCACCCCTACGTCATGCCAGGGTTCCAGGAGCGTCTCCGTGAGTGTGCCCAGACCTAGTGGGATGCCCAGTAGTGGAATCGTGGGGGCATATGGTGTCCCGGGGGTCGTGTACTTCAGCGCCTTCCGCCAGTATGTGATCGCCAGTTTGAGAAGCGGCGGGGCGTTTCTAGGTAGGTCCGAGCCAGGAAGGAGCAAGATGTGCACCCTCCCCTTAGAATGGTCGTCTCTTGATATATTAATCTCATGAAGATTACGGCCCACCACCCAGTAAGCTAGCCATTGCAGCTGGCATGCATAATTATAAGCCCTGAGGTCCGGCAGGCCCATGCCTCCGGAATCGGAGGGGAGTTGCAAATTGGCCAGACCTATGCGCCTGCGGCCACGTCCCCACACAAGCTCGGACAGTAGTGAGTCGAGGGTCTTGAACGTCGCCGCTGAGATCTGGAATGGGAGGTTGGTGAAATAGTAGATAAGCCGGGGGAGCATCACCATTTTGGAGATCGCCACTCGTCCGGGTATCGAGAGTGGTAATGTGAGCCAGAACTGGATTTGTGTCTTCAGCGCCCTAATGGCCTTCCCTAGGTTGCCGTCTATCATCATGCTCGCCTCTCTGTATATCTGGATCCCCAGGTATCGGAAGGTGGTGTCAGCCATTTGGAATTCGTGAGGGGCAAAAGGCAGGGGGGCTGATCCATCCGTGATTGCAAAGGTGAACCCGTAGGACTTAGACTCGCTTATAGTGAGGCCAGAGATCTCCCTAAAATCCTCCAAAACCCGAGAAACCGGACTCAGATCCCCTTTCAGGTCGCGGAAATATAAAATGATATCATCCGCATAAGCAGATACAATGTGGTCCATACCATGTTGACGTATGCCATGAAGGGGGGCCATCAATCTGAGTCTACAGAGCAACGGTTCGAGGGCAAGGACAAAGAGGAGAGGGGAGAGCGGGCAGCCCTGTCTGGTGCCTCTGGCTATAGCCATAGGGCCTGAGATTTGATTGGAGGTACGCACTCTGGCAGTGGGGGTGGTGTATAGCAATCTGACCCAAGCTAGGAATTCGGGGGGTATCCCGAATCGTAATAGGGTGGCGAACATATAGTCCCATCTCAAGGAATCGAAAGCTTGTTTCAAGTCCAGAGAAATGCACCCTCCGGAGCCAGGGTTCACATCGTCATCGAGCATGAGTTGGGCCAAGCGCCTAAGGTTCATGGCCGTATTGCGGCCCGTTACAAAGCCGCATTGATCCGGGTGGACCAGGTGAGGCACGTATTGCATGAGCCTCGTCGCCAGTATCTTGCTCAGTATTTTAGAATCAGTATTGAGAAGGGACAGGGGCCTGTAATCGGCCAAATGCAGACCATCTTTGGCCGGTTTCAAGAGGGACGTGATCAGGGCCTGCATTGATGATAGCGGTAGGGAGGTTGTGCGTAAGGCTGCCAGATAAACCGTATGTAACCGTGGGGCTAGAAGGTCTACGTATGTGGCGTAGAACTCAGATGGCAGGCCATCCGTCCCAGGTGCCTTGCCCTTCGGAAGGGCTCTGATCGCCTGTCTTATTTCCGCCACCGAGATAGGACGTTTCAAGGCTTTGTTCTGGTCGGCAGTGAGTTGTGGGATGTTCAGACCTTCCATGAAAGCCACAAGTGCGGGTTCTGACAGGGGCTGCGGGGGGCTGTACAACGTGGTGTAGTAGTCTTTAAACGCTGTGTTGATCCCTATTTGGGTGGTAGCTGAGCGGCCAGATTGGTCAAATACCCTAAGGATGGGTTGGCTGACCGGGGAGTCCCGTAGGAGGCGGGCGAGTAGGGGTCCGGCTCGGTCAGCCTGCGTATGCTGCCTGTTCGTGTACTCCCTATAATCTATAATCCGCAGTTCTTCCAGGAGCTCCGCGTGTCTAATATGTGCCTCTTGCAGTGGTGTGAAGGGAACATTGGTGCCCGCTGCCTCACTCTCTAGGGATGCAAGTGAGCCCTCCACCTCCTTCAGTTCGCTAATCACCTCCCGTTTCCTTCCCACCCTGATAGCCATAGCAGCCCCCCTAATACAGACCTTGAAAGTGTCCCATTCTATCTGCCGGGAGCTGGCCGTGTGTGCATTAGTGGAGAAGTAGGTATCTATAGTGTCAGACAGGGAGGACCGGAAGACCGAGTCCTCGAGGAGATCAGGAGACAGCCGCCAAGTCGGAATGGGAGCCAGCTTTCTACCCCATTGCCATGTAATCTCCACGGGGTTATGGTCCGATAGTGTCTAGACGCCGATTACACCAGGACCCCCGTGAATCGAGGCACATGTACGTTTTATCCGATTCTAAGTGACTTGACCTTGATAGTGAAGATTATGAGAATATATGGTACCTAGTGGACATCGTCTTTCGAAGGAACTTTCAAGTTGTGATCACCTGAGGTCTCGCCAATACCATAGATTAAAGATATTCATTGCCCTGACGAAGTCCGTTAACTATATTTAGTTAGGACGAAACACGTGTTGGCAAAGGAAAAGAAAAGAAAAAGTACTGAGTGTCTGGAAAAGAAGAAAAATAAAGAAGAAGTTTTTGAAATACACTGGATTGATTTCTTCCGACTTGTTTTGATATTAATTGGATGCTTTTTGTGAACTGATCCTAAGATATTGCTTTGGTAATTGCTCAGGAGGAGAATTATTTAAAACCGATAGTGTCTTCCCCATGTGTTGGGCTTGGACAATCTGTGCTGTGAGGGAACGGGAGCAGAATACATGATCAATTCTGGTGTGAAGTCGGTGGGGGGGGGAGAAAAAGGTGTATTCCCTATCTAGAGGGTGTATGCTGCGCCACATATCCGCCATATCCCAGCCCTCTGCCCAACTTGCAAGCGCAGCTGCCTGTTTTCTGCTCTCGGTAGCCAGTAAGGGGGGATGTGATCTATCTAGCATAACATCAAGTACAGCATTGAAATCACCCCCTATGATCCAGCGATGGTCAGCCCAATCTGCAAGTACCCCATTGACCTTGAACAAAAATTCTGATTGATTCGTGTTAGGTGAGTACACACAGCCAATGACCACCGCCTCCCCATCCAACAGTCCCCGTATAAATACATAGCGACCCTCCTGGTCGATCCGTTGCTCTAGCAGCTGGAAGGGAAGAGAGCCACGGAGCCAAATTGCCGCCCCCCTGGAGAATGCAGAATATGAGGTTGCAAAGAGCTGCCCTCTCCATTTTTTGCGCAATTTCACCGCTTCAGCAGCGTTCAAATGTGTCTCTTGCAGGCAAGCAATCTGTGTCCCCCTTCTGTTGAGTTGTGCAAGGATTCTATGTCGTTTATGCACAGATCCCATGCCACGCACATTCCAGGTGCACAAGTGATAGTCATTAAGAGGTCCCATCTCCAACTGTGTGGTTCAACAATGTGATACGACTGGGTGACCCCACATGTCCTGTTGTGCTAAGAAGTGAGAGTGTCTTGCAAACAAACAACCCCTGAACAAAAAGGTCCCTGAGCCAACGTACCCAGGAGCCAAACCATAGTGCCCAACCTGGGCACAAGTCAGTCAAGTTCTTGTGCATACCGGGGGTGGTAGGCCTCCGTCGATCGGCACTGAACTGTCTGCGTGGGCATGATAGCCCACAATACAATGGGCCCCTGCACATACAACCCACCATATGTAGAGGAGGGGATTAGTCATACGTTACCACCCGGAGAGGTCAATCGTGACGTGGTTCAGAACTCCTCTGCCATCTGGGCTGTGATCTTTGGGAAGAGCTGCAAACTGGTAACCGAACCAGACACCTCTGTGTGGGTGTCGGTGGTGACGGAGAGTCTGTCTCCGGTTGCTTCCGCGTCGTGGGCGGCCAGTGCCTCCTCAGTAAGACGATGATGCGGGGATGGAGATGTTCCGCTTGTCGCCTGGCGTCCGGATGGCTGCGTCGTCGTCGGTGCTCCTCGCGTTGAATGATGGATAGGGCTGTGAATGTCGCTCTGTCCGTCTTGCGAGCCCCTGCGGGTGTCACTTCGGTGGTCCGCGAATGGGTCCTGCGATGCCGGCGGGGTCAGAGTGACCTCCATCCACTCCGCCGCCTCCTCGGGCGAATCGAAAAAATGGGACCTGTTGCCATGGAGGATTTTGAGCCGGGCAGGGAATAATAGTGCATATTTCATGTTTCTGTCACGTAATTTTCGTTTCACCCCCATGAAGTTGGACCTGGCTCTCTGCACAGTGGGTGTGAAATCGGGGTATACCGATATATTCTTGTCCTCGAAGCGTATTGGTGCATCCTCTCTAGCCACCCGTAGGACAGTGTCACGGTCCCTGAAGTGGAGTAGACGAGCGATCAGAGGGCGAGGGGGCGCCCCAGGTTGCGGGGGTCGCGATGGCATCCTGTGAGCTCTTTCCACACTGTAGAGGGCGGTGAGGTCTCTCTGGCCTACCAATTTCCTTAGCCAATCCTCCACAAACTGCGTGGGGTCCCTCCCCTCGCTTCTCTCCGGAATACCCAGGATGCGGACGTTGTTGCGGTGGGCACGTCCTTCCGCGTCGTCCACTCTACCCCACAGAAGTTTCAGTTGCTTCTCCACGTTTTCTAATTTCGTTGAGTGCTCCGTCTGCTGCGGTATTAGGTCGTCCAGCGCTATTTTCTGTTCTGCCACTCGGTCCGCTAACTTGTTGTGGTCAGCCTTAAGGAGGGACAGGTCAGTCGCCATATTGTCTATGCGCGATTCTAGCACTTTGCGCGTCACGCGTATTTCATTCAGGATGAGATCCAGTTTGGCGTCTTGCGATCCCTTACCGGTCGGCGGGACGATGTCCATGCTGGAGGAGGCTAGCGGGTCTTCAGAGCCCGTGGACTGCATGTCTGATCGGGCGCCTTGATCCTGTGGTTTGCCCCTGTTCCTGCCCATGGTTCGTGTTAGCAGGGTGGCGTTGTAGCGGGCGCAGCAGCCCGCCGCTGTCCCTTCGGGTGGTCTGTAGTGGATGCGGACGGGCCAACGTTCACCGGGCAGGGGCGGTGGTAGTGGAGACCCCAGAGTCGTTGAGGATTCTCCCGGCAAGGTAGCAATGCGGGGGTGGGTCGGTGCGTCACCAGCGTCTCATCCGTAGGGACACCCCCAGGTCCGTAGAGGTGTCGGGGGGAGAGGTGACGGGTCCAGGCCACCACCGAGCTAGTGCGTCGTAGAGAGAGAGAGCGTGGAAAAGGTCCGGGCCGCAGCGTTGTAAATAGGCGCCAAAGCGCGTGGTGCACCACTCCACTCCACCGCGATCCGCGTGTCTGTATTGCGTGCCGCTCTATGTTGTGTGTCTGACCCAGGCCACCAAGCAGACAGCTCCGTGGTAGTAAGGTGAAATTGTCAGGGTCCGAGGTCTCCGCTAGGCCTGAAGATGGCGTCTCAACAGTGACAGGGTCTGGCCGCTCCGTGTTATGGTGCTGGCAGCATGATCAGAGCGGAGCTGAATCCGTGGCGTGTGTTGCATCGCCCGCTCCACCGTTCCACTGGTTTTTTCCCCCCCACCGGCGGAGCGCCGGAGTCTCATGGACCTCGTGGGTCAGCGTGGGGACGGTATTGAAGCGGCCCCGCGTTCCGCAGGGGCCGCGTTGCGGTGTGTCTGGCCCGTGGCGGGGTGCCCAAACAGGGGAGGCTACAGGGCTACAGCGAGGGCAGGGGCTCCGTACCTCAGTCCGTGGGTCCGGCTTGCAGGTTGTCGGAAGTCCGATCCTGGGTCACGGACGGACCGCGAAGGAGGTGGGTGGTAGGCCGGTCCGGCCGATCACTCCAGCCGGGGCTCCGTCTCGGGCTGCAGGCCGCAACAGGCTTCGCCGACATAATTTCCCCAGAAAGCGGTCGCAGCGGGGCCACGCCGCACCGCCTCACTCCGCTTGTCCCCGGGGGCAATCTATGCAGGGATCAGGTGGGTTGCAGGCAGGGGGACACAGGATAATCAGCTCATATACTGGGCATAGGACGGAGCTAGCGAGCTACACGTCCACCATCGACGGCTCCAGGCCACGCCCCCCGCACGCTATGTAGACTTAGCGCTACTTTTTAAATATATTTGAATCCGTTCCCAAATTTTTTAATTTTAAACATGCGTCCCAGGATGGCAGAACTAGTCAAGGCCTACAGATAAGGCTTGGCGTTCGTGGCCGTTCGGGGACAGGCGCAGGGAAGGAAAAGGACTCTGTCTTTTCCTTCTTGCCTAGAGAAGACAAGGACAGTGTCCACTTCTGCTCTGCCACTGTCAGCTGTCCCCCATCTCTCTTTCTTCATCTTATTCCCTCTCTTTCTGTCTAGCTCTTCCTCACTAACTGAAAACCATGACTTCAAGAAACCCTTTGCTGGAAATGTCATCTTTTTCTGACATTTTTCTATTACAAACTGCAACCTCAGGAATAAATGGTTCAACATATGAAAAATAACTAAATAAAGCAAGACAGAGTAGATGCAAAGTGTCCAGATTGATTTGAATCACACCCAAACATATCAGCGTCACTTTGCAGAGTTTGCCAGTGAAGTGCTACTTTTGTTTTCTTGTCTTTCTTTGAACAACTTTGTTTTACCCGGGTGGGAAAGTGCACTAATCCTGGAAGTACTGCAATGCCTGATTGATTGATGGATTGGAAAACAAAATGTGCACCGCTGCTCCGTGTTCACTGATGTGGTCTTTTTAAACCAAGGTCAAATAAAATCCTCTTTAGTTCAATCAGTCACTCAATTACCATACAAACCATATCACCAAAACATAAAGGTAAAAATAAAAAATACATAAAAAGTATACAAGATATACAAGAATATGTCCACCATTACAAAAGGAACAAATGTATTAAGCCAGTATATACGATAATAATTGTTCTGATATGTACATTTAGAATTTAAAAACACCAAATTGTTGAATCTTAGCAAATAAACATTAAACATATAACATCACAACTAATACCGCATATATAAAACAACACAATTTCATTAAAAAACAATACAATTTCATTTTTTTTAAAACAACACAGTGGGAGAACAGATCAGACAGAATATCATGTTATTAAATCAGCACTAGTCTGTGTCGGATCATTTGTTTCCTGTCGAAACTTCCATGTCTCTTGACTCACAAATGTCCCAGAGATTTAGTGTCCTAGGGAATAGTAGAGCGTCTTTTTAAACCATACTGCTTATGTTTTGTAAAGATATAAGCAATGGACATTGAAACGGGTCCCTTCTGGACCCTGTTCTCATGTCCTTAACTTTTCTGGCAAAAGCACTCATTGATTTCTGAATAATGAGCTTAATAGCGTTAAGGTAACCATGTTGTTCCTGCTTATATTTCACATGCTTTACATTATCTTGCATTCCCTACGAGGGTTTGCTTTTTCCAGGATGTTGTTACTTTTTTTTAGGCAGCATATTGTCTAGTGCATAATTTGAATTGAGTCGTATCCAGTGTGTTTATAGCAGGCACAATTACGTTGTAGTTGAAGGCAGTGCAAGTTTCTCTCAGCGGGGCAGTATGGTGTTAGTGAGGGACAGGATGTGGCACTATAGTCAGAGCTGCGTATTTGGAACTGGGGATCCAGGTTCAGCCTTCATGACCAGTCCCCCAGACCACTCTCCTAAGGGAGCACAGTCCCATGCAAGAACTTAGAAGGCCCCACAAGACTTTAGAAGGCCTGGTGTCTTAGCACCTGCAGGTGGACCCTAGCCGTGGTGAGTGTTTGTTGACCTTGAAGGCCTGTCTGCCACAATCATACTGAAGTTCACCTTTAGTCTTGCAGGCAGGCCTATGAAGCAGCACACCCTAGAGAAACAGTGAATCTGTCATTGAAGTCACAGAACCCTTGAGAAGGGCCAGCTCTAGGGCATTGTGACCGGTGAGAATGCACTTAGTGCTGCCTTTGAGTGGGGCGTTGGGTTTCCAAGTATATTAAGGTTTTAAAAACGCGGGTTGCCTCCTACCTGGCTCCCAGCAAGTTTTGGTAAGAACTCCGGTGATTAATGTTCTTCCTAGTGAGAGATCGGAGTTTTGTCTAGTGGAAAGTTTGACTTATGGAAAGATAGTGCAGAGGGTAAATGTGCAAGCTGCAAGAAACAAGTACCATGCAGATCACAAAGTGGACATAATGTAAATAGGTCAGTGGGTTACTGCTTTCATCAGAGAGATCCTCCTGTTACTTGCAGTTTATAAGTTAAAATCCTAACATAAAACAGTGAGCTATTACCTGTCATTTAAGAGCTGCATGAAAACTGCAAGGTATAAATTAGAGTGGTATAGTTTTTCACCCCAGTCTTTCATTAATGTTGCAAAAAGTGTTCATTTGGATAGAAATCAATTCTGATTATTAATGAGAACCCCCAAAGATGGCTTTGCATTTTAAATTCTGAGTTTGTGTTTCTCCAGACCAATCAATATTGAACCGTATCGTCAACCAGTATGGTTGTCATGTGACTCCTACACCTTCTAGTCTTTTGTCTTATGTAACAGTTCCTATACAGTGATTTTACACATGTATGATTGATTGTAATGTATGTGTTGTAAAGTACTCTGACATCCTACACTGGTATGAGTGGCGCTGTAAATCAAATTAAATGCATCTGAGTGGGAGTGCTTATGGAGACTTGAGTGGCACTGTTAAAGGGTGGTAGTGAGGGAATCAGTGGCAGAGGTGGTCACGGGGGCACCGACAAACATTGCTGCACAGGGCGCCATCCGCGCTAAAGCCGGCCCTGCCCTTGAGTCCACCTCACCCATTGGTATTTCCATTGGCCTTTTTTCAGCAGTAGTTATGTTATGTTATGTTAATTTCGATTTATATAGCGCAAAATCACCGACAGGTCTCTTAGCGCTTGCTTTGGGAACCCGTCCTGGCTTTCCCTGCGAGATAGTCCCTACTGGGCATTCCCAAGGTGAAGACCAGGCATCCCATCGCTGTGGGGCCGTAGTGGAGATTAAGCAAGCTATTACCCAGAGTTGCTGAGTGTGTACCCATGATTCGAGTAGGCACCAAGGAGAGAATTATCCAGTCCGGGGACATTTTGAGCTCAAGACCCTGCCGCGTCGGGAATTGAACCCTGGTCCCGGGTCTGACCTCTGCATCAGGGTCTGCCTCCTCTAACCAGTGAGCCACACTTCTCCACGGTAGTAGCTGCAACTCACCAAGAATCGGCAATGCAGGTTTTGAACACACACTAAACTAAGTTCGCAAACTTCACAGTCTCTCTGCTTCATGCATAAGCACTTTTAACATGTGCTGCCTGCTTTGGGGGCACTCAAATCATTCAGCAAAGTAGGACAAAATTATGCCACAGTGTTGACTAAATTATGCAGCAACAAAGGGCTGCAGCATAATGCAGTATATTTTCTGATACTTTATTATTTTGACATTTTTAGGTCTCGAACAAAAGCTTGTTTGTCGAGATTTCTAGTAAGTGGTCCGAAAAGTCTGCCAAAACGGCGGATTAGCCACAGTTTATGTGATCTATGCACGTGCACAAACCTGCCACGTCACAAACCACCATTTGTCTGTGCCTCACATCAGACTTCAAAGGAATGAGCTCCCGCTCCCCCGCCCCCCGCCACAGCAATGCCTAGAGCTTGTTTTTTTTCTTACCACAGTGGTTGTATCCGTGTCCCTCCTTTTAGCAACGTTTTATCTGTAAATATGGCAGCTGCGTCTTTCGCCAGGCGTAGCTTAACTTTTATTCTTGTTTCTCTCTCTCTCCACAGTGCTTGTATCCGTGTCCCACCTTTCTGTTCCTTGCATGTTCTCCCTTTTCTGCTCTACCGTCCCCTGACTCAATCCTCTCTTCACCCACTTACCCTCTCTTCGCCCCTCACCTCAACTAACCCTCTCTTCGCACCCCACCTCAACTAACCCTCTCTTTGCGCTATCAGTGACAGTCATGTACTGTATGGCAGGCAGCCTTCGTAGCACCCTCACACAAGCCCCATGGTATGGACAGCGCCTTGTGGTAATGACAGCTGCACTCTCAGCGCTGCATAAAGCGTCACCACCACAGTGTGCAGTGGAAGCCACAACACTCACTAGACCAGGGGTCCCCAAACCTGTCCTGGAGGGCCGGATCCATGCCAGATTTTTTGGATATCCCCATTGAGATACATGTAGTAATTTTAAAAATCTGGCATGGATCCGGACCTCCAGGACCGGTTTGGAGACCCCTGCACTAGACCGTGCCTAGAGGCAGTAACCAAGTACACTGTGCAGTAGCAGCTACTCTGTCACAGTGTGCACTGCAGTGCACTACTACCTTACAAATGCACTGCAGCCATCAAGGAGACCGCTAGTCACCAATCACTGCGCTGCTGCTGGCTTTGAGGCACTTAGGCGAGTGCACATGATGTCACTCAGTCATACTCTTCCTCCCATTTTCTGCTCATATGTCTTCTGTTCTCCATTTCAGTCTCTTCTCTCTCTATTCCTCCTACCTCTTGTGGCCCTCCTCGGGTTTGTGTGTTTTCTCGTTTTTTTTTATTTCTCACCACAATGGTTGTATCGGTGTCCCACCTTTCTGCTCATTCCATGTTCTCCCTTTTCCGTTCTACCATCTCCTCACCCACCCTTTCTTCACCCCCTAACCCTCTCTATGACCCCTCACCCCACCTAACTCTCTCTTCATGCAATCTCCTCACTTCCTGCTCCCTCTCTTACTTGCGTTATCGCTCACACCCCATATGCTCGTTCCCTCCCACCCTTCCTTTGATGCTAGAGGGCTTTGGAATGCGGATTATGGCCAGTGCATGTGCCTCACCATTTGCTCCCCCACCCCCCATTAGACTTCAAAGGCTGCCGCTTCCCCGTCCCCCATCAGACTTCAAAGGAATGCACTCCTGCTATCTTGTTCTTTTAGCCCTACACTCACCATGCATTAGCTAAAGCTCACCATTGGGCCTTTTGCCCCTCACTAAAAGCTCCTCTCCTCACTTCTCTTTCTCGCTTTCGCACCCACGCTCTTTCTGTTACTCCTTGCTCTCTTTATCTCCATTCCTCACCTGTAGTTCTCTCTCATTCTCGCGCTGTCCCTCACTCTCCCCGTAACATCCCTCTCGCTAACCTAATTTCCCTTTCAATGCTGAATATTAAAAAATATAAGCAGTCGCCAGGTGTTTTTAGCTCAATTTTTTTCACTTTCGACGTGCGCACCACTCGTGTGTTATTTTTTTTCTCCTATTACCCCTCTCTCTACTTCTCTTTCTCGCTCTCGCACCCACGCTCTTTCTGTTACTCCTTGATCTCTCTCCAAGTCCACCCTCCAAGTCCACCCTCCAAGTCCACCCTCCAAGTCCACCCTCCAAGTCCACCCTTCAAGTCCACCCTCCAACTCCAAGCCCACCCTCCAACTCCAAGTCCACCCTCCAACTCCAAGTCCACCCTCCAACTCCAAGTCCACCCTCCAACTCCAACTCCAACTCCACCCTCCAACTCCAACTCCACCCTCCAACTACAACTCCACCCTTTAACTACAACTCCACCCTCCAACTGCACCCTCCAACTTCAACTCCACCCTCCAACTCCACCCTCCAACTGCACTCTCCAACTCCAACTCCACCCTCCAACTCCACCCTCCAACTCCACCATCCAACTCCCCCATATGCTCGTTCCCTTCCACCCTTCCTTTGATGCCAGAGGGCTTTGGAATGCGGATTATGGCCAGTGCATGTGCCTCACCATTTGCTCCCCCGCCCCCCCATCAGACTTCAAAGGCTGCCGCTTCCCTGCCCCCCCATCAGACTTCAAAGGAATGCACTCCCCGCTATCTTGTTCTTTTAGCCCTACACTCACCATGCATTAGCTAAAGCTCACCATTGGGCCTTTTGCCCCTCACTAAAAGCTCCTCTCCTCACTTCTCTTTCTCGCTTTCGCACCCACGCTCTTTCTGTTACTCCTTGCTCTCTTTATCTCCATTCCTCACCTGCAGTTCTCTCTCATTCTCGCGCTGTCCCTCACTCTCCCCGTAACATCCCTCTCGCTAACCTAATTTCCCTTTCAATGCTGAATATTCAAAAATATAAGCAGTCGCCAGGTGTTTTTAACTCAATTTTTTTCACTTTCGACGTGCGCACCACTCGTGTGTTATTTTTTTTCTCCTATTACCCCTCTCTCTACTTCTCTTTCTCGCTCTCGCACCCACGCTCTTTCTGTTACACCCATTGATCTCTCTCCAAGTCCACCCTCCAAGTCCACCCTCCAAGTCCACCCTTCAAGTCCACCCTCCAACTCCAAGCCCACCCTCCAACTCCAAGTCCACCCTCGAACTCCAAGTCCACCCTCCAACTCCAAGTCCACCCTCCAACTCCAACTCCAACTCCACCCATCAACTCCAACTCTACCCTCCAACTCCAACTCCACCCTTTAACTACAACTCCACCCTCCAACCCCACCCTCCAAATCCAACTCCACCCTCCAACTTCAACTCCACCCTACAACTCCACCCTACAACTGCACTCTCCAACTCCAACTCCACCCTCCAACTCCACCCTCCAACTCCACCATCCAACTCCCCCATATGCTCGTTCCCTTCCACCCTTCCTTTGATGCCAGAGGGCTTTGGAATGCGGATTATGGCCAGTGCATGTGCCTCACCATTTGCTCCCCGAACCCCCCATCAGACTTCAAAGGCTGCCGCTTTCCTGCCCCCCCATCAGACTTCAAAGGAATGCACTCCCCGCTATCTTGTTCTTTTAGCCCTACACTCACCATGCATTAGCTAAAGCTCACCAGTGGGCCTTTTGCCCCTCACTAAAAGCTTATCTCCTCACGTCTCTTTCTCGCTCTCGCACCCACGCTCTTTCTGTTACTCCTTGCTCCTTTATCTCCATTCCTCCCCTGTAGTTCTCTCTCATTCTCGCGCTCTCCCTCACTCTCCCCGTAACATCCCTCTCGCTACCCTACTTTCCCTTTCAATGCTGAATATTGAAAAATATAAGCAGTCGCCAGGTGTTTTAACTCAATTTCTTTCACTTCCGACGTGCGCACCACTCGTGTGTTATTTTTTTTCTCCTCCTACCCCCCTCTCTACGTCTCTTTCTCACTCTCGCACCCACGCTCTTTCTGTTACTCCTTGCTCTCCCTCCAAGTCCACCCTCCAACTCCAAGTCCACCCTTCAAGTCCACCCTCCAAGTCCACCCTCCAAGTCCACCCTCCAACTCCAAGTCCACCCTCCAACTCCAAGTCCACCCTCCAACTCCAAGTCCACCCTCCAACTCCAAGTCCACCCTCCAACTCCACTCTCCAACTCCACCCTCCAACTCCACCCTCCAACGCCACCCTCCAACTCCAACTCCACCCCCCAACTCCAACCTCCAACTCCACCCTCCAACTCCACCCTCCAACTCCACCCTCCAAATCCAACTCCACCCTCCAACTGCACCCTCCAACTCCAACTCCACCCTCCAACTCCAACTCCACCCTCCAAATCCAACTCAACCCTCCAACTCCACCCTCCTACTCCAACTCCACCCTCCTACTCCAACTCCAACTCCACCCTTCAACTCCAACTCCACCCTCCAACTCCACCCTCCAACTCCAACTCCACCCTCCAACTGCACCCTCCAACTCCAACTCCACCCTCCAACTCCACCCTCCAACTCCAACTCCACCCTCCTACTCCAACTCCACCCTCCTACTCCAACTCCACCCTCCAACTCCAACTCCACCCTCCTACTCCAACTCCACCCTCTAACTCTAACTCCACCCTCCAACTCCAACTCCACCCTCCAACTCCACCCTCCAACTCCACCCTCCACCCTTCAACTCCACCCTCCAACTCCACCCTCCAAATCCCCCATATGCTCGTTCCCTCCCACCCTTCCTTTTATGCCAGAGGGCTTTGGAATGCGGATTATGGCCAGTGCATGTGCCTCACCATTTGCTCCCCGAACCCCCCATCAGACTTCAAAGGCTGTCGCTCCCCCGCCCCCCCATCAGACTTGAAACAAATGCACTCCCCGCTATCTTGTTCTTTTAGCCCTACACTCACCATGCATTAGCTAAAGCTCACCAGTGGGCCTTTTGCCCCTCACTAAAAGCTTATCTCCTCACGTCTCTTTCGCGCTCTCGCACCCACACTCTTTCTGTTACTCCTTGCTCCTTTATCTCCATTCCTCCCCTGTAGTTCTCTCTCATTCTCGCGCTCTCCCTCACTCTCCCCGTAACATCCCTCTCGCTACCCTACTTTCCCTTTCAATGCTGAATATTGAAAAATATAAGCAGTCGCCAGGTGTTTTAACTCAATTTCTTTCACTTCCGACGTGCGCACCACTCGTGTGTTATTTTTTTTCTCCTCCTACCCCCCTCTCTACGTCTCTTTCTCACTCTCGCACCCACGCTCTTTCTGTTACTCCTTGCTCTCCCTCCAAGTCCACCCTCCAACTCCAAGTCCACCCTCCAAGTCCACCCTTCAAGTCCACCCGCCAAGTCCACCCTCCAACTCCAAGTCCACCCTCCAACTCCAAGTCCACCCTCCAACTCCAAGTCCACCCTCCAACTCCAAGTCCACCCTCCAACTCCAAGTCCACCCTCCAACTCCACTCTCCAACTCCACCCTCCAACTCCACCCTCCAATGCCACCCTCCAACTCCACCCCCAACTCCAACCTCCAACTCCACCCTCCAACTCCACCCTCCAACTCCACCCTCCAAATCCAACTCCACACTCCAACTGCACCCTCCAACTCCAACTCCACCCTCCAACTCCAACTCCACCCTCCAAATCCAACTCAACCCTCCAACTCCACCCTCCAACTCCACCCTCCTACTCCACCCTCCTACTACAACTCCACCCTCCTACTCCAACGCCACCCTCCAACTCCAACTCCACCCTTCAACTCCAACTCCACCCTCCAACTCCACCCTCCAACAACCACCCTCCAACTCCAACTCCACCCTCCAACTGCACCCTCCAACTCCAACTCCACCCTCCAACTCCAACTCCACCCTCCTACTCCAACTCCACCCTCCTACTCCATCTCCACCCTCCTACTCCAACTCCACCCTCCACCCTCCAACTCCAACTCCACCCTCCTACTCCAACTCCACCCTCCTACTCCAACTCCACCCTCTAACTCCAACTCAACTCTCCAACTCCAACTCCACCCTCCAACTCCACCCTCCACCCTTCAACTCCACCCTCCAACTCCACCCTCCAAATCCCCCATATGCTTGTTCCCTCCCACCCTTCCTTTTATGCTAGAGGGCTTTGGAATGCGGATTATGGCCAGTGCATCTGCCTCACCATTTGCTCCCCCGCCCCCCCATCAGACTTCAAAGGCTGTCGCTCCCCCGCCCCCCATCAGACTTGAAACAAATGCACTCCCCGCTATCTTGTTCTTTTAGCCCTACACTCACCATGCATTAGCTAAAGCTCACCAGTGGGCCTTTTGCCCCTCACTAAAAGCTTATCTCCTCACGTCTCTTTCTCGCTCTCGCACCCACACTCTTTCTGTTACTCCTTGCTCCTTTATCTCCATTCCTCCCCTGTAGTTCTCTCTCATTCTCGCGCTCTCCCTCACTCTCCCCGTAACATCCCTCTCGCTACCCTACTTTCCATTTCAATGCTGAATATTGAAAAATATAAGCAGTCGCCAGGTGTTTTAACTCAATTTCTTTCACTTCCGACGTGCGCACCACTCGTGTGTTATTTTTTTTCTCCTCCTACCCCCCTCTCTACGTCTCTTTCTCACTCTCGCACCCACGCTCTTTCTGTTACTCCTTGCTCTCCCTCCAAGTCCACCCTCCAACTCCAAGTCCACCCTCCAAGTCCACCCTTCAAGTCCACCCTCCAAGTCCACCCTCCAACTCCAAGTCCACCCTCCAACTCCAAGTCCACCCTCCAACTCCAAGTCCACCCTCCAACTCCAAGTCCACCCTCCAACTCCAAGTCCACCCTCCAACTCCACTCTCCAACTCCACCCTCCAACTCCACCCTCCAATGCCACCCTCCAACTCCAACTCCACCCCCAACTCCAACCTCCAACTCCACCCTCCAACTCCACCCTCCAACTCCACCCTCCAACTCCACCCTCCAAATCCAACTCCACACTCCAACTGCACCCTCCAACTCCAACTCCACCCTCCAACTCCAACTCCACCCTCCAAATCCAACTCAACCCTCCAACTCCACCCTCCAACTCCACCCTCCTACTCCACCCTCCTACTACAACTCCACCCTCCTACTCCAACGCCACCCTCCAACTCCAACTCCACCCTTCAACTCCAACTCCACCCTCCAACTCCACCCTCCAACAACCACCCTCCAACTCCAACTCCACCCTCCAACTGCACCCTCCAACTCCAACTCCACCCTCCAACTCCAACTCCACCCTCCAACTCCAACTCCACCCTCCTACTCCAACTCCACCCTCCTACTCCATCTCCACCCTCCTACTCCAACTCCACCCTCCACCCTCCAACTCCAACTCCACCCTCCTACTCCAACTCCACCCTCCTACTCCAACTCCACCCTCTAACTCCAACTCAACTCTCCAACTCCAACTCCACCCTCCAACTCCACCCTCCACCCTTCAACTCCACCCTCCAACTCCACCCTCCAAATCCCCCATATGCTTGTTCCCTCCCACCCTTCCTTTTATGCCAGAGGGCTTTGGAATGCGGATTATGGCCAGTGCATCTGCCTCACCATTTGCTCCCCCGCCCCCCCCATCAGACTTCAAAGGCTGTCGCTCCCCCGCCCCCCATCAGACTTGAAACAAATGCACTCCCCGCTATCTTGTTCTTTTAGCCCTACACTCACCATGCATTAGCTAAAGCTCACCAGTGGGCCTTTTGCCCCTCACTAAAAGCTCCTCTTCTCACGTCTCTTTCTCGCTCTTGCACCCACGCTCTTTCTGTTGCTCCTTGCTCCTTTATCTCCATTCCTCCCCTGTAGTTCTCTCTCATTCTCGCGCTCTCCCTCACTCTCCCCGTAACATCCCTCTCGCTACCCTACTTTCCCTTTCAATGCTGAATATTGAAAAATATAAGCAGTCGGCAGGTGTTTTGAACTCATTTTTTTTCACCTCCGACGTGCGCACCACTCGTGTGTTATTTTGTTTCTACTCCTACCCCTCTCTCTACGTCTCTTTCTCGCTCTCGCACCCACGCTCTTTCTGTTACTCCTTGCTCTCCCTCCAAGTCCACCCTCCAACTCCAAGTCCACCCTCCAAGTCCACCCTCCAAGTCCAACTCCACCCTCCACCCTCCTACTCCAACTCCACCGTCCTACTCCAACTCCACCCTCCTACTCCAACTCCACCCTCATACTCCAACTCCACCCTCATACTCCAACTCCACCCTCCAACTATACCCTCCAAATCCACCCTCTATCACTAGGGAACACCACCAGATCACTCGGGGGCACCACCACATCACTCAGGGGCACCACTACATCACTCAGGGACACCACCACATCACTCTAGGGGCACCACCACATCACTCAGGGACACCACTCAGGGGCACCACCACATCACTCTGGGGACACCACCACATCACTCTGGGAACACCACCACAACACTCTGGGAACACCACGACAACACTCTGGGAACACCACCACATCACTCTGGGGACACCACCCCATCACTCTGGGGACACCACCACATCACTCTGGGAACACCACCACAACACTCTGGGAACACCACCACAACACTCTGGGAACACCACCACATCACTCTGGGGACACCACCACATCACTCGGGGACACCACCACATTACTCTGGGACACCACCACATCACTCTGGGACACCACCACATCAGTCTAATACACCACCACATCACTCAGCCCAACCACATCATCACTCAGCACCACAACAGCACTGTCCTTGCTTGCTACCAACAAGCATTGCTATAGCCAATAGGACTCGCATTAGGAAAGTGTAAGCTATTGGCTTTGTGAATAACGATGCTATTAATTTATATATTTTCAAAGCCAACACATATTAAAAAAATGTGTCATTGAGTATGTCAAGATGGCGACGGAGTAGGACGTGTCTTGAGGCCCCTCCGGCGCCGGGCCCTACATAGCTTTGATTCGCATCTGCCCCGGGCGTCTCCACGAGCCCCTAGACGTCCCTGTATCCCCTGGGGTCAGTGTCCGGCGGCTGGCCGCGATCCGGCGGCGGAGACGCCCGAGAACGGCGTAGGGACTGAGGCGGAGACCCGCGAGGTTGCTGGCATTGCTGCGAGGCCGCCGGGCTTTGCGGCCGGGCTGCGGAGAGAGGAGGACTGCGGCGGCCTATGAGAGCAACTGGGCGCCAGCGGCCGAAGGAGAGGTCCGGCAAAGACGGCGGCTGCCGGCATTGGAGTGGAGGCGGGGCACGGCGGAGCGGAAGCGCCGGCTCCCAGCTCACGGCCTACGCAAGGCCGGGGCTTGCGGCCTGGTCGCGGACGGTGGGTCGGACCGCGCTGAGGGTGCTGGCTGCTGTCAGGAGCTGCGGAGACCTGCCGGAGAGGCATCGGCAATCCCTGGAGGAGCGGGGAGGATGCGGCCGACTGAGGTGGGGGCCACGGCACTCGGCACATCGGGACACGGCCTGCGGCATAGCAGACAAGTGGAGTGGAGGCGAGTGTTACGGCTCACGTGCGCCTGGGCCCGACCATCGGGATTGCTGGAGGTGACGTCTGGCATTGGGCTGCACTGAGAGCGTGGCTGTGGAGCAGAGGTCACAAAGGCATCCCGGAGAGTCCCTGGATTGCGCGGGGGCGGTCGAAGATCCGGACAGGGCCCTGGGGAGGGCCTTGTTCCCCCCCCCCCTCCCCTCTGAAGGAGGAGAGTTGGCTTTGGCACTGAGGTACGGCTCTATGAAGGTGGTGGCCTAAGGGGGTCTGTGGCACTCGGCGGTGCGACCTCAGGGGCTACGCAGCAGTGAGGGCCTGGTCTGGTGGTCTCCGGAGACGTGGAGGGCCTCTGTGCACGGTGCCCCTCCCTGCTACTACAATTGGTTGACTCTTAAACGGCTGCACTACTGAGACCTGGATTATTAACCGGCGACGGGGGACTGCCTTCCCCGGGGTATGGACCGATTGCACGTTCGTTGAAGGGTCCGTGAGATAGCCGGCGGGCAGCACCCGGATCTATGTGGGTGTGTGATAGCATTGACAGAGCTCCATCCAGACGGCCAAAGATCTTCCGCATTGACCTCCAGAAGGAATAGGGGGGCCGCGATGTCCTCCATACAGCGCAAAGGGAAGGCTGGCAAGGATGGCCAGCCCAAGGACTCCCAACAGCCGGCGTCCCCTGGTGCTAGCTTTTCACCCAGGAAGTCAGACGATGAGGCCCCGGCAACCAAGGCCTTTATGACGGAACTCTTTGCGTCTATAAAGGAGGATATTTCTGAACTCCGTGCCCAGCTTGCGTCAGATCTCTGCGAGGTGCGTAGGGACGTGGACGGAATCGGGGAGCGAGTGGCTACCTTGGAGGACCACGACCTGAGCATGGCGAATGATGTCCATCAATTGCAGCAAGATGTGCTTTGACTTACGGAGCAAAACTTGGACCTGCAAGCTCACGCGGAGGATTTGGAGAACCGTTCCCGTAGGAACAACATCCGCATTCGGGCGGTACCGTGGGATGGCGAAGCAGGAGACCTACGTGGCTATGTGCAGGAGCTCTTCTTGCAGATCCTGGGCGAGGAGGATGTACATGAGATCAGGATGGACAGAGTTCACAGAGTAGGCCTCCCTCGGCGAGGGGGAGGGCCACCCCCGGACATACTGGTCTGCGTGCATGACTTTTAGTTGACGGAGCGGATCCTCCGAAAAGCGCGGGACATTACATCTTTGCAGTTCCGTGAGCACCGGCCTCAGCTCTACCAGGATCTGGCAGCAACAACGCTTCAGAAGCGGCGCGAATTCCGACCAGTGACTGCTTTCTTGCGTGAGCATAATATTCCCTACTCATGGGGGCATCCTTTCCGCATAGTCTTTCGGTGGCAAAATAATCTGGCGCAGATCCGCTCTCTACAGGTGGCGAAAGAGCTCTTGGGCATCGAGGACACCACTCCGGCATCTACGGCAAGTAGCCCTTCATCGCGGAGACGGCGTTGATCCTCTTCTTGGCACAGAGTGTGCTCGGAGACTGATCGAAGGCGGCCTGATCGCACAACTAGTCTGCTGGAGAGAGGGGAGGCAGTGGCATCAGTTGCTTCAGCGACGTTGATGTCTTCACAGCAGAGCTCCGGGGCGGCCTGATACTTGGGCTGATGGCCAATGATGCCGGAGGGGCATGGGGACTCAGGCCCGTGGGTATGGTTGTACTTTCTGAGAAGACACCCCGGGCCGTGGCCTTGGGAGATCCATTGGTGGTTTCCTGCCCCCTTCCCAGGGGCTGTTCGACGATCTGCTCCAATCTGGGATTGATAAGTACTTTTTTCTTGTTTGTTTGCCTGTTGGGGGGGGTGAGGGGTGGGGGGGTTTGGGGGGGACTGCATGGGGGGGAGGTGGGGCTCAGGGTGGGGGTGGGTAGGGGAGTGGTGGCGACCAATGGGTGCTTGTTGTGATTGTTGTCCCTTTTGGAATAGTGTCTCCTGGGCCCTGGTTAACGGGGCTGATGCGCGGAATCTATCTATGTTCATTGCTGTGGTTGGGGATCTCTTCCTCTTGACGTGTGAGTGGTCCTGGGGGTTCCTAGGAGCCTGGGGCCAGGGATGGGAGAGTGGGAGTGGGGGTGTGACGGGGAAGGGACCCTGGTTGGATACCTGGTTGCTTGTGGAGGGGAGGGGCCAAGGTTTTGTTACAGGGCTAAGTACACAGCGTTGGGACCTGTTGACTTGTCATGCCTATTAGTATTGGCACATGGAATGTGAAGGGTCTCAACTCCCCACAGAAACGCCAGAAACTCTGGAAATACCTTTCTGACCATCACCTGGATGTGGTGGGACTCCAGGAGACTCATCTGGCTAGGAGAGATGAGCTTAGGCTCCGACACAAACACTTTCCTCTCATCTACAGGTCTTCGGCACCCACTAAACATAGAGGGGTGGCTCTCCTCTTTCGGGCGTCCATGCATTTCCAGCCTATAGGGGTGAATAGTGATAGGGATGGCCGTTGGTTGATGGTGAAAGGGTCATTGCATGGCCGATTGTGTACCTTTGTCGTGGTGTATGCCCCCAATGCCAGACAGAATAGCTTTCTTCAGGACTTGTTGGACAAAGTGGGGGACTTCCTGGAAGGGCACTTGTTTTTACTGGGGGACTTTAACATGGTATGGGACAGGGACCTGGACAGCTCCCGAGCGCAGAGGGCGGAGGCGGGGGTCTTCTCCACTGAAACACAGCGACAGATGGGGGAATTGGGGTTGACCGATAGCTGGCACTTCTTGCACCCCCAGACCAGGGTTTACACATTCTTCTCTCACGTCCACCATTCCTACTCTCGCTTAGACCATATCTTTGTGAGCCAGGCCCTTAAGGGAGATATCCGTGACTCCAGTGTCTTTCCACTCTCCGTGTCTGATCATAGCCTATTGACTCTCGGGCTGCAATGGTCGGTGGGAGGAGACGGATGGCGAAAATGGTATTTCCCGGCAGCACTAGTCCAGGACGAGGTCTCTTGCAAGGAACTGAGGAAGGCCATTAGGGAATTCCTGACGCTTAACCCGCTGTCGGACACTTCAGTGTTCAATACGTGGAACGCGTGTAAGGCTTCGTTGAGAGGCGCTTGTTTAGGCCTCAATGCAAACCTCAACAAACTAAGGAGGAAGGAGCGTGAGGACTTGGAGGCGGAACTTGCGACATTGGAACAGGCGCACAAGGCAAATCCATCTAGGTTGACCCTCCGACCTCTCACAGCGGTTCGGGGGAAACTGAAAGCCCACTACAACAACCGTGCAGAATTCACTCTCTTGCGGTTGCGGCGAGTATCCTACTCACCGGGGAACAAGGTGGGGCGGCACCTGGCCCGACAGCTCCGGGACAAGAGGGAGAGGGAATACATTGGAGGGATTCAGGATTCGGTGGGGTCTCTGCAGCACCGGGATGCGGACAAGGCAAATATTTGTGGCCGTTTTTATGCCGACCTATACAAGAGCGACGCTCTGGATCAGGAAGCTCAAGATGGATTCCTGACTGGCCTCCCCATACCTCAGGTCTCCAGAGAGTGGAATGAGTTGTTGTCTGCCCCTATCACTAGAACGGAGGTACTGGACGCAATCAAGGCCCTGAAGCTCCACAAAGCTCCGGGCCCGGATAGCTACACTGCTCTGTTTTATAAAACAATTGCAACAGAGTTATGTGATTATCTAGCCACCCTCTTTAATGAGATGGCGGTCACCGGGACGACCTCTGGGTCCATGGCTGAGGCCATGATTACCATACTCCCCAAACCGGGGAAAGATCTCACCTTGTGCTCGTCGTATCGCCCGATAGCTCTCCTCAAAGGTAGATGCCAAATTGTACTCATCTATCATCGCGAACAGGATCCAGGACTTGATGCCGGCCCTCATTCATCCGGACCAGTCCGGTTTCATAAAGGAGCGACAGACACATGACAACCTGAGGCGGGTACTCCATCTGATAGAGAAGGCCAATAGATTCCGTATCCCAGCGATCTTGGTGGGGCTCGACGCGGAAAAAGTGTTTGACCGCGTTGATTGGGGATTTTTGTTTCGCACCCTGGGCGCCTTTGGCTTTTCCCGACAATTCATAAAAATGATCGGCGCCAATTATAGCAGCCCCACCTCTAGGGTGATGATCAACGGGCATCGATCGGCTTGTTTCCCTCACTCACACGGGACGCGACAGGGATGCCCTCTCTCCCTGCTCCTCTTTGCTCTAAGCATCGAACCTTTGGCCCTTGCAATTCGGGAGAGGGAGCAAATTAAAGGTATTCCCTTTACTGGCGAGCAGCATAAAATTTCCCTTTTTGCGGACGATGTGCTGCTGTCGGTGGGGGACCCGGCCCAGTCACTGCCTTATATCCAGGCGGTGCTCTCTGACTTTGAAACGGCGGCGGGGTTTAAGGTCAATTTTGGCAAATCATATATATTGAACTTGACTCTTCCCCCCGCGGAGGTGGACCGGGTGCGCCTGCTTACGCCCTTAGCGTGGGCGTCCGCCTCCTTATTATACCTAGGCGTCCGGCTAACTCCTACCCTGGGCTCACTGTTTTTGGCTAACTTTCCCCCAATGCTCAAGGCGCTTCGCGCTGATCTAGAACGATGGAAGCCAAAATACATATCATGGCTTGGTAGGATCCATGCCCTTAAGATGGTCCTACTCCCTAAATTTTTATATCTTTTTCAGGCACTGCCCCTACCGGTGGAGTTGGACTTTTTTCGGCGCCTTAAGACTTTGATGCTGAAGTTTGTGTGGCAGGGAGGCTGGGTGCGCTTTTCGTTCACAACGTTGAGGCGGCCTAGGAAGGAGGGGGGAGTAGGGCTCCCAGACATGCACTTGTATTATAAGGCCGCGCTGTTGCGGGCGCTGGTGGAATGGTCCCAGCAACTGTCAGAGAAACACTGGCTGCATATGGATCGGAGTGTGGCCGGGATGTCCATATGGGACTTGGCCTGGAAGCCCAGGGCGGACCGACCCAGGAATGCTTACATCAGCACCCCTACCAGTACAGTCCTGAAAGTGTGGGACATGGTCAGTGGTGATGACCGTTGGACCACGTTTCCGTCCCCATTCACGCCCATTCACTTTAATCCGGCATTTCCACCGGCCCTGAGAGAGGGACCCTTCGGATTATGGAGAGAGGGAGGATGTAGAGCCCTCACGCATTTGTTCCACGGAACGGCACCTCTCACTTTCCATAATTGTATGCGAGATTACGGAGTACCGGCCACTGAACGCTATCGCCACAACCAGCTCCTGCATTGGGCAACATCGGCGGGAGTGATGGAGGCCGCCACAAGGCCATTGACGCCATTTGAGGCCTTCATTCTCCGCACATCTACTATGAAAGGGACAATTTCTTTCCTGTATGGGCTGCTGCTGGACACTGCGGTGTCCCCACGCCCCCGCTATATGGAACACTGGGAGGTCCTTTTAGGCAGGGATATTTCTGACGGTGAGTGGAAGAGCCTCTGGCGGGATGTAGTGGCGCATAACCACTCGGTGGACCTTAGAGAGGCTCACCTGAAACTCATGTTCGATTGGTACCTCTACCCTTCCAAGCTCCATCGAATATTTCCAACCTCCTCAGACAGGTGCTGGAGAGGTTGTGGTCTGTTGGGGGATTTCCGCCATATTTGGTGGGACTGCCCAGCTATCCGCCCATTTTGGACTAAGATTTTGTCCCACATCAGGGAGGTCCTGGGTTATCCGATTCCGGAAACAATGGATTATGTCCTGTTGGGGCTCCGCGACCCGATACTGGAACACCAAACTACGGCGGACAAACGTATCCTGTGGCTTTGCCTGGGAGCTGCCAAGTTAACACTGGCGGCGGGCTGGAAGAAACCGACTGCCCCGGCTATATCGCTGTGGCACGCAAGACTATGGCGCTTACTGAGCATGGACAGAATGTCAGACATATTTTTGGGCAATTTAAAAAATTTCCTGTTCCGATGGGGCCCTCTGGTCCGCTTTTTGTCTCGGGCCTGCCGTCTGCAGTCTGTCCTTCCACATTTCGTGCTCTTCACCTTTTCCAGATCTAAACGGATGGTTTGAAGGAGGGCTTGGAGTGCTTTTGTGTATGGTCGCCACCACCGGGGTGGGGAGGGGAGGAGGGAAGGGTGGGGGATTGGGGGGGGGCTACAGTTGGGGTTGTTGGTTATTATTTGTTGCGACACCGTGTAGCCTATGGAGATGGACTGTAGCTTGACCCTTATGCAGCACTGTTTCCCGGATGGGGTTGCCGCCTTTCATAGCAAGACTATTACTGGTCGGCTGACCGCGAAGGGGTTTAAGCCTAATCCCCCTTTTGCTTCTGGCGAGCATTGACTCTTGAACTTGCACCTCAATGTTACTCTATGCTGCCTCCTTTTGCCTCCTTTGAGGAAGCTTCTCCAGCGCCCCCTGCGTGGGGTAGTTTGCAGATTGTCGCCTGTATTTTTTTTTTTGCTTTTCTCTCCTTCTTCTTTCCTGCAAAACTAAATAAAAAATGTTATTTAAAAAAAATGTGTCATTTACAATACCAATAGCTCACACTTTCCTAATGCGAGACCTATTGCATTGCAAATGCTTGTTACACATGCATGCTAACAGTCTCTGGAAAGATTTTGTCTTATTAATAGCAGTGTAACATACAAATGCAACAGTGAGAAAGGTGATCAGTCAACCTTTGCAAAGGGCCATCCTCTTCGCGGCAACACAAGTCACATTTTTAGTAACTTTTGATCAAGCTACAAACAATTTATCAGTTAAAATTGTCACATTATGCAGCAGATGTTGTATTATGTGGCAAATATTTCAGAGCCATGATTATATAGAAAACATTTGCAAACTAAAATATTTTGCCGTTCATATTTGAATTGCTCTTGTGAAAAAGTGGAGGAGAAGTGCTAATGACAGAAACTCCATGGCTCAGAGACAAATGGGCGTGCTTCCGCTTTTAAGTGAATTTGGGAGATTCTGTGATTGTAAACGTATGCCACTATGTGAATGCATTTTAATGTCAATGACTCATATTAAACCTTAAAAAATAATGTGTATCCTTTGGTTGAATTAAATAACATAATAAGCTGTAACTGGTCAGAGAAATTGCCAAACAAATACTGAAAATGTGGATGTTTTGCGCATTCTGGCCACACCTCTGACTCCGCCCACTGGCACAATTCTCCTTTTATTCCCGCCCCCTGATTCTCCGCCCACAGTTCCCCTACTTTTTTCCCCACCTCGACCACTATTAACATCGAGTTGACACGATGAGGTTGTACGCTGGGTTACGGCAGAAACCTATGCACTGCGCAGGGAGGAATATCGCGGTCTCCATAGGCGGCCTATTGCAATGGTTTGGGATGACCTCTTAGAGACCTTTTTCGATCATAGAAGGAGATTGATCTTCGTTTTCAATGACATGTTGCCATACAGACCTCCTCACCCATGGCACCTGACACTCCTCTAGGGTTTTCCAATCCTCTGTATGTAACATGCTCTTTAGGTGGACCTTTAATACACTAATTGTGTTTCACACATGTAGTATGTTTTTATGCAGACGTGATGGCCTGATGACTGGTTGAGGTTAGGGAGGGGTGTGGGGGCTTCTTATTTTGCACTGTGATATAATATCCGTTGCTGTGCAATATAAACCCAATCAACAACCCAGTTAAACCAAAAAGAGCGACAGCCTTGCAACTATGGGCTTTATACATTAGGCCCAGTGTGTATGATGGTTGTGTGTTAACTTCTGTCTTTTGCTGCCACCTGGTGGATACTGGAGGTAGGCGAGCCACTAAAAAAGCTCAAGCCAGACTCAAGCCATATATCTGCCTCTGCTTCAGCTCGAGGTCCTCTTGGGCCCTCTAGGCCAAAAAGAGCCGAGCTTTAATGTAGCTTCTAACTGCAACCCACATTCTAACTTCATAAACCAATGATTAAAAACAAATCAGAGACCTTTCATGTTAAAAAAAGAGAGAGCATGTCCTACCCATCTCGTGGCTGAGTTGCACAATGTGAAACCGGAAATCGGGGGGATCTCTCCCAGCTTTCCTGATTAACCAAATTGTGTGACTTTAGGCAACAACTATTTTATTTCAACAAGCCTTCTTTTTAGGTCGAGCCTGGGAGGCTTCTTGTGAGCACTCAAAAACTTCTTTGAAACTTCTCCGTGTGAGTCTGGCACATATTTGATTGGCCTTTGCGTGTGGCTTTCAATAATGAAAGCACTCAAATGGCAAAGGCAGGCGCATGTCCCACTCCCACCTCTTTGTTTACTGGTCACTCCCACTGCGTTTTGCTGTCGGGAGTGAGCAGCAGCACGCACGGTGGTACCTGCATTCCTTCCTCCTCGTGGATCATGTTACTAATTAAACACAGCGCGGTTGCTTTCGCGGCCGCGCTTGTTATCCCTAGATTTCTCTTTTACTATCCTCAACTGATATCCATTTTAATTTGTTTATAAGTGATTGGTGGCCTGCCTCTACAGGGGGCTACTCGAGCTGCTCAGCGTTTTTTTCTTCTTTGAACTGCCAGTGTTTTTAACTAGTGCTCTTACCTTGTTTTAGTCGTGTAGTCCTGATGGTATAGGGGCTGCTGGGGCAGACTCCTTGGGGGCAGAGGCTGACAGCTGGGGTGCAGAAGTGATTCCTCCATACTCTGCATTCCCGCTTGACATCTTCCGCTCCTCTGATTTGCGGGGACCGTCCGTGCGAGCGGTCCCGCCTCTCTGGAGGGTAGCGGTCTAGTCGGGGGCCGTACAGATAAAAAGAGATCCAGACGCATGCACGCAGCGGAAGTGCGCAGCGGGCGCGCCAAAGGTAAACCCGTCTGCGCCCATCCGCACTAAGGACTCGCGCAGCGCCGGCCATGCTGCCTCTTCCTTGGCGTACTTGGAATTGGAGAAGGTAGGCTGTTCGCTTGGTTATTCTAGTGCAGAACTCCATTGTATTAATAGAGAGGCTAGCTGTAGGGGAGCTCTCTATTTGGCGGAGACTATCTCTCCATTGGCTGACCTCTTGGTTAAGGACCTCCTACCATGTGGGCTTCTGAACGTCAAATTGTTGCCCAAGCAGAGGGTTGAAATCCAGTTACTAATGGAAGTGCATGAGCTTGAAGTGCTGTGCATGACAGAAACCTGGACGTAGCCAGATTGCGACGTCGATCTTGGTTCTGCCTGCCTCCCTGGTTATAAAATCCTCCATAAACCAAGAACAAGGGGGAGGGGGGGTTGGGCTGATTTATAAAGAGTCCCTGAACCTAGCCACTATCGATATTGATGGTGTTGTAGGAGTTGAAATCTTTGGGTTTGTAATTAAGAGTCCTTGTGGCCAGTCTATTACAGGCATTGTCTGTTACCGTCCCCCGGGGCTATTTAGCGTGCAACAGCAACATTTGTTGCTGGAGATGTTTACCAACATGGCCACTACGCACCGTAGACTGTTGATTTTGGGCGATTTTAATCTTTGGGCAAATGGCCCCTTGGACACTAGCCTGGCCAATATTACTCGGTCTTGTGAGGGTCTGGGCCTCTTGCAACGAGTATCTAAGGCCACTCACACTGGAGGGTATCTGCTAGACGTTATCTTTTCTGAGGATGAACAGATGTATATTGGGGAGATCCTACCTATGGGCTGGACCGATAATTTTTTGGTTAAGTTCTACATGAACATTGCCAACCTGGATAAGCGGGGAGGCAATCGGGTGGGTGAATTCTTAGGCAGGGACTGGAAGGCTCTTTTGCGTAAAAGTTCCCAGGACCCGGTGTTTCAGGTGGAGGATTGTTTTTCCCCGGAAGTTCAGGTGGAAAAGAACTACTCCGCCTTTTGTAGGAAAATTACCCTGGCTCTTGACTCTCATGCTCCTTTTAAGAACCTTCGGAACAGGGGTAGGCCCTCTGCCCATTGGTTCAGCGAAGAGCTAAAAACCCTTAAACATGAATGTAAACGGTCTGAGATGAAATGGAGGCATGGTTACCATGATGTGGACAAGGTGTTCTGGAGGCTAAAAATTGCAGAATATAGGAAGAGTATTAACAGGTCTAAAGCTGACCGTTTTGCCACCTTAATACTTAATGCCCCCAATAGCGCTAGAAGCACTTTTAACATTCTTAACAGCCTGACCAATCCAGATTGTGTGAATTCTCCCTCTCTAAGTCTTTGTGATGATCTTGCCAGGTTTTTCTATGATAAAGTCAATGGCATTATTATGGATCTGGGTGGTGTCCCCCATTTCCCAGCCGGATCGACTATCCCTGCCTTGGAGGATAGTCGTATTGTGTCTGCTGACGCAATCTTGGAGGGGGCTACCTTGGTCTCTCTTTCCGAGTGTTCATCCTTGGAACCTGAGGAATTCTGTAGGCTGGCTGATGGTATTGCCTCTGGCTCTCCTTTGGACCCATTGCCTTGTAAGATTTGGAAAGAATTTAGAGCAGTTTTGTTCCCCACGCTTCGTCTGATTTGCAATCAATCTCTTACTGAGGGGGTGGTGCCGTTTCAGTGGAAGCAGGCATTGGTGACACCCCTGCTTAAAAAGCCCTCCCTCGATCCAAAGTGTCCTAAAAACTTTAGAGCTATTTCTCTCCTACCTTTTCCCACTAAAATAGTTGAACGGGTGGTGAGTAGCACGTTGTCTAAATATCTAGAACAAGCTAACCTCCTGGAGGTGGAACAATTTGGGTTTAGACCGGCCCATGGCACTAAAACGGCTCTGGTTACCGTGATGGACGAACTTCGGAGGCGGGCAGACACGGGGCAGGCAGCCGTACTTATTCTGCTTGACCTGTCTGCTGCCTTCGATACGGTTAACCATGGAATCCTGTTGAGACGACTTAAGGAGGTGGGAGTGAAGGGCTGTGCCCTGAGGTGGTTTCAATCGTTCCTGTCAGGTAGGCAGCAGGCAGTCTCCCTTTCCTCTTTTCAATCTGATTTTACTAGTGTCTCACATGGTGTTCCACAGGGCTCGACCATCAGCCCCATTTTGTTCAATATCTACCTGAAACCCCTGATGAATGTCATTAAGCATCATAATATTGAGATTGTTAACTATGCAGATGACACTCAATTAATTCTTTCTTTGGAGGAAGCTCAGTCAACCTCTCTTGATGAGTTTCACAGCTGCATGCAAGATACTACACTGTGGCTGAGAGACAACTCACTGCAATTCAATGCGTCTAAGACCGAGCTGCTATACTGCTCCCCGGAAAGGATCCCCTCCGGGCTGACCAGTAATTTTTGGCCCTCTGATCCCTCTAACTTGGTTCAGCCTGTGAAGTCAGTCCGCAATTTAGGGGTGACATTTGATTGTAATCTCACCCTGGAAGGGAATGTGATGAAAGTAGTAGGTTGTTGCCTGGCTATTATCTGCTCTCTTCTGAAGATCCTTCCTCTGTTGCCACCTCTGGCGCGCTCCTTGATAGTTCAGAGCACGGTACTTAGCAGAGTTGATTACTGCAATGCCCTCCTCCTTGAGTCCCCAACGTTTTTGCTTGCTAGGATGCAGAGGTTACAGTCAACTGCAGCTAAATTTGCACTAGGCAGGTCTAGAAGGTCCTCTGCCTCCTTGGCTTTGGCGGAGCTAGACTGGCTGCCTGTGAAACAAAGAAGCCAGTTCAAATCACTCTGCCTGGTATTTAAGGCCTTGCTAAGATTGTGTTCCACCTCCTTGTAACGCAAATTTGAGTGGTATGCTCCTGTTCGAATATTACGCTCCTCTGGGGCAAATCTGATAACAATCCCTAGATTTAAAAAAGTTAGAGCTGGTGGTAGATTCTTTGAGGTCGCAGCTGCTAAGCTCTGGAACACTCTCCCGGTTGAGCTGAGACAAATTAGTAATCTCCTGCCATTTAGAAGGAAGCTGAAAACATGGCTATTTCCTAAGATCTAGGGTTTCTGAGGTCCTGAAGGAGGTAGGCCAGGTCAATTCACTTTAGCGCCAGGATGCCTGACAGGTGACAGTGCGCTCTATAAATGCAATAAATAAAAATAATAATAAAAATGCTCGCCCCGTTTTTCCTTCCACACTTGTCTGTGGTTCTTCTTCTTTTTCACTCCTTCATTTCTTTCTCGCACCCTTAAATTTGTCACGCTATCTCACATTGGTTTATTTGATCTTATTACATTCCCCGATCGCTATCCACTTGTCTCTGGTTCTTCCTCATGTTCTCTCCTTCATTTCTTTCTTGCACCCTTTAATTTGTCACGCTATCTCCATTTGGTTTATTTGATGGTATTCTGTTCCCTGATCACTATCAGCCATCCTTTTTACAGTTTTGTATTCATTGTCATCCTGAAGTTTCTTTTTCAACGCCTCTGGTCCATCTCGTGAAGCACAGAAACTACTTGGGCTGTAGTGACAATACCAACCAGAACAACAGATGTGCCCAACAGAGAACGACTGAACCGTGGCCATGTACAATCATACACACAAACTGTCAGAACAGTACATCCCAGACTCATGACTACATGACAATGAAAACAGGTTGGAGCAGCTTGAGCATCGTAACCAGTTTCCAAAGGTGCACTCTGCAAGCTGCCAGCTCTTATTTGCACTTAGTGTGGCAGCAGATAGAGAGCGCCGGGTTTGTGGCGTGCTTTTCAACTGGGTTGTTTATGCTGTGACCTGCAGTGTTAACTTCCAGACTTGTTTTTATCCCATGAACTAAGGTACTGCACCGGCCCAGGACTGCTCTTTGTAGATAAACAGGAGGCTCTTTCCAGGCCTCTGTGGTAGCGGTCTAGTGTTCCGTCCCCGGAAAAGGAAGTGCCGGGAAGGGAAGCGAAAGGCGGCCATCTTGGTCATTGGCGCCGACCGCGAAAGTAGGCAGAAGCGGTTCCCAGCGCTCCGGGTAATAAAGAGATTCTTACCCCCACATCCAGCGTCTGTGTGGTGAATGCGCAACTTTACAATGGCGACGAAGCATGGGCAGTAAAAACCCACCACCCAGCGCACCACGAAGCGATACGGAGGGGCATTACCAGCAAGGCAACGGACCCGCCGGCAACCCGGAGCGTGGCAGAGGACCCGAAGTGCTCCAGAAAAGGGCGCGACGACGCGCAGGCACTCCAGGTGATTGCGGAGTGCCTGGAGGTACGCCTACTGGCCAACATAAATAAGAGGGAGGCTTTGAGGTCGCCAAACTGGTGCAGAGCAGCAAAGGGAGCATTGGCAAGAGGTACAACGCAACCCCCAGAGTACCACACCACTCGCTGAGCTAGGGCAGCACCCAGCACGCTGGCGGCATGGCAAAGAGGCGAGGGAGTGTCAGTTTCGGCGAACCCAGCCAGAAGAGACGGCCAGCAAACTCAGCCCGGCCCAACAGTGTTAAATACAGGGGAAGGAAGCGACAGTGATCCTGGTGAAGGGGGCACGGCTGAACAACCTACGCTGGGAAGCCCACCTGGTCGGGCTGTCCCTGTTCCAGTGAACCCGGGAGGTACTAACAAGATGGCTACCCAGTCCTCCTCCCTCACCCAATTGGTGCCATTCCTGGCAAAGAGTGGGGAACCAGAGATGCAGTGGGAAGACTGGAAACAGTACTTCCTCAACTACCTAGAAGCATTAGAAGAGGAAGGTGTGGCTCCGTTCTCTAGCAAGAGAAGGAAAAAGATGTTGCTACATAACTTGGGCCCGGAGGGGATCAGAGTATATGACACCATTTTCAAAGGAGTGAAGGACGCAACGGACACTGACGTATTCAGCCACGCCATCGCGGACCTTGACGCGCATTACAGGCCAGTTGTATGCGTAGCGATAGACAGATACAACTTCTTCCAAAGAAAGCAGAAGAGCGGAGAGACAGTGGACGAGTACGTAGTAGCATTACAAAAGTTAGCTCTTACGTGCAAATTCGGCACGCTACACGATGACCTAATAAGAGACCAGATCATCATGCATACATCCAGCACCCACGTCCAAGAGAAATTGTGGGTAAACGGGGACGCTCCTCTAAAAGAAATCTGGGCGCTGGTGAAGAAAGCGGAATTGTCCAAGCGATGTACGCAAGCCGCCAGGAAGGAAGCAGGAGGAACGCAAACAGTATGCAAGATAATGACACCGGTGAGAGGCGAACGACCGAGGCAGAGAGACCAACAAAGGAACCAAGACGGCAGACAAACCTCCCAGACCAACCAAACGGACCAAAGGACACATAAGGGTGGACGGCCAAGCTGTTACAGGTGTGGTAGTACTTCACATCTTGGAAATGACAAAGTGTGCCCGGCGTTCAGGGCGAAATGCTCATATTGCGGTGTGTTCGGGCACTACGAGAAGGTGTGCTGCCGGAAGCCCAGAGGAGCGGTGGTCAGATATGTGGACCAAGAACATCAAGACAATGCAGAAGTCCAAGAAGAGGATGAAGACCTGGAAGAGGTCCTCTACATTGACGTCCAGGTATTGGAAATGGAGGGATCTGAGTCAGATAAGCCCAAGTTGAACATGCACATAGAGGGATACCCATAGAGATGATTGCGGACAGCGGAGCACCCATCTCCATCATACAGAGACAAGTGTGGGAGGAAAAGTTTGCATCCAAGATAGAGGAGAAGTTACATCCAATGGACTTAAGACCTGTTACTTACACGGGACAGAGGATTCCTATGTTGGGATACTGCCCCCTACTGTTCGAGTTCAGGGGCCGTCATGCAAGTTGCAAGTTGTACATCGCCGAAAAAGGCCCATCAGTACTCAGCTGGAAGGACCTAGGGGCGTTGGGGATACAACTCAACCCAGGAGGCATAGAAAAAATCCTGCTAATGGACATGGAAGTGAAGGACGATGTGGAAGCATGGCACACGGCATACCCCAAAGTATTCAGCGGACAAATAGGAGAACTAACCAAGTACAAGCACCTCATAAAACTGAAGGAGGGAGCAAAACCCGTCGTTCACAAGGTGAGGAACATCCCGTTCCGATGCAGCAAAGCAGTGCAAACGGAACTTGACAGGTTAGAAAGTGAAGGAGTGATTAGGGCCATTGAGAGTGCGGAGTGGCTTTCACCTCTGGTGGTAGCCCAGAAGCCAAATGGAAAGGTACGGCTGTGTGTTGATCTCAGGGAACTGAGCAAAAGCATCATGATCGACAAATTTCCCCTGCCCCGCATAAATGAGATTCTGGCAAAAACCAAAGGCATCAAGTGGTTCTCCACGGTGGACTTGTCGTCAGCCTACCACCAAGTGAAGCTACATCCATCCTGTAGCCACCTCACTTCGTTCATCACACCCTTCGGCTGCTACGAATTTGTGAGAATGCCGTTTGGCCTAGCTTCAGCGGCAGCGGTCTTTCAGAAGATGAAGCATAGAATACTGAAGAACGTGGAGGATGTACAGTTCTTCCAAGACAACATCTTAGTCATGGGGAGAACCAAACAGGACCACAACGAGAAACTACACAAAGTACTACGTACGTTGCAGGAAAACGGTCTAACTGCTGAATGGTCAAAATGCAAATTTGGAGTGCAGTCCGTCACGTATCTGGGCCACGAAGTAAGTGAGAAGGGAATTGAGCCCAAAAAAGCCAACATGAAAGCCATTCTGGAGGCTCCCACTCCAGGCAAGAAAGAGGATGTTCGGTCATTCCTGGGAATGGCCGAATATTACAGCAAATTCATTCCCCACTTTGCCACCAAAACGCATCTCTTACGCCAGCTACTAAAAGAAAAGAACAGGTTCCAGTGGAACAAGGAAGAACAGGATGAATTTGACGCCCTGAAACGGGAGATGAGTGAGACCATTCCTCTAAAAGGGTTTGACCCGAGTGCGGAATCCATTCTTACAACGGATGCCAGTGACCGTGGCCTGGGAGCTGTACTAATGCAGCGGTCCGAGAAGGGTGAAACATCGACGGTCAGCTTTGCCTCGAGGTCTCTTGCGCCCAACGAAGAAAAGTTTAGCGTCATTGAAAAAGAGATGCTGGCGCTTGTATGGGCGATGGAAAGATTTAGATAGTATTTGTGGGGAACGAAATTCCTGGTGAGAACGGACCACAAGCCCTTAGTCAAGGTGCTGACTTCCAGCGGCCATGCTCACGCGACACCAAGAATCGCAAAAATGACACTGCGCCTTTTAGAATTTGTGTATGAAGTGGAGCACATTCCTGAGCCGCAAAATAAGGTGGCTGACTTTCTCAGCAGAGCTGCGGCCATGGAAAGGGCGGACAACCAAGAGAACCAAAGATGGGAAGGATATGTGGTGGCCACCATCCAGGATATGGAGAAAGTGATCAGTGCTCAAGAATGGGAAGAAGCGTACAGAGCAGACGACGACTTGGATGCCATCAAAGGGTATGTGGTCCATGGGTGGCCTGAAAAGAGACACCTCAAGGAAGAGCTAAGGAGGTACTGGGAAGTAAGAGATGAACTGTCACTGGCGGAAAATCCGACATTCCTCCTGAGAGGTGATAAGGTGATTCCACCGCAAGGCATAATTGATCACTTGATGACCTTACTACACGAGGGACATCAGGGAATCACGAAGACCAAGGCCCTCGTCAGGCAAGCGTACTGGTGGCCAGCCATCGATGCTCAGGTGGAACGACATGTACGACAATGTGAATCATGCGCCAAAGCAGACAAGTCCCAGAGCATGTTGAGACCACCTTTGGGAAAATTCCCGGTGCCCGATGGACCATGGGAAATGGTGTCAGTCGACATTATGGGCCCCATCCTCAACAAAGCAGGAATACAGAAGTATGCTCTGGTCCTCATCGACAAGTATTCCAAATGGCCTGAGGTAGAAGTGAAGGAGAATGTGGATACAGATGCAGTGGTGAACTTCTTAGGCGCCATATTTGTCAGGGAAGGAATCCCAAAAATCATCACGTGCGACAATGGGCCGCAGTTCACTTCGGCGAAGTGGGCGGCTTTTACATCCAGGAATGGGATAGAAGTTAAACATACGCCCATCTATCATCCCTCGGGAAACGGTCAGGTGGAACGCTTCAATCGAGTGATTATGGGCACCATTCAAGCGGCCATTAATGATGGACTGGACTGGGAGAAGGAATTAGTGAAGATGATCTGGGCCTATCGGATTACCTCGGGGAGCACGGGTTACAGTCCATTTAAGGTGTTGAGAGGGAGAGAAGCTTTCACTAAGGACAACACAGCGTGGAGAAAATTAGTGGTGCAAAGTAAATGGTCACCAGCTGTGGTCAGAAAGAATCTGGAGAAAGCACAAGAGGTGTACAACGAACACTTTAACAAGAGACATAACGTTCAAGGAGTGGAACTGGAGAAGGGCGACTGGGTAAGAGTGAAGCTGGCCATCCTCAAAAGAAAGGGGGAAAGCAAATTCCAGCCACCCCTACAAGTGTTGGAGCCTTACGCCAGATCGGCCCTACTCAGCGATGGGAAAGTGTGTTCACAGGACAGAATGGCAAAATGCAGAAAGATCCTGAAGTGGGGAGAAGAGACAGAGGAAAGAGCAGAGTATGTAGAAGATGGAGGTGAAGAAGAAGGTAGTGGAAGGCGAAATGAGGATGTAGAAGAAGACTTGCAGCAAGTGGAAGAAAGGAACGGAGAAGAAGGAGCGGACGAAGGAGCAAGGGTCTGGTGCAAAGAAGAGCGGAGTGAGGAAGTGATGAACAGTGAAAGGGAAGGTGCAGGAAGGAGGATTGACAGAATGGAACAGGAAGGTGATGGAGGAGTTGGAGTGATGAAGACCAGAGCTGGGAGAGCTGTAAAGGTACCAGAGAAGTTTAAGGACTTTGATATGAACTGGAAGTAAGGACTAGAATTTTAATGTTTTGGGTTATTGCATAAAGGGGGGGGATATGTGGTAGCAGTCTAGTGTTCCGTCCCCGGAAAAGGAAGTGCCGGGACGGGAAGCGGAAGGCGGCCATCTTGGTCATTGGCGCCGACCGCGAAAGTAGGCAGAAGCGGTTCCCGGCGCTCCGGGTAATAAAGAGATTCTTACCCCCACATCCAGCGTCTGTGTGGTGAATGCGCAACTTTACAGCCTCAGATCTCCTTTGTGCCACCGTCATAACCTTCACACAGTTTTAAACGCTCCACCGGCCCTTCCACCCTTCAACCTGCACATCATCTCTAACGTGCCAGCAGCCCTTGCACCGTCACAATCTTCACGCAGACGGCCCCTGCACCATCACAACCTGCACACTGTCTTTAACACGCCACCAGCCCTTAGACCGTCGCAATATTTAAGCAGAAGGCCTTTCCACCATCACAACCTGCACGCAGTCTTGCACCTTCACAACCACAACAAAAAACATTAGAACAGGCAGGGAAAAGTTGCAAGTATTGCATGGACAAAAAAACAAGAACACACATGTTATGTTAATTCTGTTTTTTATTAGGGTAGCTCAGTTGTATATAATGTTTTCTAAGTTATATATAGGGTGGCAAAAATAATGATAACACTTTTTTTAATTATAACTTTTAAACATGCTGCACAACATTCACAATGCTCTACAACACAGATTAAAGACATTAACAAAGCCAATAGCTCTGTATAAACACTTATAAGGTCCCAAAGGCGAGACCTATTGGCTATACCAATGCTTGTTCTTCATTATCACATATGGGAGGAACTTTAAATACGTAAGTTCTGGATGTTCCCTATACTAATACCTACGGCGTGTGAATAGTACAATATAATGATGCGCCATGCAGATTAAAAATCTAGTCCAGGGATAACATCCCAATCCATCGTATTTCCCCCATCATGCCATCCAGATTGGACTCAGCCATGTGCAAATCAGTCTTGACCCTGCTTGAATTAATCAGAGCCATAGGCAGTCGATCGAGCCGGATCCCAATTCATCGTTTCTTGCCCACCATGCAACTTCAGTTTGGACGCAGTCATATGCAAATCAGTCTTGGCCCTGCTCCAATGGGAACAGCCCAGCCTGAACTGCCAGGTCAGATCCTCCTTAAAGCGAAATACAAGCAACCTGAGACCGGTTTCACCCTGATATGGACTCATCAGCCAGGCATAGCTTGATTCCAGTGGCACAGTGAGCAAGAGACCCACTTCTGGGCATACCCTCCGGCTTAAAGTGTTAACTGTAACAACAACAAGATGATTGATGGAATGCTTGAAAAAATCTCAGCCCCTAGTAGTTGCTCAGGCCACATCCCAATCAATAATTTTGTGCCCACCACACCAGCTCAGTTTGGACCCAGCCATATGCAAATGAATTTTGACCATGCTCTAATGGGAACAGTCCAGCCGGAACTGCCAAGCCAGGTCCTCCCTGAACCAGAATACAAGCAACCTAGGGCTGGTATCGCCATGATAAGGGCTCATCACCAGGTAATGTCAGGTCTGTTAGAAACGATTATGATACTTCTCAGGATTGGCTTGATGCTAGGAATGGACCGAACTCCAGGCACAACTGGGTTCCTAAATTAAACTGACACAGGACCCCTGAGATGCCAGGTAAGGAGAAGGAGAGAAAGGGGCTGCTGGGAAGGTCTGAAATGACATTTGAGAGGTTAGCATAGTATGTGAATGTCTCAAATTCAATAATCATCTAACATGTATGTGCATGCAATGCCACGGGTGCCTTTCATAAATGTCGACAAACTCTCCTTCCAAAGGGAAATAGGCTTTCCAGAATAAGATCCTTATTTATCTTTCAGGAAACATAGAGCAAGGAAAGCCTTGATACAACTGTTCTTTATCCACAAGGTTTCTCTCATTAAGAAAAAATACACATAGCTCGAACCTTCTTGCTATGAATACGTCTTGGGATATCTTCTCACAATTGAGTAAGCTTTCCTCAGTGTTATCAAATAGTTATGTCTTAACTTTTTTTAATGACTGCGCTTACATCAGCGCTTAAATTCATTGTGTCTTTGAAACAACTGTGCTTTTTCTCAGCGCTTGCTGTTTCATTGATACTATTATAGTTCACCTGGATTGCTCTGTCCTCAGCGCTTGCTAAGTAATGTCAATGATACTTTGATCTGAGTTTGTATTTGCCAATGAAACTGAATTACTCAAGGAGATCATTTTTGGGTAAATAATTAATCCTTGCACTTTCCTGTAGCTCCTGGACAAGCAAGTCTAATTTGTCTCAAATAGTTCATTGTTGTTGTAAAGTCTTTTAAACATTTGAAACTGAAAGCAGTTTAAAGGGTTCACTGTTCACCATGAGTGACTGAACGTCTGTCAATCATGTTTTTTCTCAGAGAAGTTAATTTGAAAGAAAAGGTCTTTTCGTTTTTTTAATTGAATGCAGTTGACAGCGTTCACTATCAAACAAGCTGACTTTTCCTCGAGTTTCCTGATAGCAAGCTAAACCTTATTTTTCTTGGAAGAGTTAATTGTCTGTACAAAGTTGTTTAACTTTTGAAACGGATTCAAGTTAACAGCGTTCACTGCCAAGGTAGACAAATGCATTCCTGCTGTACTTAAACAAACAACTAAAGCAGATATTTCTAAGATGAAACTTTGATTTATCCTAAGTCAATGCGCTTCCTCAGCGCTGCTTACCTCTAATAAACAAAGGTGTAACATAGGCCACATTCACCCAGATTTACAAGCAACTTGGCTCTACAAGGATTCAGCATATTGAATGTTGAAAGCTAGCAAATTATCATTTAAAAGTTTCACAAATGCAACAACTGAAAGCAGAGAGAGAGCACTCCTTCTTTCCGTCCAATGAGTGATTTTTCGAATAGTAAGTATTGTTAACTGGGTGTGATTAACTTATATACAGGAGATGCCCAGCCAGATCTAAGTAAAGGATCACGGGGCCTCATTTATGAGAAATGACGCATCGCTGCGTGAAAGCAGCGATGCGTCACTTCTCAGTGCGCACTCCTTGCGACATTCCTGATGCGTCATATTTAATGTATGACGCATCATGTCGCAAGGAGTTACAGATACGTCAGTATTTCTGACGTATCTGTAAGCGCAAAAGTGACGCATTGCTGGAGTGTGTCACAAAAGTGACGCAACTCCAGCAATGCATCCTTTCACATGGGGCAAGCCCCATGTGAAAGGGCCTGCGTCAGTCTTACGCCTGCTGTGAGGCAGGCGCAAGATTTTGACGCAACGGCGTCCTAAAAGTGACGCAGTGAAATCTCATAGATTTCACTGCGTCACTTCTACGACCCTTCCTTGCATCAATACTCCCCCCTCGCATACATTATACCTGGCGCAGGTATAATGTGTCGCAGGGGTTTACAAAGTGACGCATCTACCTAGATGGCGCAACAAGGTGCATTTTTTACGCCGCTGGTGTGTCACAAAAAATGACGCACTGATGGCGTAAAAGTGGCGCACTGCCTCATAAATGAGGCCCCTGGTACTCGTAGTCCTGTAAAATCCAGGTTTCATTTCTTGTTTATTATTCATGTTCATGGGGGATATACATGAAGGGGGCGTGGCTAAGCACGCAATGGTGGAGGACGCGAAAGGGTAGAGCTCTGAGCTGAGCTCCCCTTCCCCGGGCCGATTCTCCGACTAATAATCCTCGAAACAGGCTGAATTAGCAGGCGGACCACGGCGGCAGTACCCCGGGCAGTCTGGCCGAGTTCCGAAATCGGAGACCCGAAACAACGGCACCGACCTTTCCTGAAGGCCGCTGGCGGGACATGTTGCCGGCCGGAAGGCGTGGGGGAGTACGGGAGGCCGCGGCTTGGGCCTGACGACAGGGCCCTGCTGCGCAACACGGAGCCGGGTCGCCGCGACCCCCGGCCACACCGGGAATCGACCGTCTGGACACTCTGACCCCCGCCTCCCCCCCTGCTCCTGGAGAGACGCGAGGGGCCAGCGCTGGAGTGGCGCAAAAAATCGGCCGGCGGAGCACAGCTGTGACGCCGGAGGCGGCGAGTGACACCAGTGTGACTGCCCGGATTTTGCTGCACACACGCCTGAGAGCGGCGCGACCCTGACGGCACAGCTCCCATCACACCGGCGGACCCGGGAGACCAGGTCAGAGGGCCCCCGCACCCTGGACATTGCCTGAAGTGGCCCCCCTCGCCCCCACGCAGAGGCGGCGACACACGGGGGAGACGGACACAGACGGGGGCCTGAGCTACACGCCATAGCACACGCATCAGCGGCGCTGAGACCCGGACGGCGCCCCACGCCCGAGCGGGGACGGGCCCTGCTGAGGGAACTGGCGTGGCGTTCAGCGCACTGAGGGTGCCCTCCCCCCACGGCTCCTTGCGACCGACGCCAACCGGGAGCCGCAGGCAAAAGTGCAGGCACGGAGAGACTGGGGCAGGGAAGCCACACAACTCGCCGCCACTGTCACCGGTCAGGCCCGCAATCGGTAGGTGGAGGCACAGCAGGCATCCCCCCCCCCTCGCAGTGAAGACGCACGCACAGGCACACGTGCAGGGAGGAAGGGGAGCCAGGAGGGAACGACCGGCCTCACGCGAGACACCCGGACCACAGGAGCGCCCGCTACCGCAGGGGCCACGGAAGGGCGGAGACCCGACGGACCCCCCGTGCCCCCCCGCGACGGCCGCGGCCGGGGAGGAATTAGGACCAGCGAGCCCCCAACCCAGGCCAGGGGTGGTCCCAGGGGAGCCACCAGAACGGCGGAGACGATCAATCTGCTGGCCGGTCACCACAGCACATGTCAGGAGGAGTGCGGACCCGCACCGGGACTGGTGGGGCCTCGCAGAAGGGGAAGACGAACAAGCAGCTCGACAAAATGGCTGCCGAGCAACTGGCCACGAGACTAGACAGCGTGCTGGCGGCCGTCGAGCGAATGGAACAATCGCTCCAGCAGACCAGGACCTCCCTGGAGTCCAAGATAGACGGCGTGGCCGTGGACCTGACCCTCCTGAGAGACGATCACAGGAAGCTGTCCGACCGAACGAAAGCCCTGGAAGGCACAGTGAAAGAGATAGAGCCCAAACTCACCCAAACGGACAAGCACGTGCAGGATCTCCTGAACAGGGTAGAGTTCCTGGAAGACAGGGCCGAGGATGCGGAAGGGAGGGCGAGACGCAACAACATCAGGCTCGTGGGTGTCCCGGAAAAATGGGAAGGGATCCACCCTGCACAACATGTGGAAGACTGGCTACGGGCCCTGTTGCCAGAAGGCGCGCTCTCGCCCCAGTTTGTAGTAGAACGAGCGCACCGAGTGCCGACCAGGCCCTACACGACCGGCGCCAACCCAAGGCCACTACTCTTCAGGATACTGAACTACAGGGACCGGGACGCAGTGCTGCGGGAAACGAGGAAAATGGGCGAAATCCGCATAGACAATGCGGCGATCATGTTTTTTCCTGACTACACCATCCAGGTGCAACGCCAGAGACATGACTTCCTGGAAGTTAAGAGGAGGTTGCGCACCGCAGGCCTCAAATACTCACTGCTCTTCCCCGCAAAGCTGAGAGTGGTAGCGGGGGACAACACGTACTTTTTCGGGACCCCCGGGGAGGTCAGCGAGTGGCTGGACGGAGGCACGGACGCGGCACCCAAGACCCATCGGGGGGGCGAGACAAGGCCCAGGAGACGCGGCCCACGACAACGCCGGAGGCACGGAACGCAAAAGTCCCAGCGGACAGAGGGAGGGTCACGACACTCTCCCCCGTTGGATCTAATGCTCCAGGAACAACGCGACGCTATGCGGAAAGTCTCCCAGCTCAGCAACCCACCCTCCCAGGAATCACACCCCGAGGACGGACAGCAGACAGCGCCCAGCGACGACGACGAAGCCATATACGGGATCCCGAACTCACAGATCTCTGTGGACCTGCCGGTGGTCACGCCGCAAACCTCGGACCTGATTCACTAGCCCCACAGAAGCAGTCTGGAACAGGGCCGTCCAGGCGAGGGGGATGCGGTGACGACCGGCGAGACGCTGAGACGCAACTAGCGCCGGGTGCAACTGGGAATGCACTCCTCCACCCCACCTGCCCGCCAAATGGACAGCGGACCACAGACACAGTGAGTACTGCCTCAGTGGCGTTGAAGACTGATGAGATTGATGATGGTGGGGTTGCCCCTTGACCCGTGCTCATCCTTGGCCGGCTGCGGGTGTGGCCTAGGGGGGAGAGGCGCCCTCCCTGACTGGGGCCAAGAGCTCGCACAGAACTGTGACCCTTCCCCCCAAACACAAAAAAAAAAAAAAAAGAGAAAAAAAGGCCGGGGTCTACACACACGGGGCTCCTTGGGACCAGAGAAACGTCAAGTGCCGGTCCGCAGCCGGTGGCCAGCAAACGGCCTGCACCCTGAGGCTCGGGGATGGAGCCGGAACCTCCTTAACTGACTTAACTTCCTCTTAGCCTCAACCGTGCTTATGCGCACTGCCCCTTAGACTGGAACTGTTGTCCCTCTCAATTGAGATTATGGACGGTGGCCCGTTTCGCCACGGTCCTTTTGGTATTTCAGTGGGTCTTACCCACAGTTGGTTAATGTTGCTTATCGTTTTTCCCCCACCTAATGTCTACCTGATTTATGCTAAGTGTACTACGAGGGGTGGCGATGAACATGCTGAGGATGGCGGGAGGGGGGCCTCTAGTGGAACGGCTGTTTGTACGAGGGAGGGGGAGGAGTACACGCCGCTAGTATGACCTCGATTAAGATATGCACCTGGAACATCAGGGGAATGCACACACCTGCGCGCAGATACCAGATATATTCCTACTTGAAAAGGCAGCGTGTACAAATCGCACTCCTGCAGGAGACACACCTATGTGGGGCGGAGGTGGCTGCACTGCGGCGCAGGTGGAGGGGTCAGTTGTACGCCACGGAATACTCATCGTTTGCCCGTGGGGCACTACTGTGGGTTAGGCCAGGCACCCCCTTCACAATGTCTGAGGTGCTCATAGACCAGGGGGGGAGGTATGTACTGGTGAAGGGCCGGATGGACGGGCAGCCAGTAGTTCTGGCGTCCGTTTACTCTCCAAACACAGACCAGGGAAGCTTCCTTACACACCTATCGGAAAAATTGGCACCCTGGCACGGAGTCCCCTGGGTACTGGGAGGAGATTACAACACAGTACTAGACCCTACGCTGGACCGCTCGACCCCACCCAGGCCAGATGCTACATCTTTGGGGGTTGCACAGGCGTTCGCAAGATGGGCGACACAGTGGGACCTCAGGGATGCATGGCGCGCGCACAACCCGGACACCAAGGTATATTCATATTACTCAGGGGCACACACGCTACATGTCCGCCTGGACAGATTCATGGTGACAACGGAAATGCTACCGCACATTACTGAGTCGCAATACCTCGGCCGGACACACTCAGACCACAACCCACACACGCTGACGATAGCATGGGAACGCCCACACCCACCAATACCCACGTGGCGGCTACAACCCGCCCTGCTGCTCGACGCACCCTTCAGAGACGCCCTACAGGCCCGAGTAGCGCAATACTTCGCCGACAACTCGGGCACGGCATCCTCCCCAAATGTGGAGTGGGACGCCTTCAAAGTGGTGATACGGGGGCATTGCTTGGGCACACAAGGGAGCATACAGAAAAAGTTAGAGGCGGACCTAAGCAAGGTGGAGGCGGACCTGCTCCGTTGGGAGCGAGAGGCAGTGATCGGAGCGAGTGACCGGCTACGGGAGGCCCGTGAGGAACACGCTATGCTACTAGAGAGACTGAAACACGTCAACTTCGCGGCCCACTCAGCGCGGGTGCACCAACATGGCGACAAACCGGGGAGGTTGCTGGCTTGGCTGGTCAAACAGGAATCCCGCACGGAACCAGTATCCGCCATTCGGACAACTGGAGGGGAAATCGTGTACACACAGGGCAAGATACACCAGGCATTTGTGGGGCACTACCAGGCTCTATACAAGTCACAGCTGAGGGTCTCAACGGCCGCCATAGAGGGTTTCCTTGCTGACATCCAACTGCCTTCTCTGACGAACGCACAGCAGGAGGACTTAGGGGGCCCATTCACCCAAGAGGAATTGCGAGAAGCCATCTTCGCAATGTCCAACGGCAAGTCCCCCGGCCCCGACGGCCTGCCTGCCGAGTTTTTCAAGGCCTGCTTGGACGTACTGGTCCCGGAGATGCTCAAGCTCTACACACACGCGATTGAGGACTCGGCGCTCCCAAACTCTCTAAACGAGGCGAACCTGGTTTCGCTGCTGAAGCCGGACAGGGATAGCACGTGCATGGGGTCCTACAGGCCACTGGCCATGCTGAACACGGACTACAAAGTGTTCACCTCCCTGCTGGCCCGCCGCCTGACCCTAGAGGTCCCGGCGCTGGTGCACGCAGACCAAAACGGGTTCATGCCGGCGAGGAGCACTTCCCGTAACCTGCGACGTCTCTTTCGGGTCCAGGAAGCGGCCACATTACATTGGCCGAGGTCGGGGTGCCTCGTATTAGACCTGGAGAAGGCCTTCGACTCGGTGGAGTGGCCGTACTTGGGAGCGGTGCTCGACAAACTCGGCGTTGGTGATGCCTTCATGGATATGGTCGGACTGCTATACCAGCGACCGAACGTCCGCGTAAGGACGGGCAAGCTGCTGTCGGAGACGGTGCGGGTGCGCAGGGGTACCAGACAAGGCTGCCCCCTGTCGCCCCTTCTCTTCTCCCTGGCGATCGAACCCCTGGCGGCTCTACTGAGGGACAAGGGAGTGGAATGGGGGATCCCACTGGCAGACGGGGTGCACACGGTCTCGCTCTACGCGGACGACCTACTACTCTATGTGCGAGACCTCACGACGGTGCCTGCAACGCTGTCGGACATATTCCGGACGTTTGAAGGGGTATCGGGCCTCAGAGTCAATTGGACTAAGTCCGGAGTATTCGCCTTCAGCTCGGACCTGGAGGAATGTGAGGTGCACCTTGGTGGCGCCCGGCTCACCTGGTACCCGACCACGTTCAAGTACCTCGGGCTCCACATTTATAGAGACCCGCAGAATATACTGGAAGGCAACCTGGTGCGCGCCGTGTCCTCGCTGAGGGCCCAGATGAACTTCTGGAGGACCCTGCCGTTGAATGTACCTAGCCGGATCGCTCTGTCTAAAATGATAGCGCTACCGAGACTACTCTACCACTTTGCGAACGTCCCGCTATATGTCCCCACAAGGATCTTCCGCGAATTGGAGGTGATGCTCCGAGGCCTGATCTGGAACACAGGGCGCCCACGAGTAGCCCTAGCGAAGTTGTACTCCCCGACGGCGGAAGGGGGGCTGGCGGTCCCCAACATGGAGTTATACTACCTGGCAGCACAGCTGCAGTGGGTCACGTACTGGCTTAGCGACTCACACCTCGACGACACCGCCAACGCAGACCACCAATGGACACACCCGCAGGTGTGTGCCCTGTTTCACCCACTGGCCAAAGGGCCTCGCCCCCTGCCCTTGCACGTGGCCGTAGCCCGCAAATGTTTCCTTCGCTGCCTGAAGTTGACGAAGGACGTCAAACCGTATGCCCCCGCCCTTCCCCTGCTGGGTACCCCCCGGAGGAATGGGATGGTGTCACCACGTAGCATGGAGCCCTGGGTGGCCGCCGGAGTGGAGACAATGGGAGACCTCTACGCGGACGGGGGCCTGCTTCCTTTTGCGGAACTATCGGTGAGCACTGGCCTGCCAGCAGGGCAATTCCTGCTCCACGCGTCAGTGGTGAGGACGTACACGGAGTCCTGGGGGGACATCCAGGAGGAGCCACAACTTCATTACTTGATCCAGTACCTGCATGTTATGGGCAGGGGATCACACATTACACACTGGCTGGCACAGGCGCTCCTCATGCACACTCAGAGGTCCACACAACCGATCAGGGACAAGTGGGCGACCCATCGGGGGAGGGGGTGGACAGACAAAGAATGGAAACTGGTCCTAGCCAGCCCTGTGAACATCCCACGCAACTCCCGCTTCCGCACTATTCAATTGTATATACTGCATCAGGCGTATCTGTCGCCGGACAGAATAAATAAGTATTTCGCGACTGACACCACAGCCTGTCCCAGGTGCGACCTGCTGGATGCCGACATCCTACACATGCTCTGGAGCTGCCCGACTCTGTCCACATACTGGGGGGAGGTGACATCGCTCCTGACGCACGGCACAGGCCCGGGGCTACCCAACACATGGGAGGCATGCGTTCTTGGGCTATACAAGAGAACTAAACAAAATAAAACACTAGCCCGGTTCTGGGACCTAGGCCTTATCACGGCCAAGCGCCTGCTCACCAGGCACTGGAAAAGTAGAGAACCACCAACCCCCACACACTGGTACACATCCTTTCTCAACTGGGCCAGAGCAGAGGGCACGGCACTGCGAAGTGAAGAGATAGCGGGTTTGAGGCAGTTCCCGATCGCACATGTTTGGAATGATATCCTGGGGTCCCTGCGGGAGGAAGGCGAGGCCAGGGGGCTCACGCAGAGACAGCTGAGAAGGATAGGCGCCCCACGAGCGGCGACACCATAGACAGGACCGCACGCCACACTGGCCCCCCCCCCTCCATGTAGGTAGCACTGACTCCCCCCGACGTACAAGCCACGACCAACAATCAGCCGCATACACGAGGACCCTCCACCACACAACAGCCCGACCACGGATCTTAGCAACTTCGCCCTGACCTAGCCCCCACGAGTACACTTTCCCCCCCCCTCCCCCCTCATATCTGACCCCCCCACGTAACCACAGGTTAAAGATTCCGCACTCCTGTTCTTACCAGTTGCGTGAACACCCACCGTCACACAGCGGCGGCCAAGCGCCACTGACTGGACACTCGACAAGGAACACAGGAAAGGGTGCCACCCACCGAATATGCAACAGGGGCGACACTTGTGTCTGCCACGCACGTCGTACACTGAACCGACGAACGGGGGGATGTCACCACCCACCGAACCTGTTCCACACCAGCTTCACAGCTACTCACACACGCGAGCTATAGACCCCGCATTTCACTGATGCGCCACCGGCGCATGCCTAACATGTTGATGGGACGTTGGTGCCGTGCGCACAGATGATATGTGGCACGGCACTGGCAGCACAGACACAATGGGACACGCTGATATGATCATTCCTGTTTTATGTTGGAAAGTTATTGGTTGAATTATAGAAAAAAAATGTAAAATGAGACGTCAATTATGGAACAGAACATGTGCGAAATGTGAAACGTATACATAATCCGCCAGTGAAGAAGCACGCCAAACAAAGAATGAGCTGATGCATAATGCCTACCCCTGTAGCCCTATGCCCCTACAATTCACGGATTTCTTGCAGCCGGCCCGCAGGGTTGTAGGCTCTGCTATATGTACTGCACTTTTTCTTCTACAATAATAAACGTCTTCAAAAAAAAAAAAAAAAAAAAAAAAAAAATGGGGGATATACATGAAACAGTCTCGTTCCTAGTCATGGCAGGTATAGGTTTATCCCAGTGGTGCAGTAAACATGGGACCCAGATCTTGCCATTCCCTTCCATGTAGGACGTCAACTGCAAGAACAAGAAGGTGCTGGATGAAATGTTTGGATTAATCTCAGCCACTGGCAGTCGCTTGGGGCCACATCCCAATCCATTGTTTTCTGCCCACCTCACCAAATCAGACTTGACCTTGTTTCAGTGGGAACAGTCCATCCCAAACTGCCAGGCCACTTTCAGATGGCTCAATAATACCCTGTTCATATAGACTGTCTAGCTCTTCTGTCAACTCAACTCTCATAGCAACTGCCGCTCTCCATACATTGTGAATGACCGAGTGAACATTACTCTTCAATTGTATGAGTAAAACCTCTGGGGGAGGGGTGCCTTGTAGCGTAAAAATGGCGGTCGTACTCTAAGAGTGGTCTGGACCCTTCCGTCATCCACTCCAGAATCCACCACCATCGGCAGCCATCCCGCCGGCACACAAGAAGCACCTGCTGCCCGGACCTCCTGTGGCCTGGTGAGTGTGGAAGGCTGCAGCGCGTGGGGGTGAAGAGACCTATCCCCGAATAAACCCTCCCGACAAGGTGCAACTGCGACAGTGGTCCCGGAGCTCTACATCCAGACAGGACTCTAGCAGAGGGGGAGCTGAGGATTGGCTGCCTTAATCTGCCTTAATCAGGCAGCAGGGATCTCATGAGAGGCTCCCCCCTCTCCCTTACATCTTCCAACCGCAGGACTTCCGGGGGCACTCGCAGTCATTCCTGCACCCCGAGGCTTGAAGCCCTGTTTGCCTGGGATACACCCTGCTCTGCACTACTGCAGCCCTGGAAGTTGGCCCTTCACACGCTTGACCGAGCCTTACTAGGAGGCCCTCCCCCCACTACCACTGGGAAGACACTGGCCCTGCGCATAGCCTGGACCCTGGGCCTCAGGACCCAGTGAGGGATGAACAGCCAATCAGACCCCCTGAGCAGTCTGGGCCTGTGGCGACTGCGCCTGGCTGGGCGGTAGGATGACGGCTCGGGGATCGGCAGATATTTCAGGCAGGGGAGACCCATGGCCTGTGTTCCCCCCTCTTCCGACGCTGAGATCTTGTGGGCGAGAGGTGGCCTCGGGTTCCGGCCTGGACTGCCGGGGGCCTGAGAAAAGTGTTGGGCCTTGCGGTCACCCTCAGGCCCAGTGAGCACGAGAAGTGTGGGCCCACTGGCACACGAGGAGCACCAGCTGCCCGGCTATCCTGCTTCCTGGTGAGTTTGGGAGGCTGCAGCGCATGGGGGTGAAGTGGCCTACCACCGAATAAATCGTTCCGGCTTGGTGCAACTGCGGCCACAGTACCGGAGATCTACATCCAGACAGGCCCGTAACAGAGGAGGGACTGAGACGGGGTGGATCGGCTGCCTAAATCGGGCAGCGGGGGTCTCATGAGAGGCTTTCCCCCCTTCCCCCCATCTTCCAACTGTAGGACTCCCAGGGGCGCTCTGCACCGTTCCTGCGCCCCACAGCTTGAAGGCCTGTTTGCCCGAGATATGCAGTGCCCTGCACTGCGGCGTCCCTGGGCCTTGGCCCTTCACGCAATTGACTGAGCCATACTGGGAAGACCTCCCCGCTACTATTGCAGAGACACTGGCACGTGGCCTGGACCTGGAGCCTCAAGCCCCAGAGAGGGGTGAACAGCCAACCAGATCCCCCGAGCAGCCTGGCGCGGCAGCACCTGGCCAACCATGGGCGAAGGAGTTGACTGCAAGATCGTGCTGTGGTAGACTTCTGGGATCCCCCTCCTGCCCAGTTGGACCCTGCAATTCTATACTTAGTCTGCCCACTGGGCCGCGAGGGATACTGGCCTTTCGTCTTGCCCGGCCTGGCCCCTGAACCCTTGGTGTGGCCCTGCATGCAGTGAACGAGGTGCGCCCTGAGCCCTGAGCGAACTCCTGAGCGCCAGAACTGACCACCCTCTGTACTGGCTTAGGCAAAGATGAGGAAGAGCCCCTATGGGTCGCAGTAGGCTTTGCTTGGTTGCCTCTGCGACCCCGGTGGGGGTGCGACACCCAGACCCACACGGTGGAGGTATCGGCTGCGAAGTCCCGCACCGGTGGGCTTCTGGAACCCCCCACCTTGCCAGAGTGGGCCAAACAACTTTATGTGCAAACTGCTTCACTGGGAGGAAGTGAACACTTGCCTCCCACCTAGCCACTGCACAGCTGCAACTGGACTCGCATCTAGGTGACTGACAGCCACCAGAGACACCTGCTAAGGGGGCAGGCACAGAACAATCACCTACCCAGACTTTATCCCGGATTGCACAGCGCATTCTCACAAGTAATAATACTAAGCGGCACCCAGGCCTTGGGCGAAGCTGATCATCGATTGGAATTGACCAGCTCAACCCGACCGAAACATAGCTACGCAGCAGAAGAAGAAAGACCTCTGTACTCACAGCGAACTTACCTGATGACCATTGCAATCCCAATCGGGAAGCACACAGTGACTCCTTCACCCTGAGAGGTCACAAGTGATCCACTAAGTTCCATGCGCCACCTGTGGGAACCAGCCAATACCCTTCCAGCGAGAACGTCTAACGACCAGCAATCCTACTGCTGCCACTGGCCCTTCCTGGACCTCCCGGCCATGGGGAAAGACCGGGGCCCAAGACCACCTGCAACACAGACTAAAATGGACCAATACACTATTAATGAAAATGGGACCCGGTACAACGCAGCAGAAGGGCACACTCCAATGGGTGGAGACCTCAACATGATCCTACAAGCCATCTCCGTCTCACAGGCCTACGTCGAAAATAAGATTGGAGAGGTTCGAGTCGACATGGCTCTGCTCCGACAGGACCTCCGCAACGCAACAGCCAGGTTCACCGAAACTGAATCTCGCATCTCCTCTGTTGAAGACAATGTTATAAGCCTGAGGGAACAGATGACCCATCTGCAAACTCAAGCCAAAGAACTTCACAGGAGGGCAGAAGATGCCAAAAACAGATCCAGATGCAACAGTCTGTGTCAGGTGGGATTCCCGGAGGGCGTTGAACACGGACCAATGGAGTCATTCATCGAAACTTAGATTAGTTCATGGATGCCCAAAGACATACTCTCTACTTGGTTCACGGTGGAACATGCGTACCGCTCCCTGGATCCAAATCCTCCCCTGGGTACCCGACACCGACCCATTATAGCAAGGATCCTCAACTTTAGAAAGAGAGACCTGATCCTGCAACAAGCCTGTGCCCAGAAAACCGTAACTTACGAAAATCACACCACCATGATATTTCTGAATTACATCAGAGAAGTTCAGACACAGTGGCACTCCTACACGGACGTGAAACAAAAACTCTGCACCCTCAACCTACAATACAGGCTACTCTTTCCAGTAAGATTTCATGTGCTCTTTCAGGACAAAACACATTTCTTTGATAATCTGGAAGCTGCCTGGACCTGGCTGACAGAAGAGTGTCCCCTTCGACTCAGATCCATAACTTCGGCTCCAGGAGACCAAACTACAGCTGCTCACAACCCTGCTCTGCGATGGAGATACACGCAGTCGCACAAGTGCCAGAAGATGGGCAGGGCCAGATCGGACTCTCCAGTGATTGTTTTCCCAAACTCTCAATGCCGGGCCCTCACCATCTGTAGGGCTCCGGTTCCCGGGGTTGTTAACTTAAAGAGAGCACTTCATCCAAAATTATGGCCATAGACTCTACTGACTCTAATCTCTCCCGTAGCCCGGCTATGCCCAGCTGAAGCTCCCACAAGGTGCTATGAACAGAACCCATCATACTAGAATGCACTCAATTGATCAATGGCAAAACTCCAGACCAATCAGATACTTCTGCTAATTTACACTTTGATTCTATAATGAGAGGGGTCCACCACGTTTTATTGACTCTGACCGTCAAAGTTTAATTCATCTCAACAGTCATAGGGCGACAGATGCTTCTGTTCTTGAAGTATAGGGCGGGGTGGGAGGGGGGAGGGTTGGGGCTGTTGTCCCAAGTTACCAGTTGTTCAGCAACTCAAAGTTCACAGCATCTTAGCCCCACAATAATATGACACAACCTCACAAGTGCACATCAACAGGCGAAATTCACAATTAACACATCTCAGCCTTCCAGACGTCCATCACACAGCAGACCCCGGAGACACTGCAGGCTCTTCATATTGATCATGACACAATGACATATAAAGGGAACTCTCTTCGTATCTTGTCATGGAACGTAAACAGCCTGCTAGACAGGATCAAACAGACCACAGTCCTGTGACGTGCCCAAAGACATGCCCCTGATATTCTCATGCTCCAAGAAACCCACCTCATGGGCAATCTCTGTCCCTTCTTTGCAAGGTACGGATTTGACAGATCCTGGCTCTCAGGATTCAAACAGGGCTTACGTGGGTTTGCAATCCTCTTAAAGCGCAATCTACCTTTCATACCTACTCAAATTACCAGAGCTCCCAACGGCCGCTTTATAGCCCTCCCCAGAGCACTAGGCGAAGAGGCCCTCAATGTCCTCTCCATCTACATTCCTGGTGCCACCCACACACAGACCCTATACCGCATAGGTGAAAGAATCTCCTTCCTACCTCCCGAAACAAGAATTTTGGGTGGGGACTTCAACACTGTCATGCACCCCAGGCTTGACACCACAGGGACCCCCTCCATCACACACACCTCTCATGCCAGACAGTTAATGGCCTGGACTGAAGCCATGGGTATTTGCGATGTATAGCAATCATGGAACTCGCGGGAAACCCAATACACCCATATCTCTGGAGCACACTGCAACCCTCTCGCATCAACATGATGTTTATGCTAGACCCCGAGTGTAGTAAAGTTACAGAAATACATATTCTCCCTTGAGGCATCTCAGACCACTCACCTCTACTCATGACCATGGGCGACCTACCCACTGCTCTCCGCACAATGTGTTATGTTATGTTAAATTAGTTTCATATGGCACACAGCTACCCAAAAAGGGTTTCCCAGCACCAGCCTGAAGAATGGAGAAAGAGAGTAACAGTATTATTGGTTGAACAGCCATGTCTTTAGACTTTTGCAAAAGTTTGCAAAGCTTGTTTCTTTGCGAAGGGATGCAGGAAGAGTATTCCCCAGAGTAGGGCCAAGAAAGACAAAGGAGTGGTCGCCCATCCGTGAGAGTTTAACCCTAGGAACAATGTGGAGGATGAATGATTGGTTTCTCCAAGCCCGGAAATTTAAAGAAACAATTAAAGCTGAAATCAAACAATACTTCCTCACGAAACAAGACTCCGTCTCATCCCCGTTCACTCTGTGGGAGGCGGGTAAAGCCACGATCCATGGATTCCCCAAGAACCACCTCAAAGCCCAACGAGCAGCATGAGACAGTAGGGTTGCACTCCTTGAATCCCAAGCATTCCAGCTTGAGAGAGACACATCTGGAACACCAGATGAAACTCAGTTGTTCCAACTGGCATTAGTTTAGGATGAAATGAGACAGATCTCTCTAGACTCTGCAAAAATCTTATGGAGGTCCTCGATTGCTCGAGTATATGGGTGGGGTGATAGAAACTGTAAAATACTACACAGGCTAGTATCCTACCCCTTAGGGAACCTGATAATTCCGGAGATCCGTGACCCAGAAGGAAACACTCATCGCTCTCCCAAAGCGATGGCCCAAACTTTCGCAGATTATTACTCAGACTTACACTCTGCCCGGAAACCAGTGCTCTCACTGACAGTGCTAGAGGACCTTCACCTCCCTAAGCTCAGCACTATTGAGTCAGAGGAAATGGAAAGCCCGATTATGTGCGAAGAAATACACGGTGCCTTTTCGCTGGTTGCGACCGGTAAAACTCCTGACCTGGACGGCTACCCACAGGAATATTACTCATTTACTGCAAACTTACTCACTCCTCACCTGTCATCCCAGTACGAGAAGGTCATGGAAAAGGGCTCTTTCCCTCCAGACACTGACACGGCCACAATAACTATTATTCCCAAAACACAACCACCTTCACCAGCATGTACTGACTATCGCCCCATTTCCCTGATCAATACGGAGGTCAAAATATACGCCGCAGTTCTGGCTCAACGTCTTAGACCGCACATTAGCAAGTTGGTCCACCCTGACCAGTGTGGCTTCATGCCGGCACAGAGTACCACACATTGCCTGAGGCGTCTACATCTAGCCTTTGCCAACCGACAGTCACAGACCCCTACTTGGCGCTCCTCCTTGTCGACTTTGAGAAAACATGTGACTCAGCCGACTGGGGCTATTTGGAGGACGTCTTGGGGGTATGGGCCTGGGCCCTAAATTCTGCCATATCGTTCACATTCTATACTTTGAACCGAATGAACGGGGGCTTGTTAATGGAGCGCTCTCAAACATTTTTACAATCAGAAGAGGGACGAGACAGGGTTACCCCCTTTCGCCCCTCCTCTTCACTTCGGCAATGGAGCCCCTGGCCAATCTCATCCGCTCAGATAACCAGGTTCAGGGCTGGAACTTGAGATGGGCGGATGGAGGCAGCATCAGAGGAGGAAAAGCAAAGTGTAACCTCAAAGTTGGCCAAACCACAGGAGGCTTTTAAGCTGCTGGTGGAGAAGAAGAGTAGAACAAGATGGGAGGTGAGCAGCTTAAAGCATTTTTAATACTGTGAAAAGAGTGGTCGCCTCCTGTCATGGAAATGGAAGAAGGAGAGGGGAAGGAATTTCATTAGTGAATTGGTAGTCGATAATATGGGTAATAGGACTAATAATTTTGAGGAGATGGAGGCCTGTGTCTCAAAAGTGTTTGAGACATTATACACAAATACGTTGAATAGAACAGAATTTGAGAAATAGTTAAAAGAAATATATACCTTCAGATTGTCAGTTTATGCAGGAAAAGATCCTTGCTGATGAAATGCAACACCTATTGAATAGCACTAGTAATTGTACGGCAGCTAGTGCAGATGCTCTATCCGGTGAATTTTATACCGCATTACAGGAAGTTATTATTCCTATATGGAATCAACTGTTTAATTAAACTTACATGCAAAAGGCAGCAATACCACCATCATGAATAAGGTTATCATATCCTTAATCTTAAAAATAAATAAAGGCACAACACTGGTAGATTCAAATAGGCCGATATCATTGCTGAATTTGTATTATAAGATTTAGGCAGGTATCCTTGCTAAGAGACATGTAGTGCATTCACATTGGAAGGGGTTTATTCCAGGGAGGCACATGCATGATTTAATTTCCCTCTTAATTTCATGTATGGATTGGGCTTCCAACTAATGGTAGTACAGTGGGATAACATCCTTAACAACGACTCCGGAACACGCAAGCCGAACAACGACTTGCAAGAACAACGACTTAGCCTGAACCACGCATGTGTGTGGTTCAGGCTAAGACAGTCTAGTGTTCCGGATGGGCAGTCCCGAGGAGCGTCGGAGGAACAGGAGCGGTAAGAAGGGTTCAGGGGTGGGGAGGGAGGGTTGGGTGTTCGTTTTTAGGGTGTGGTAGGGGTTCAGGGCAGAGTTTAAGGGTTGAGGTTGTGTTAGTTTTTAGGGGGTGTGGATTCGTATTAGTTTTATGGGGTTGGGGAGGGTGTGATCGTTTATAGGGGTTGGAGGGGTTTGTGTAAGTTTTTAGGGGGTGGGAGGGGTTGGAGTTAGTTTTCTGGGAGTAGGGGGTTTGTATTCGTTTTTAGGGATTGGGGGTTCGTGGTCGTTTTTAGGGGGTGGGAGGCGGTTCGTGTACGTTTTTAGTGGGTGGGAGGGGTCTGTGTTAGTTTTTAGGGGGTGGGAGGGGTTTGGGTTCGTTTTCTGGGAGTGGGGGGTACTTATTCGTTTTTAGGGATTGGGGCTTCGTGATCGTTTTTAGGGGGTGGGAGGGGAATCGTTTACGTTTTTAGGGGGTGGGAGGGGTTGGAGTTAGTTTTGAGGGAGTGGGGGGGGGGGTTGTATTAGTTTTTAGGGGGAGAGAGGGTGCATGACAGTTTTTAGAGGGTGGGAGTGGTTCCAGATAGATTTTAGGGGGTGGGAGGGGTTAGTATTAGTTTTCAAGGGGTGGGAGGGGTTAGTGGTAGTTATTAGGAGTGTGGGGGATTCGTCTAAGTTTTTAGGGGTGGGAGGTGGGGGGGTACGGGGTAGATTTTAGGGAGTGGGAGGGGTTCAGAATAGATTTTAGGGGGTGGTTTACCCTGCATTCCTTAATCACGATAATTCGCGGTAAAAGAATGCGTGGTAAAACAAAATGTTGTTGAGACGCGGTCGTAGTACAGACCACGTGGTTTAGGGAGTCGTTGTTGAGGAACTCGTTGTTTCAACATACAACTAGTCCAGTGGCAATCATTACCATCAGGGCAGCTTAAGCCTTCAACAAAGTGAGCTGGGAATTTTTTGTGGCAGGTAAAGATAGCATTTGGTTTACCCATACATTTGTAAAGGCTATAAAAGAAATATAATCTGCTCCATTTGTCAGGATTTTGATTAATGGGAATTTAACAAGAAAATTTCAAAATTTTGAAAGGAATTAGACAGACACGCCCTCTTTCCCCTCTTGTATTTAATATTTATGTAGAACCGCTTGCGCGCGATCTGAGGAAAGAGAAGGAGATCGTTGCCTTTGTGAGCGGGAACTAGGAGTGATCGCTCTATATGCATACAATTTAATATTATATACTGAGGAGCTTAATTGCGTGTTACCTAGGTTGGAGGAAATCTCAGACGAGTTTGGCAGGTTTTCAGGCTATGGGTTTAATAAGTGCAAATCAGAAATAATGGGTCGGAATGTGGAAAATATATCTCATCTTTTCTTTTTTTTTTTTTTCTTTTTTGAAGTTCAACATCAATCTTTATTATCAGAAGGTTGCACAGATAAACACAGCCAATGGCCTACAACCCTGGGGCCGGCCGCGATCAGGAGAAAGACAGGATTGTTCACTACACAGCCTCTTAGCCGGCAACCCGGGGGTCCGGCGGCAAATCTTGCTACAGTAATATGGCTTCATGTCTTGCGAGATTTACTCAATTGTGCACGACGTGCGTGAGAACTTCATTTTTTGGGTTTTGATGAAACTCTACATAACAGTAACCCTAAACAGAAGAAAAAACCAGGACAATACTGCACTCTGTCGCCACCTGTGTGCTACATAACATTGATCACGTTGTAGGTAGGTCTAATTCATCCAATTGTGCATAGAGTCAGCAGTTTCTGTGTAGGGACCATCTACCATGCCCCAACAACACCACGTTATACAGCTGCCTCATCCACCTCAATGTTAAAGTAAATAGTCTGTGAGATAGCACCAGAAGTCTTTGGGACGCAATCTACAGGGCAATTCTTCTTCATATGTGAGCAACTTATCCCTGCAGTAGGTCATATCATTGAGCCAGGCTTTGATGTTCGGCACTGTGGTTCCCTCCCAACACCTGGAGACCTGTCTCTTAGCTGATAACAGAGCTATGGCACAGAACTTCCGTTTCCCTTCTTTCACATTTGGTAATAGACCCAGCAGGCATATTTTTGTGGTACACCCTATAGCAACTTCCACCATCTTACCAAGCATATTTGTGACTGTCTCCCAATATGTATGTATCCTTGGGCAATGCCAAGCTAGATGTACAAAATCCGCCTCACCATATCCACAGCGTTTACACCTGGCATCCTCACGTAACCCACATTTATACAATTTTAGTGGCGTGTGGTATGTTTGATGTAGATACTTGAGATGTGTCATACGGAGGTTACCATTCGGGGTGAGCAGTTTAAGGAGTGTGCAGGCCGTGGACCATTCCTTATCCGTTAGTGGCTCCGATAAGGAAGCATTCCATCTTTGCATCGCTTTATCTGAAGTGTATGGTATTTCACTTTGGGCTACTGCGTACATTCTAGATACCAGATGAGAAACATTGGATGACTCGATAATCAGCTGTAGAGTTTGCAAGGTCAGTGGTTCCACTGGGTAGGTTGTGTAGAGTTCCCTGAGTGCCCTCTGTAGTCTATAGTAAGTGAATTTGAAAAGTGGTGTGGGATTGCTGATGTAAGTTAGGTCTTCTACTGTTCAGAAGGTGCCATCATGATACAGATCACCGAACGTGTCTATGCCCACTTGTTTCAGTATGGTCATACCCACCTGTTCGGTCGTCACTGAAAGAGCGGGGTGGTGTTGTAATGGCAGCGCTGGGGCATATAGCGGCAATTTTTGAGCCATCCTTCCTAGTGCCTTCCATGATCGGGCAGTAGTATCTATCGTGTTAATGTCCCTTGCGTGTAGTGGTGGTCTTTCGTGGGTTACTATCGCAGTTAGCGGTATTGGTTGTGCATCCCCCTCCTCAACAGCTATGTGCGTAAGGTAAGGGGCGGGGTGATACCAATGCGCTGCGTATTGGGCCTGTGCGCACAAGTAGTAGAGTCTAAAATCTGGCACACAAAAGCCGCCCCTCTCGTAGGGTAGCGTGAGTTTTCGCAGTTCGATACGTGGTATGGATATGATGTTAAAGAACTGCATCTCGGCAGACTGGCAGAAGTGCCTTTTTCATCTGATTCTTATTTCCAGGCGGGAGATCTGTGTTAATCGGTTGAAATCAGAACCAGCTACTGTCCATAATTTCTATGGACTTGGCACACCAGCAAAATAGGAGGATACATATTTTATGGTTCCACTTTCTGGAATGGAGGGCCCCTAAAGAAGGGACAGTGGTCCAATGATTAAGCCAAATTACCGATAGTGGCCTCTGACTTTACATGAAGTCCCTGCTGGCTCCATACAGTTTTCCAAGGAATCTTCAGGTGGCTAAGAACCCTCCCCATACAATATTGGTACCTGGAGGCAAATGAGTACAAAAACAATCTTTACAAAAAAACAATAGAGGCCAGGGGAGTAACCAGAGATCACAATGGGCTTTCAGCCTCCGCTGAAATATATCTCATAAGGTTTCAAAGGCCTAAGCCTTGCACTCTGACATGATTTCCTGGCCAATGTAATTAACTGTGCAGAACAAACGGGTACAGAGCCCAAGAGAATGCAGATCCCTAGTGAAAGCCATCTACATTCCTGTAAAAGGGTTACATTCTGACTTTTCAGGAACCCCATTTCTTAGATGTACTGTTTCTGGCAAAATCGGTCTTGGATTGCTTGTGTTCCGGTTCAGAGAGGATCTGGCTAGGCAATTCGGGCTGCATTGTTCCTATTGGAGCACGGTCAAGCCTGATTACTATATGGCTGGGTCCAATCTGAGGTGGCATGGTGAAAATAATAACGATGGAGGGTATGGCTATCTAATGCGATGCCAATGGTTAGAGTTATTGCAAGAATTTCTTCCATTACCTCTTGAGTGAATGATGTAACATCCTAAGATGCCATGGGTATGCCAGACATGGGTCCCCTACCCACTGGAATCAAGCTACAACCTGAGAGAAGAGCCCCAATCAGGGTAAAACCAGTCTGGGTTGCTTCTGTTCATTTTCAGGGAGGATCGGGCCTGGCAATTTGGACTGGACTGTTCCTATTAGAGCAGGGTCAAGGATGTAATATAGTTGACAGTCTAGTAGCTGGGGTGGGCGGAGCTAGGTGGGCTGAGGGGAAGAGGAGGGGTCAGTACAGGATGAGGACAGTTAGAGTAGGGACAGGAGACAGGCTGGATGCAACACAATAAAACTCCAGTATAATAAGAAATTGTGTCTGTGGTTATTTGTAGCAGGATGCTACAACTGGCGACGAGGATGGGATAAGCAAAACCCACAGCACCTCGTGTAAACACCCTGTCCCAAGCAGCAGTCGAGATCGAGCTGGTGAAGACGACTGAGCTGCCACCTAAACCGAAGAGGTCAACACCCAGTGACCCTGCCCCTCTGCAGACCGCGAGGGAACTGAGAAGAGTGGCCGAGAGGAGCGCTGAAACGCTCAGTGCCAAACAAAAGAGCCCTTCGCGCTTAAAACGCGGATCACGCCGGAAGCGTGCAGAGTGAGTGACCCTCGTGAAGACAGGAGTCGGGAGCCCACTCCGACCCTGCTGTGCCCCCAGAGAACTGAAGAAGTGCCCAGAGGTGGGGGAATCTGTCCCTGAAGGACTGGCTGGGGAGCGCGACCGAGCGCCTGAAAACCGGGGCTCGAATGCCCGTGATCGGAAAAAAACCTCACACCCGATGCGTGTGATTTGGCATGCCCCAACGAAACAGAAGTCGGGAGCCCACTCCGACTCTGCCAAGCCCCAAAGGTCGAAGGAAAGTGCCCTAGGGTGAAGGACATCGCCCCCACGAAGGTCTACTGCCCCCAAGAAGTTCTCCTGCCAAGCGCTGCTGAGCGCGGTGAAATTGGAGCCGAGTGAGCTCCGACGTCGGAAAACCTCACTCCTAATGCGTGGGTTTTGGCACGCCGCCGCCTAAGGACCCTGCAAAGTAAGGCGGGAGCCCACCCCAACCTCACCTGATTGTAGCAGTAACCAGAGGGACCCCAACCTGGAGTATGCTGACCCTGGAAGCAACTGCCGGTGAGTCCTATGTGAAGAATCGGGTCGAGTGCAGAGAGAGAAAGTAGTGCCTGCAGACAACTACGGCGGCCATCTTTGAGTCAGGCAGGTTTTAAGGACATACTCTGTGTGGTCCATAGGCGGCCATCTTGAACTCAGGCAACGTCAAGAACTCACCAAGCATTGGCAAAAGTGAACAAACAAGCACTGGCAAGAACAAAGAAACAAGCATTGGCAAAAGAAAGTCAACAAGCATTGATAACTGTAAGGAAACAAACAAGCATTGGCGAAGACCGAACAAACATTGGCAAAAGCAAGCAAGCATTGGTACATGCAAATAAACAAACATTGGTAGATGCAAATAAACAAACATTGGCGAAGACCAAACAAACATTGGCAGAGACAAACAAGCAAGCATTGGTACATGCAAATAAACAAGCATTGGTGCATGCAAATAGACAAGCATTGGTACATGCAAGTCAACAAGCCTTGGCACGTGCAAATAAACAAGCACTGGTAAATGCAAATAGACAAGCATTGGTACATTCAAGTCAACAAGCCTTGGTATGTGCAAATAAACAAGCACTGGTAAATTCAAAGAAATAGGCATTGGTAAGGCAAATAAATAAGCGTGGATAACGGCGCGTGAACAACAATGAACAAGTCTTGGCAACCATAACAGAACAAGCACGAGCAACCACAAGAGTGACTTAACAAACAAGCATTGACAAAAATAAATATCAGCACGGGTGGAAACGCGAACACTGAGAAACGCAAGCGAATGCGCAGGGGCGAATGTAATGAAGTAACACGTGTCTGTAAAATAAAAGAAGCACAAGCGAACACAAGGACCAAGCAAAGACAACAGCACAATGGAACAAGCATAAGCAAATTCAAGAGACAGATAAAGACGACGCTGAGCACAAACTGAAGAGCGCCGGAGGGAGGAGTTGCTGGACAGAACCACACGAGGTTCAGAAGAGGGCAAGACTGCGAAAGAGAGTCCCAGGAACAAGCACAACACACACTGAAGTGACTGGAGGACTTGCGCTAGTGCACAGGGAACGCCCGAACGAACAAAGATGTCAAACGTGCCCAGCATCACCGCGGAAGAGTTGGTAAACACCTGCCACTAGCATGCAACTCGAATGAAAAGAAACCTTGTGTCTAGCACAGTGCAGCTGGGTGGTGGACACTTCGGAACGCACGAAATCTAAGTGATTCACTGGCACATACTGTGATGACTGCAAAGATTATCAACGTCCAAGCACATGACCAGACCACAGGTTTCGACTAAAGAGGATCAGCTAAGAAGACGAGAAGACGAGTGAACAGCCCGTGCCCTGCAAATATAATCCATCAAAATCCTCCTCTCATGGCGGGGGAAGAAGTAGCACAACAGTTCAATCCCTGCATTGAAGTACCACCCCCAGGGGTGCAGACGGATACCTGGAGTCTGTGTCTCAAACGGAACCATTGGCTGGCAACATTGAGTGACTTTCTGGACGCCAATGGTGAACAAAGAGAGAGGAAATGTTTAATGCTGCTCCTCCATTTGGTGGGTCCTAAGGGCCGATGCCCAATCAAAACATCTTCCAAAGAAGACACAGAAATCTATAAAAGACTCCAAGAGAAGCTAGGTGCCCGTCTCTCCGCACAAGCGGAAGTGGATCATGAGCGCTTCGCTTTCAACACAGCTCGGCAGGAACCAGGTGAACCATTGCCAAGTTTCATCATTCGGTTGCAAAACCTGGTACAAGGCTGCCACTTTAACACCTTTACGAATGAAGACGCAGTTCGACTCTGGATAATTGAAGGCTGCGCAAACCCCAACACAAAGCTCAAGATCCTGCGAGGAAATTGGTCATTAGAAGAAATCATTAGGAAGGCTGAAATTGGAATACACGTCAAGGCAAGAGACAGATCAAAGAACCTGCCTCTGAAAGCAACATATCAAGATGCCTGGACGGATGAAACTCGGAAAATGCACAAAACAAAAAGGAGAGAGAGGGAAGGCAGACCAGTGAAAAGACAACAAGAGAGACAAAGTGATAAGGAGCACTCCGAGTCAATCAGTCAAAGGACAACCTCAAGGAGTTCTTCACCCTCAAGGTGTCATTCAATGCCTGACGAGGAGGGAGCGTCAAGTGGGACAGACCGCACTCCTGGACAAGAAGGCAACCTGCACAACAAGAGAGTAAGGAAGACAAACCATAGAAGAAGAAATCAAAATGGTCAAAACTGGAAGTTGGCGCAGGAACATTCTTCGCCAAGTTGTGAAGATGAGTCTGAAGGAACATCATCCAGCAGGAGAACACATCACACCCACATCATGGGTATCCGAGCACCAAATAAGTGGGAAGAAGAAATAGGTCGCATAAGACGAACTGACCCTCCCCAACAACGAACAGGAAAAGACCAACGCATCAATGACACCGGGGACAACGAAGAAACTGAGAAGACGTTGTTGACATGTGAGAAAGGCAAAGATGGAAAATCTCAAGAGCAAACACAAAGAACAAGCACGTGGTTGTTGAACAACTTCTCAAATGAAACAACGCCAAAGACAAGTCGACGAAGGCGCCCGGAGAAGCGTTTTAAAGACAACCCTGAGTCAACGAACAACGTGTCACGGCCCACTCATTTCAGACATCCATTACCCGATACACCCTCAAAGGAACGCTTCAAAAGGAGTATGGCCAGGAACTCCTCTGATTCAGAGAGCGCGTCCGTCCTATCCTGGAAGTCGACAAAAGACTTCTCTGACCCAGAAAGCACGTCTATGGCCAGGAACTCCTCTGGTTCAGAGAGCACGTCTGTCCGATCCTGGAAGTCGACAAGAGACTTCTCTGACCCAGAGGGCTCGTCTGTTCAATCTCGTGAGTTGACCGAGTCATGGGCCCGACAACAGCCATGGCGTCAACCACCCGAACGCACCATGGAACCAAAGGACATCCTTCCCGTCAAGAGTAACACGTCACACACTAAGGACTCTGAATACTCAGTCACGCCACAAGACAACCTGTCATGTCAGTCACAAGTATATCTGGACATAGATCAGACACCGTCACCCCTGAAGGGGTCCGCGAGGCTGACTCAAAGGACCTACAAAAGGAAAACAGAGACAGTGGACCTTAATCACCAGACGGGAAGGGACCAGCCATCCACTCCGCAAGGAAAACCGGACATGTCAGCAGAGAGAGATCATCAGATGAGAGAGAAACATGCCTATGCACAGATAGCCCACGAGCTCGCCAGACAACCCGAGGCCGTGAATGAGTTATCGAACCACACCGTACTGTCTGGTATACATGACCCTGAATTGGAGGGCAATGTTGCCCTCGACCGGACTAGACAAAAGAAAGTAAAAGTAAATGCGGCGAATGAGTTACCGAACCAAACCAAGACAGTCTCAACATATAGCACCGTACTGTCTAGTATGCATGACCCTGGATTGGAGAGCAGTGTTGCCCTCAACCGGACAAGACAAAAGGAAGTAAAAGTAGATGCTGGTGCTCAGAAGAGGACCAGAACATTATCCACTCATGAAAGAGATCGAGCATCTGAACCAACAGGTACACCGCAGGAAGGAAACATGATGACTGCAGAGTGTGAGAGTAAACAGTTCAAACGCAACGTGGTCAAGAATGCCCTGATCCACACAACAGAAAGATTGACCAAAGCCAAGCCCACCACTGATTCGACACTACTGAGGTTTGAAGAACAGACTGTCCGCCGACCCGTGTGGTGGATTGAAGAATTGCGAACACTGAAGACATTAAGCTCATTTTGTTAAGAAAGGGGGAGATGTAATATAGTTGACAGTCTAGTAGCTGGGGTGGGCGGAGCTAGGTGGGCTGAGGGGAAGAGGAGGGGTCAGTACAGGATGAGGACAGTTAGAGTACGGACAGGAGACAGGCTGGATGCAACACAATAAAACTCCAGTATAATAAGAAATTGTGTCTGTGGTTATTTGTAGCAGGATGCTACGAAGACTGATTTGGACATGGCGGTGTCCAAACTGAAGTGGCATGGGGAGTAAAAGAACAATATGTTGGAGTGCTACCAGAGTGATTGACAGTAGTTAGACTTATTAGACCCAATTCTCCCATTACCTTTTGTGTCTTTGATGTAACGCCCTAAGGCGTCAAGGGTATGCCCAGACGTGGGCTCATTCTCTCTGTGCCACTGGAATTAAGTTACCCCCGACATAAGAGCCTTAATCAGATTGAAATTGGTCTTGGGTTGCTTATATTCTGGTTCAGGGAGGATCTGGCCTGACAACACGGTTCCTATTGGAGCAGGGTCAAGACTGATTTCCATATAGCTAGGCACAAACTTTGGTGGCAAGGTGAGCAAAAGGATAATGTGTTGGGATGATACCCAAGTAATTGTCTGTGGTTAGACTTATTGCAAGCGTTTCTCCCATCAACGATGGTGTGCTCAATCTAACCCCCCAAGTGGCCATGGTTATGCCCAGACATAGATCCTGTGTTCACTGTGGCGCTGGAATCAAGCTGCACCCCAATGGAAAAGCCCCAATCAGGACAACACCGGTCTGGAATTGCTTGTGTTCTAGGTCAGGGAGGATCTGTCCTGACAATTCTCACTGGACTGTTCCTATAGGAGCAGGGTCAATACTGATTTGAACATGGCTGGGTCCAAACTGAGGTGGCATGCTGAGCAAAAGATCTATGAATTGAAATGCTACCCCAAGCAAATGTCTAGACTTATTAAAGCATTTCCCCAATACATGTTGTGTGTTTGATGCAAATACTAGCACCTAGACACCCTGTTCAAAGGTGTCAGTGGAGATTAACAAGCATAACTTCCTCATTATAGTATCATCAGAACTAGAGGTACGAGCTAACACCAGTTTTGCATCAAAATATCAGACGCATTGAACTCCTTTAATTAATGCTGGCATCTGAAAGACGCATGGTTCGCGTGTGTGCGGTAAGTATGGAGGCTTGAATGACACAGGCAATAAAATTGACACCCTCATTTATACTTGGCAACTAAATCCACATTTTTTCTGTACATTACGCACTCATGCGGTCTTTCAGATTTCACATGAATGGATAATGCTTGTGGACGGTATTTATAAAACACATCTTTTGTACTGATACGGTTTTCTGGCTCTGGTGGAACCTAGTTGTGCATATTCCGCAGATCATTCCACATCCGACACTGTAACCATGAAGCATGCATTTGCGCATTCTCCTTGATTTTTGTTTTGTGCATGGAAGGCTAGTATAAACGTGCTTCGTTGATTCCTGTGACAAGCATACAAGCAGGGGCGGCTCCTCCATTATGGCAGAGGAGCGTCACCCCACTTCTGGAACCAGTAGACGCATGTAAAATAAAATTATAATAAAGCAATTAATAAAACTGATTTATTATCATTTTATTTTACTCCTGAGCCGCAGTCGAATCTTGAAGGTGAGGCCATATGCAGCAGCAGGAGTGGTGGGGATAGGGCACTGTCCGTGCGCATGTTGGTTTGTCCAGCCAACATGCGCTCTTGGATATCTCCAGGCTGTTGCTTGGAGATATCAGCAGGGCTCAGGTGCACAGGCTCCCAGTCCCTGCTGGAACGGGCCTGCTCGCCCAATCCCTATGCTTCTCTCATGCTGGGTAAAACCAGAATAAGAGTAGCGTTTCGATTGGAGCAGGGGAGTCTGGGAGCCTGGTTAAGCATAGTCAGAGCTGACGAGGCGGTGAGGCAGCAGACGTCAGGCTGCAGGTACGTTTTTTTTGTACCCATGCTGCATTTTGCCCCACCTATTTTCCCTGCTAGTGGCCGCCACTTCATACAAGTTGGAAAAGTAAGCATGTTTTGTGTTACGCTGCTTAACCTTGTTTAAGAGTTGTCCAAAACAGACAGTATTTAGCTGTCAACTGTGACCACTTGATGGCCATTGCCAATAGCGCCCACAGCTCGTCTTACAGCACTATGAGGGACAGGGCTGGGCTGGGGTGCTGTCTACAGCTGGTCTCCTTGAGGAAATTATAACAAATGGTACCTCGCCGTTCTGCAAAGAGCATGGTTTATAAGAACCCTAAAGGTGGCAGAGGGGTCACATGGTGCTTTGCTCATGGAATGTGTCATTGCTCACTGTCCTGTTGGTGGATCTAGAGTGATCATCGTTTTTATACATGTGATCCCCACACTTACACACACACATACACTTTGATGTATATGTGTGCATACACACACACAAACACACCAGTTCTGGCTTGCAATGATCGGTGGTGGGGGGGGGGGCTGCGAGGTGGGAGGAGGAGTAAATAAATAATAAAATGAAACTTACCTCCTCGCCATGTCCTTCCTCACCGTCTCCTCCTCTTTGCATCCCTCCTCTGGCCGGAACACAGAACAGGAAGCACCCAGGCTGAGGCTCCCCATAACCAATCACAATGCTGCAATGCCACGCTGTCATTGGTCTGAGTGCTGTGGTTTGGTACTCAGAAGGGGACAGGGAGCCTGGGCATGTTGTCTACCTAGGCTTTAATGCAGCCTGGGTGGAGAACATGTTAAGTGCGCATAAAGGTTTGGCCGGCCCGAGAGGGTACTCTTTCAAGAGCACTTTGTCAGATTTTAAGAGCGTCGCGCCTACCTGACTATTTAAAACTACATTTCCCATGAGCCTTCAGGATCGTGACACTATAAATGTGAGGGCGGGGCTGGCAAACGTTGTGCGTGATTCTGGTTGTCGATTCTCCTGGCAGTTCGTATTCTTTCAGCATCCCGTTCGGTGGTTGGTATCCTGGTTACTTCCACCGGACCGCGCAGTCTTTGGCGTCTTGCTTGCGAAGGTACTGTTTTCTGGTTGCGCCCCAGCTAGCGGGCGAGTTTTGTTTTGTTTTCTTCAAAGGAAAGCCTGTGATAGTCTTTGGACAGCTTCGTATTATTATACCGTGGAGGGTATCGAATGAGAGCGGAATGCAGTGGAGGTTTCCACGCATTACCGTTACGAAACAATAGAGACAGCATACTTCGAGCCTGGATCATAAGTGCCAAAGCAGAAAGTAGTAGTGACAGGGAACTACGCTTTACCGTATTTGGAGTCTGGATTGTGAAACTGGTGGATAACCATCAAAGCGGAAGATAGTGGTAAAGTCACCACATCTTACCGTATTTGTTATTCCTACCTGGGATATTGGTTGAGTTAATGGATGAAGGAATCCATGCAACACTGAAGTCTTTGTTATATAGGAAGGGTACAGGATATTGATCTACATACTGCTTTCCTTTGTCTCTGGAGAATACTGTGTCAAGAATTGATTGGCAGTGGTGTCTTTAGAGGGATTCCATTTTTCTGTTTGGATATTTACAACATAGGGTGCGTAATAGGATATTAGCACATACACTCACCCTAGATCACTCATACAAGTTATAGTAATCAAGGTGTTCTTGTGTTGTTTAGGGGGAAGGAAGACTATATGACTTCAGGTGCTATCCCTGCTGAAACAGGAGACTTTGAGTGCATGTTTCAGGTGATTAACATGACATTAGTGAGAATGCAATGAGAGTAGCATATTCTGTGTATGATAGAACCTGGTGTGTTTTCTTTTACAGCTTCCCTTTCCCCGCTGTTCCCTTCCCTTCCTTCCCTCGCCCGATCGCTCGAACACCCTGTATAATTAAATATATCAGGGTGTTGGTGAGGTCCGGAGGTGGAACATAATTACTACAACTGGATCCTGCGGAGTGCATCCTGACACCCTTAGCGAGTGATAACCACGCTTTCACTCCCCTGTCAGCAGAGTAGCCCCGCCCACCTGGCAATGCTGCTGCGCACGCACCAGAAAAATAAAATGATAATAACTTTCAGTTATCATCATTTTATTTTTCCTTACACTGCTGAAAAGTAGTGGGGCAGCGCTCCTCCACCTTAGCGGAGGAGCCGCCACTGACATACCCACAAACACACGCACACACTCTGTCATTCGACAAAAATTACAGCAAATAGAAATCAGCGAATGGAGGAAAATATGCATTAATACAGCAGATGAGAAAAAAAACTTCAGTTTTAACACATATTTTCCTCAACTGCTATGCAGAATGGCCTCATTTTTTGGGCAGTGTTCACCACCCTTTCTGCCTCGCAGCGGGGAGGGTTAAAATATGAGGAAGAAGAAGTGTGAAGTCCAACCTCACTTGTTCCTCATATTTTACCCTCGAAAAACTGCATTTTAAACTTCCATAAATGAGGTTGTCAGTCTTGACACAAAGGTAAATTCAGTCATAAATGTAAGTGTGTGTTGAGCAGCTCCTGGTCAGTTGCTATCGTTTAATGAGGTTGGCACCGGATTCTAAACTGTTGGGGGGGGGGGAATGTTAAGGACACCAAAATTGAAAAGTGGACATAAGGACTTCTTACTAGGCGATTGCAATTGCTTCTGGCTGTACGATCTTTACTTATCTCCTGGTTAACGCCGCCCGTCCTCTGGGATGTGGGTACACGGGCCGTGTAACGAAACACTAAGGGCTAGATGTAGGTAGCGCCAGAAAAGCAACCGGTGGCATCGCGCTCAATACATACTTTTTAACATTAACATAACAGGTAATTCCCATTTACAGACTCTTAAATACCGAATTTTACCGATTCGGTATTTAAGTGTCTGTAAATGGGAAGGGGGCAGATTTAGGTAATTTTAAAAACTGAATTACCGAATCTGTAAAATTCGGTATTTACCGATTCTGTAAATACAGAATCGGTATTTCCCATTGATTCCTATGGGCTTTGAAGCCCATAGGAATCAATGGGAAATACCGATTCTGTATTTACAGAATTGGTAAATACCGAATCCTGCAAGGGTGCAGGGGGTGTCACTTTGACACCCTCTGGCACCCCAAGTACAGGCTTGTGTGCCATGTGGCACACATACATGCCCTAAGGGCATGTCTGTGTGTCACATTGCACAGGTGTGCATGCACAGATGTGCATGCACACCTGAATTCGGTATTTTACCACACAATAGGATTGTGTGGTAAAATACCGACTCTTAAGGGCCTGTGGCACTGTAAACTGTGCCACCTACATTTGTAATTACAGAATCAGTATATTTACCGATTCAGTAATTTACCGAATCGGTAATTTTACCGAATCGGTAAATATACCGATTCTGTATTTTTCAGCCCCCTACATCTGAAAACCCTAATACCAGTCGGAAACGGCCGAAATCGGCCGTTTCCGACCGGTATTAGGGCTCCTACATCTGGCCCTAAGTGATTGGCGCAGTTTAATCGCCAGACATGGAATGATGGAATGTAGATATTGTGCATTTTATAAGTCTGCAATAAAAAATATTTAAAAAAAAAAAATAAATGTAAGTGTGTTACCAAATTAAACTTACATATGCCTGCCAGGAATCTAACAAGAAATTCCTGGCATGCACAAGCTGATTCCCGGGTACAGGGGTCTTAGACTGGAGTGCAGTTCTATGCACCTGTAAATCCCACCCGAAGGGAGGCTAATATGGGCATTCCAGAGTGCAGATAGACTTGGAAGTTTCTGAAAGCCTATATGCACTTACATTTGTGTGCATTCAGAAACTCCTATCAGTCCCCTTTGAAGCCTAGAAAGGATCCTTCTTTTGCTCCAGCACAGTGCTGGTGTAAATATGCTTTCCGGGTTAGGAAGGGGAATGGCACACCCGGATTTGGAGGAAATGTAGGGGAAAAGGTTTTTCCACAAAGAAAGATTATTGCCCTGTTCAGGAAAACAAATATGCATTTACACTGAAAATACAATTCCCCATGCGAGGAGTACTCGGCTACAGGGAACTCCATACACTGGGAATGTGATCCAGGCTGGAAAATCATCAGATTCAACGTATCCAAATGGAAACTTTCCGCTAACTACACATAAGAAAATACCAAAAACCAATGTACGCTAAAAATATGGTGCCTCCAGAACCCGGGAATCCCGCAGTCACTACCCAGCCTGCGATGTTACTATGCATTATTTTAGCACTCAAGTCATTACAACGACTAGCTTTAGGGCACTGGACTTTAGAATAGTATAAATAACCATTCCAACTCCAGTCTACCTAACAGTAGGGAAGGTGTTGGACTTACAAATTCAACACCAGTCCAACAATATGACCCCAACAGCAAGTTGCTGTAACGACTTGTATGGTAAAGTAACGCATGGTAACGTCAGAGGTGGGGTAGTGACTTAGTTGTAAAGGCTGGTCGTTGTAAAGACTGTGGAGTTAAGGATGTTTCCCCCCACAAGGACATCTAGAAGAAGAAAGTAATACATTGCCAAAGTGTAATAAAAAGGTAAAAGTGCTATCCAAATACAAGTTTTTATATTTATTTTATCATTTATGTGAGAAACATCCCAGCTTTCACAGGAGGTGACATCATATAGTCACACCTTTATCTATACTACTATTATAAAGAGAGAACTTGCACCTTTTGGCCAGGTAAACTCGGGAACCACAGCGCCAATCTACACACCCGATACATCTATGAAAATGTCAGGGTGTGTAGATGGACATAGGCTATATAAATAAAATAAAAAAGTAAATACAAAAAATTACGTCTGTAACCAAAGTAGTCCCCTGAAAGTAGCACCGGCCGGGACCTAGCGCTGGCCACGACGCGACGTGCGTGATGACGACAAGGAGGAGGGCGGTGCAGTGACGACCGGCTGTGCAGTGAGGAGCGGCGGCACAGGTAAGGAAAGGGAAAGTGAGACTGTGATGCAGGGGGAGGAAAGAAGGAGGCAGCAGTAAATGAAAATGTCGGGCGGGAGGGGGGCGCGAGTGAGTCTGGGTGGGAGGGAGGCGCGAGTGAGTCTGGGCGGGAGGGGGGCGTGAGTGAGTCGGGGCGGGAGGGAGTCGGTGCGGGAGGGGGTTGGGGCTGGAGCGGGTGTACTGCCCCCAGCCCCTTTCTGCCCCAGGCAACGCTGGGGCAGGCTGCTAGTATCTCATAAAATGTATACATTATGATTTAGAAAGATACATATATTTACAAAAGTTGCATTACCTACACCAAAATTTGACAGTATAAGCCTTACACAACAAAATGTTCTCTTACAGTTTCTAGTTCTGGGTAGATCATTAACATGTGGACCATTCTGTACAATGGAAAACCACATACATTACTTGAATTATCCATATGTTGTTAGAAATTGTCTCCAATCAATAGCCCAATTGTTTTCAAATTAAAATAAAATATTCTGTTATTGATGGTCTATAAATGCTTATAAAGAGGTGTTTAGAACACGTAAAAATGACCCGTACATTCTGTGGTATGACTGGAAAGTCATAAATTAAAAACCTAATCTGCTGAAGTACTACTCAATTAAGACTTTATGAAATAATAATGTCTGGCAGTCCCTGCACTGAGTGGGCTCAAAGTATGGTGACAATTCTGTCTAACTCCACTATAGACTATGGGAGTATGTAAGCAATTTCTCTTGGAGAACAAAATTACTTAGAGATATTTTCAAATCAAAGCCAGAAATGTAGAAAGCACCTGCAGTTGGCCCAAGGTCCGCAAGGCTATTCGTTGATCATCATATGTCAATGACCAATGCTCAGCCCGGAATTTCATTAAGACCCCTCTTGTTTGTATTCAGGCAGTACACCCACCTTTGCTCCTGTTTAAAGAGGACCTTAGACACCTCTTCTGGAATCAATGTTACATAGACTTGTTTAGGTACTGTCCAACTTACGTCATTTTCTGAGTGGTCGCTATTGATGTAATGGGTCACCATCTTTGTAGTGGGTCGTCTTCAGCGAATGTTCCTCCTGGGTTCCCCAATCTGTAGTTTTAACTTCCTTACTGTCAACCCCACATTTCTCATATTCAGTAGGCACATGATCAAGTACACTACAGTTGTTGAATTACAAAGTGTGTGTAGCCGTTGGATCCATTCTTTTCTTAGGCCCAGATCCAGGCTTTTTGTTGTTAGTTATTTTTTTTTATAAACTGAATTTTATTGTTATTTTGATTGGATAGCCAATGTTACATAGTCACATGATTTGGTATAATACTGATTTTGAAGTTGCAGAATACAAAACATTGCATGATACATACATTTTAAACAGCGGCCGCTCCTCCGCTAAGGCGGAGAAGTGTCGTCCCACTGACTTCAGTAGGAAAAAAAATAACATCGGTAATATCATTTTATTTTTCTTATTGAAGTGATTGGCTCTCAGGGCGGGTGAGACTGGCGAGAGTAGGGAGAGGAGTGGTTTGCACTCCTTAAGTGTGCATGACTACTTGGCCTGCACACTTTGCATCTTCCCCACCAGGCTTGCTTTACACAGCCTGGTGACGTATATGCAAAGCCTCCCAGTCCCGGTTTGAGCACCGTGATTCAGCACTCAGACCCATCACAATGCAGCATTGCAGCGGTGTGGTTGGCTATGGGGAGCCTGGGTGCATCCTGCTCCTTCCTGCAGCCGGCGGAGACAGGAATAAGAGGACGGAATCGAGGCAGCGGCTGGGCAGCGCAGGTAAGTGTTTTTTTTTTGTTCTGTCCTGCACCTCCCCGCCCCACCTCTCCCGATCGGTAGCAGCCTCTACTGATTTTAAACCATCCCACGATATGTTATCCATTTCTCTCGTATTTTCTACTGTTTCTCGGGGCATCCCCAGGATATATAGATGACTTTTTCCTGCGTGACGCACCAGTCCATCGCCTGCTTCTAAGGAACCAATGTGGCAGGGAAAATTGCTTTCCAGGCTCTGGCAATGTCTCTCTTGGATAGTGTCATCTCGATCCCCACCAGTGTCCTCTACCTGGTTGTTCTGCTAATTCCGTGTCAGGACTCAGTCCGGAACACCTGCATGTGTCAGAGGCTCTGGCACCGACTGGTGCCAGGGAAGACAAAGTAGTCAGAATACTGGGTACAGAGCCGCCCAAGATGACACAGTGAGTCAAAGAAGAAAGGGAATTCAAAGAGGAAGCTCTGTACAAGAGAGTTAAGGCTTAGACAGGACAGGCCCTCAAGAGGTGATTTAGCATTCAGAAAAATTACACACTGCCGGTGCAAAGATGCAGAAGGGGGGACGTATGCCCTGAACTGGAACAAAAGATACAAAGGTCGACATTGACCAACAACTGTAAATATATGACAATACACTGATAAAAAAAGGAAAAAAAACAATACCACCAGTTGTATACAGGACTTCAGTATAAAAGACGTTCAGAAGGAGCATTTCAAGGTTTACTTAAACTGAAAAGCAAGAATATTTGTGTGCTAGAAAGTACTTATAATGAGCCCTGAATAAGTCCTATAACAAGGCAAAACGCTTTGGCTACCGTGTGTAGAAGAAAAAAAAGATTAAAGAATAAAGGAACGTGTGAATAATCTCACTTTGTAAAGCTGTTTTTTTTTATATTAGTGTGTGCTGATGAAACTCATTTTGTAAATTGTTAATGTGAAAAATTTCTTTTTTACAGTTTAAGGAACTATGAGGTCTTGTTTCTTTTGATCATTGCACCACATGAAAATAATCTCCCGAGACATAAATAAGTGCGGTTTTATATCCAAGACCTCTATTGTAAATCCTTCAAAGTGGAAGCTCTCTACAAGAGAATGAGAGAGTTAAGGCTCAGAAAGGACAGGCCCTCAAGAGGTGATTTATCATTCAGAAAAACTACAAACAGGACGAATGTGTAAGACATATATATGAAACAACATTAACAATAAAGGGAGTGTGGGGTAAAGACCTCAGGAGCTCCACACGGTAAGATGGAAGCTCAGTAAGTTCCTCATCCATAATTGTTGTTACAGATACTGACTACAAATACCCACATATAGGATATGCATGCAAAGGAGGGGCTGTGGAGCTGATACCTATGGTGATGTTATAAATGTAACTCAAAGACAATACTCAGAGCGAACAAGAAACACCACCTAGGTTGTCAGCTATGCCCACGGATCCTGGCGATCAAACAGGAACATACAAGGCAGTAACAGCAAGGGGGTAGAACTAAATACAAGCACAATAGACAAGGAGCTAGCAAGGAGTGCTTAACAGGAAATGAAGGAAATCACAGGACACACTTGGCAGAAAGCAAGTAACAAACATACAAGGTAATAGAAGCAAGACAGCAGGAATAGAAAGGCAGCAAACTAGGAACGGGAAATAAGGAAATGGGAAGAAAGGCAGGGACTGGGAAAGGATAACCAGAAGGGGAGGCTACAAGGATGTGCTAGAATAGTGCAGGTTCAGGAATCAAGAAATCAAAGTAGCATTGAAGGCAGTGCTGGACCAGGAACAAGAATTAAGCAAAGGCTCAGGAATCAAGGTAGCACTGCAGGCAGTGCTAGTTCAGGTACAGAGAATTACTAAAGCTTCAGGGGTCAAAGTAGCACTGCAGACAGTGCTAATTCAGAAGCAAGTATAGCTATAGTTCAGGGATAAAGAAATAACTAAAGCATGTGAAATACTGGGAAAAAAAGGATATCAAAAGCTCAGGAAACACTGGAAACAAGGATATCAAAAGCTCAGAAAACACTGGAAATAAGGATAGGTCTCACCAGTACACAGCTACAATGACTAACCTTGGACTGAAGGGCGCTGGAGCTTAAAAGAGCTCACAGTAATCACATGCATCAGATGTAAGGGGCCGATCTAGGTCTGCTCTATGGCTCCCTGTGAGCATAGGAGTGTCAGACACGAGCGGAGTGACTGACTTAATTGGGGGCTGCTCCCAGGGGGCGTATAATTTACAAAGTCTGCAAATGCAGTTGCTATGTCTGTGGATGTCTCTACCACTGCTCCATTAACGGTTGAAGCGACGATCCAAGATCCCCCCCCACCTTGCTGATCTTCGTGACTGTCACCCAGCGCCCTTGGCCTCATCTCTAGGCCCATGGGGCCCTGGATGCTCCTTTGGTCTCCAAGCAGGGGTGCACACCATTGCCTTAGGCGATATAGGGCATCAGTCTTGTGATCCTGGTGGGTTCTGTGGCCCCGGCAGCATCCTGAGTATGGCACCACATGTCTTTTGTTGGGCAGAGGGAAGAGGATAAAAGCAAAGAGAGGCTCCATCCCCGGGGGCTGCAGACCCAGTCAACCTCTCACTTGATGCATGAGCCCGGGCTCAGCTCTGGAACCGCGCGGCCGCCGTCCTCACCGCAGGCCGCAGCTGGCGTTGCATATTCATCCTCCGCTGCTGCCGCTATGGCTTGTATTGCAGTACCGCTGTCTCCTCCAGTGCTCCAGCTACCCTTTTCAATGGAGGACACCTGTTCCTGTTAAGGCTCCCATAATCACCCAGGAGTCTTGTGGTACGGGTGCAGCCAGTTGGGACTTCTAGTGAAGAGAGACCACCATCTTGGCCCGCTAGGCCACGCCCAACTCTGTTGGTTTTGTGAGGTAGCAGACACTACAGTTCCCAGTTGGTGATGTCCCGCCACTCGCAGGAGGCCCCAAAGAGTTGGTTGTTGTCTCCTGATAATAGGTTTTTTCATTCAGGTATGGACTAAGGTGTCCCTCAAATTACAGCCTCTTGTTTGCAAAGAGTGGTTTCTCCAAAACTAGGGTGCCTGTGTTGAGAATCCACCATTTTTTGTTGATAATTTTTTTTTACATGATTCGATAAGCCTGCATAAGTAGTAACGTACACCGTGCAGGAATTTTCATCCTTTCTGATTATAGAGTTAATGATGGCCCACCTGTTATTATCACGGGCTCCCTTCCTTATTTATTTTATAATCGCCTTCAGATAGCCGCGCTGTTTTAGTTTGTCACTCAAAAGGTCTCCGTCTGTTGAAGTCATGTATATTGCTACAATTGCTTCTTAGTCTTCAAAATTGACCGCATGGGAGATTTTCATGTAACAGCTGTGGGTGAATAGTATCAAAGCACAAGAGGCTATTTCTTGGTATGTATATGTGCTGAGGCAGCAGTTTTGATGGAAGTTCCTCAAATTCAAAAAGGTCAGAGTATTGTTGCTTATTATGTGGGTGGACTTCAAATAGTTGTTTTGTGTGTTCAGCCACATTATAAAGCATTCTGCTGTGTCTGTGTTTCGATGCCACACGATCTATTAGAATGTCATCAATGCATCTTTTCCATTCCTTGATATTTCCTCTGAATGGGTTGAAGATTCAAAATGGTGTATGTAGTGGCAGGCAAGCCTTGGGGCAAGGGTGCTGCCTATCGAAGCCCTGTGTATCTGCTGGCACGTAGTGCCTTTAAATTCAGTGGGTTTTTTTCAAAACCAGACGCATACAGTTTAGAATAAAGTATCTTGGGGGTCGTATTATTTCAGGGAGAAGGATAAAGAAGGTTTTATATCACCCTCAATGTTTCCTCCTGGGTTAGAATTGTATATACACTTTCTACATCTAAACCTATAAGGAGGTTTTCGGCTGGATCAAATTGAAAGTCTTTTAATAGGTGTTAAAGATCCTTAATCTCCTATATGTTTTTTAGAGCATCACCAGATTAGTAAAAGCATGTTTCTACATTGCACCACCATTAAAATTAATGGAGACAGTAAACACATTCAAACACATTCACTGTAATGGTAAAGATGTTGTTCATCACCAATTCACAACTTGTGTATCAGAGCTTTTCTTTTACTTTAGTTAGATGACCACCGCAGTCATAGGACCAGCCACAAGGGGTCCCAACACTCCAGAACCCAAAAGCAATAGCTCCAACTCTGAGGGGCATATTCACAAGGAGCTATCGTAAATTAAGGGCACTTTAGTGCAGCCAAAGTCGTGATAAATTTACCTCCCCATTCACAAGCCGATGCAAACAGCCCACAGCACCCCATTTCCTGAGTTAGCATCCACAACAAACATTGCCACAGATGACTCCGGCAACTATCGTTAATGAGATGCAGAGTAGGCGTTCCCGAGCAAAAAGCAGCAACAACATCACTGTGCCACATTCTCAACGACCAGCCAGATCGGCGATAAGAACACAAAACACGTGATAAGGCACGTTAGCAGCAGGAAATTAACACCTGCCCTGACCTGGTGTAAAGTCAGACCACAGCCTGCACCACAAAAGGGAGCACAGCCCAGAGCCACACCTGAAGACAAACAGATGCCATGGAGCAACTGAACATGCAGCACGGACACCCAAGAGGACCACAACACCCACCAACACCACACCCAGGACCACCCCTCCCTGGCACCCCGACCAAAGACATGCCACATCAGCTACACCTAAACATGTACAAAACAATCCGCCTGATGTTGCACAATCACAACTGGTGACATGCATGTGTCGTCACAGAAATGAACATCACACATTCACTTTCTAAGCAACCAATGAAACTTTATTGAAATGAACACTGAAATGAAATGAAGACACATGGCGGCTCCCCTCGGGACAATCCGTAGGTCACAGCCTGCAAGACAAAAAACATGATGAGAAGGTGTGTCCTGCGCACATCAAAGGACAAAGAGAGACAGAGAAGAAGATAGGGGGAGAGAGAGAGAGAGAAGAAGAGAGGGGGAGAGAGAGAGAAGAAGAGAGGGGGAGAGAGAGAAGGAGAGAGGGGGAGAGAGAGAGAGAAGAAGAGAGGGGGAGAGAGAGAGAGAAAAGAAGAGAGGGGGAGAGAGAGAGAGAAGAAGAGGGGGAGAGAGAGAGAGAAGAAGAGAGGGGAGAGAGAAGGAAGAAGAGAGAGGAGAGAGAGAGAGAGAGTGCTGCCCCTGTGCACCCAGGCCACACTGTTCACCTGCTGCCACCGGTGTGTCTCCAACCTCTTGTCGGCATGTATAGCAGTACACCAGGTCACACATCTGAGTCAGAGCCGTCAGATGAAACAGAGTCCAGATACATGACTGGCACAGTACACACACTTGCACAAGGCAACATCGCCCGCACGCCCAGGCAGAGGCACCCCAGCCCCTCCCGCCACCCATCAGAGCATGCCCGTCAATGCACACCCGGACCTCCCTGCTAACCTTCTGCCACATGCGTGCAGACAGGAAGTCCCACCACGTGCCGCTGTAAGCCACAAGCCCGGGACCAGGGGACATTGCACCCTCCACACTATGCAGCCACACTGCGCAGGCCACCAGGTCTCACATCTGGTACTGGGTCTTGATTACTCCATGGCATAGGACATACCAGTGTACCCGGCACCATCGCTGGCGGCACACCCACTCAGCCCAATGGGTGCCATTGGCGAAAGCGAGGCCACGTGGTGGTAGGCCCACGCTGCCCGCTGACTCTGGCCTACACTGCGGTCCAGCAAGGCACACAAACCCCGAGCTATCCGGACCGCCGGGACGGGGCATTATCGCAGGCTGCGCACCCGCTCAGCAGCTTAAGGTGCCACTGACTCAGTGCACCCAAAGTCACCGTCCCGTGGTGGGGTGCCTGTGCTGGCCACAATGCTCTGGGTGTTCAACCCCAGTCAGCGCCATGTTGTGGTAGGCCTGTGCCAACCGCAAGGCCTCGGGTGCCACGAACCCTGTGCGGAACAACTCATGGGCCCTTTATGATTGAGAACTGTGGAATGTCCGTCATCCAGTCACCACCGGCAGAGGGGAATGTGACATCGTCGGCCCCTTATGTTGGCGGAGTCACATGGCCTGTGACACCTGTGCTGGATGGGTGTGGTGTGCGTGCAAACCTGCCCTCAGGGAGTGGCTGTGACATGCTGACAACTAGACCAGTGACCTGCACACCACCAGCGAGTACGCCTGCGATGGGTAGCAATGAGGCCCCCCCCCGGAGCGTTAGCAGTGTGGTCTGGCCTGCCGTATGCCGGACCAGCGCAGGGCTTGCAACATTGACTTGTGGAGTGGTTCAGTCAATGTCTGGACAAGGAAGTGGCTGATGTGGGTGTCCCTGCTGTGGTGTGCACGGGACCCGTTACACAAAATGCTATGTAGTACCCTCTGACTGGTATCCCACAGGATGAGCATTATTGACGCAAGGGAAATCATTGTCCCTCTACATTTATCCACACATACATACATGAATGATGAAGGCCATGACACAGCAGTGCACCACTGGATGTTTATTGCACATCCAGTGCAGTTCTGCAGCTGGAGCGGTACAGGCCAATGCCGAGCACACTACACAATATGAGCCCTTGGAAGGCCAGCCAGAGTCCATCAGGGGATGACAAGTACTGCTGAAGAGGAAGGGTACAGTCCGAAGTCTGGTCGCAGTGTCATTGGTCATCAAACAGGATGTGGCAGTCCATGTCGCTGTCCAAGGTGAGTGCATCTAAGTGAATTGGGGGTCAGTGGAAGGTCATGAGGCCATGTGCGGGACCAAGCAGAAACAGGCCAGGTGGCGGAAATTAATACTACTGAGTCCTTCTGATCAAAGGCCCATCCACGTCCTCGTCCCCGGATGTGTGCTCTGCCCCACCTGTGGGTTTTGCTGTACCGGCTGAGGCACTGTGTGCCACTGACACATCAGGGGCCAGAGGAGGATTGTCCGCCACACTGTGTCCCACTGACACATCAGGTGCCGGAGTGGATAGGCCTGCCACACTGGAATGCACTCACACCAGGAGGCAGAGATGTGGATGGTGTGTGGGCAGCAGCATTCATCATCGCCATGCCTTGTGCAGCAATGCCATGATGAAGATCTGCAGGGCATGGTAGATACCAGTTACATTCCGCTGATGTGCAGCGGTGGCTGCCATCCTTTCTGCCTCCATCCGCACCATGTTATCCATGAGCCTCCGCATGTGTGCCAGCTCACAGCTGTTATCGCTGGAGCCACTCTGAGCGGACAGGTGTTCTTCTCTCTGCTTCATGACTCCAGCGATGTCAGTCAGGGTTCATTGGAGACCATGGAGCGGGCCTACACACCCAAGGATGGCGTCAAGTTTGGTTGCCATGATGCCAAAGCCCAACAGCACCTGCTCAGCTGTCTCCCTCTAGCACTCCAGCACACAGCATTGGAAGGCCATGTGTTGTTCCTGGGGGTCTTGGGAGAGTGCCGGGGCTGAGGGTGCCTCCTGCTGGGTGGTTTGGGTCGTGGGTGGGGTCTCCTCGATGCAGCTGAGCTGCCCTGATCCTGGAGGTGAGTGGTGGATCAGGTCAATGATGTCTTGGATGGTTTGGTTGTCGATGCTGTTGTTGTCCTCCTCGTCATCAGTGAAGAGTGGCTGGGACTGCTCTGCAGGAGGTGTTGATGGTGCCCCTGCGATGTGAAGGGGAGATGGTGTTTTACAATGTGTCTACATGTATGTGGACGCATGGTACATGTTGACATTCAGACAGCATGGCATTGTACATTGTGACAGTCTGTTGATCTGGACGAGGACCAAGAGTCATTTTGGGTGTGCAATGAGCTCTGCTTGATTGTGCATGTGTGCCATTGTGCCCATCTCCACCCGTCCCCCCATTACCTGGTGTTCCCTCACCCTGTTGCGGTGGTATTGTGTCCTGTCGAGCAGTGTCCGATCCTCCGATGACTGTCTCCACACTGATGACTGTCGACACCAGCTCCTCCATGTCATCCAACACGAGCTGTGGCGCTGGGCCCCCACCTCCAGTCTGCGTTGCTGCCTTCTGATTGGTGGAGAGTTTCTCCTTGGTCTTCCTCTTGATGTCTTTCCATTGCCTCATGAACTTGTCCATTGTCCTCTTGTGCTCTCTGTCGGCATTCACCTTGTCCATGATGTCCCGCCATATTCCATTTTTGGTGCCCAATGACACGTTGGAGGTGACGAACAGTTGTTGATGGTGTTCCATCACCTCCGTGACTATGATCCTGTTCACCTATGGACTGAACTTCGTCTTCCTCTTCTTCTTGTCCTTGCCCTTCCCTGTCCCCAAGGTCCCGAGCTGGTCGTCTGGGGGGCTTGTGGGGTTGCACTCGTCCTCTGCGCCTGCTCCGGCTGCCTCCATGGTTCTTGGGTGTTGGTCAGTTTGTGTTTTTTCTACTTTTATGGTGATTTTTTCCACCTGCCAGGTGTGTGTTGCAGTCCTGGCACTGTTTATCGCTGATTTCCTCATCGCGCTTTGGCCCATCGCAGGTTTTTTGGTGTTGTTGTTTGTGTTTTTGTCTCCATCGAGGTGGTTGTACCGCGGACATTGTCTGCGGTTTCGCCAGACTATCGCATGCTACTGCCTTGTTGTGAATTCCACATTGTCACTAGGTTATTTTCTTGTGATAGGCTGCGATGTTGAAAGTTGCGTTAAGCTACTTTTGCAGTAGTTATCACACGTTCTTGTGAATATACCCCTGAGTGTGTTAAATTTGTGGTAGTTCTCTTCCAGGGTCATCGAAACAAGGCCATCTCCATCCCCAATCCCAACCACAGCAGGGCCTTTTTAGATCTGTTGCTATCAATGTCTGTTGTAATGTGCAGTAGAGCCATTTTAGGATCTCTGGGAAGCCACCAACCCTGCACCTCACCCAGGCATGTGAGCACTCTCTCTCATTTGGAAACACACTTCATTAACCTCCAGATCATATGGAAGATATCTCAAGGTATCTCCCCCATGGGGTAAGCATCTTAATCATAATGCTAAAACAACTACTACCTTCCAGAGTCTGTCATATGAAAAATATGCTGATGCATATTTAATGTCACAGAATTGCAAGGTGATTGCAGTCCCAGAAGGGATGTCCACACCACTCTGCAATCTTAGCCAGGTCTTTCTCCTATGATTCATACAGTTTATCAAAGGAATCATGAGTGTTGATTACTATAGAGGGATAGATGTTTGAAAGGTTGTGATCTGCCATCTCATATAGCAACACTTAGGCATCTATTGGGTTGTTGCAATGTAGGACGTAAGGTCATGTCGGAGCTGCACATACCGAAAAAGAACGGCTGGGTGGAGGTTGTACTCCTACTGTTGATCTACGAAGGATTTTAGTACTGTCCCTCTCATGCCTGCCCCTATCTCCGTCATGCCATTTTGAAATGCCAATAAGATCCCATCTCCAGAATCCCTGCAGCTTAGACACCTGCTGGAGCCAGCATCCCTTCCACAGTGGGGTCCCTCTATTCAAGCGTTGCGACCAACCCAAAGCCCTCCCCTCCTCATCCCGTACCTTAAATACGACTTGTATGGTAGGTATAAGGAAGTTGTCCCACATATAATAAATGAGAGATCTCCTGTGGTGTCAACCCACCATTTATGGAGGACAGTCAGGTGGGAGGCTCTTTAGTAGGAGGTAACGTCTGGTACAGCTATCCCTCATCAAAGGCGGATTGAAAGGTTTTCAGCCATGCAATTCTTGTGGAGAGTGGTTTCATAGAAACCCCCTCGGCATAGCACTGATGCAGGTAAGATCAGAGTGGGGATAGCATAGGGAAATGTCTGCAGTTGGTACAACAGGTAGGCCAGGACCACCATTTTAAAGATTGCAGATCACTCCCAAAAGGACCGGGGAACCTGGTAACATGTTTTAACACAAGACTCTCTTGCCATCTTCCCACAGTTCTCTCTGTTCTAGCTCTGTTCCTGTTTTACCACACGTGGCAGCACTTTTCACAACATCCATCAACAGTGCAACACATTACCGCCTCACCATGCCATATTTCATGATACCAGCTTATAACCCATAAGCCTTCTCCTAAACCATGCAACATTAAGGATGTCGCCCTGAGCTAGATGGAGCATGAAGCGTGCCACATTATATGGGTGTGGACGGGCTTAAACACAGCCACACATGTTGCCTGGGCAGTTTCTGTTCCTACATTTTTTGTGTGCTCATGATGCCGCGCTACAACTCTTTTGAGATAATCGGGGCTGTAGCCGGGCAGGATACACAGTAAATGTAAATTGATACTTGTATAGCGCACTACTCACCCGCAAGGGTCTCAAGGCGCTTGTACGAATACCGCTGTGGAACCCATCCTGGCTCTCCCTGTGAGGCGTCCACTCCTGGGCACCCCCAAGGTGGAGGCCAGGCATCCTTAGCGTTGTGGGGGCCGTTGTGGAGATTAAGCAAGCTATTGCCCAGAGTTGCAGAGTGGGACTCCATGATTGGAATAGGAACCAAGGCGAGAATTATCAGGTCCGTGGAATTTTGAGCCCAAGACCCGCCGGGGCGGAGAATTGAACCCTGGTCCCGGGCTAGACCTCTGCATCAGGGTCTGCCGCTCTAACCATTGATATTTACAACAAGGGGTGGTGAGGGACAGAGTCTCTGAATTAAGCAGAAAGCTCTCACCCAGTCAAGAGATCAGGGCTAGATCCAACACCGTTTTTTAGCTCACTGCACCATCCCAGTTTCAGAACCTGGCTGTATGCAAATTAGTCTGTTCCTGTCCCAGTGCATGATGGGAACAGGGCAAACCAAACTACAAAAGCCAATTCTTACACTGGGAAGGAAACAAGCTCCCGGGGACCGGTTTATGGCATTACAGCCGTCTTCGGCCCGGTTTGCTTGAATCCTGATGGTGCAATGAGCAAGGGACTCATGTCTGAGTATACCCTTCCACGCTTAGGGTGGACAAAAATATTTACAACAAGGGGTGGTGAGGGACAGAGTCTCTGAATTAAGCAGAAAGCTCTCACCCAGTCAAGAGATCAGAGCTAGATCCAACACCGTTTTTTAGCTCACTGCACCATCCCAGTTTCAGAACCTGGCTGTATGCAAATTAGTCTGTTCCTGTCCCAGTGCATGATGGGAACAGGGCAAACCAAACTACAAAAGCCAATTCTTACACTGGGAAGGAAACAAGCTCCCGGGGACCGGTTTCTGGCATTACAGCTGTCTTCGGCCCGGTTTGCTTGAATCCTGATGGTGCAATGAGCAAGGGACTCATGTCTGAGTATACCCTTCCACGCTTAGGGTGGACAAAAATATTTACAACAAGGGGTGGTGAGGGACAGAGTCTCTGAATTAAGCAGAAAGCTCTCACCCAGTCAAGAGATCAGGGCTAGATCCAACACCGTTTTTTAGCTCACTGCACCATCCCAGTTTCAGAACCTGGCTGTATGCAAATTAGTCTGTTCCTGTCCCAGTGCATGATGGGAACAGGGCAAACCAAACTACAAAAGCCAATTCTTACACTGGGAAGGAAACAAGCTCCCGGGGACCGGTTTCTGGCATTACAGCCGTCTTCGGCCCGGTTTGCTTGAATCCTGATGGTGCAATGAGCAAGGGACTCATGTCTGAGTATACCCTTCCACGCTTAGGGTGGACAAAAATATTTACAACAAGGGGTGGTGAGGGACAGAGTCTCTGAATTAAGCAGAAAGCTCTCACCCAGTCAAGAGATCAGGGCTAGATCCAACACCGTTTTTTAGCTCACTGCACCATCCCAGTTTCAGAACCTGGCTGTATGCAAATTAGTCTGTTCCTGTCCCAGTGCATGATGTGAGTCCCTTGCTCATTGCACCATCAGGATTCAAGCAAGCCGGGCCGAAGACGGCTGAAATGCCAGAAACCGGTCCCCGGTAGCTTGTTTCCTTCCCAGTATAAGAATTGGCTTGGTAGTTTGGTCTGCCCTGTTCCCATGATGCACTGGGCCAGGGTCAGACTAATTTGCATATAGCCAAGTTCTGAGCTGGGATGGTGCAGTGAGCTAAAAAACGGGGATGTATCAAGCCCTGATCTTTGGACTGGGTAAGAGTGGTCTGCTTAATTCAGACACTCTGTTCATTACCACCCCCTTTTCTGAATCATTTTTGTCCACCATAAGCGTGGAAGGGTATACTCAGATGTGAGTCCCTTGCTCATTGCACCATCAGGATTCAAGCAAGCCGGGCCGAAGATGGCTGAAATGCCAGAAACCGGTCCCCGGTAGCTTGTTTCCTTCCCAGTATAAGAATTGGCTTGGTAGTTTGGTCTGCCCTGTTCCCATGATGCACTGGGCCAGGGTCAGACTAATTTGCATATAGCCAAGTTCTGAGCTGGGATGGTGCAGTGAGCTAAAAAACGGTGATGGATCAAGCCCTGATCTTTGGACTGGGTAAGAGTGGTCTGCTTAATTCAGACACTCTGTTCATCACCACCCCCTTTTCTGGCTCTAACCATTGAGCCACACTTCTCCACAGTAGATGAATCAAAGACATAAGTGTGGGCCAGAGGTGAGGGATTGAGGCTGGTCCAGGGTGCAAACCTGATTTTAGCTGTTCATGCTCCCTTTTGCTGTTGTAGCAATGCTGTGTATTGGTACATTAACGGCATGGCCTAATGGGGCAGCGTTGCCACCTCGCTCCACATTACTAAGGCAGCATGATATCAGTTCAGGGCTTTTCCCATAGTTGTAATGTTTTATTAAAGTTAAAGGACACACCAAAACACATCAGCCGAAATGTTAAATTGACAGGCATTCCCAATCATGAATCGATTTCACAAGCCATTAACAAGCTACACCGGCTGCCTGTTAGGCAGTGCATCAAATTCAAGGCCATCTGTCTTGCCCACAAGGTTCTTCTTGGAGCTGGCAGCTCACAGTCCTTGGGCGCTAGGAAACTGGAGGTTCAAACGAACCCATTGGGGAGGAAGAAGCTTTGTGGTTTCAACTGCAAAATAATGGAACTAACACCCCCTGCACATCGGGACCCATCCTAATCTATTTGTGTTCAGGAAGGCATTAAACCCCTGGCTCTTTCCTTGCTAAGGAATCAAGGACAAGGTTTCATGTTTTCTCATTCAGAGCTAGCGCCTTGACACCTACGGGTAATGGTTTGCGCTCTAAAAGTCAATGTAACATAACAGATACTGAGGGAGAAAAAAACTGGGATCTCTTCCAGCCACCGTTCCATGGTAATATCTTTTTATAACATCCTCCCACGGTTCTAACTGCTGCTTTACAACACTTCATATCACACTCCAGTTCCACTTTTTACAACCCTCCATTTATTATCCAACAGCGCCAGTAATGCCACATGACAAAGCAATTTGGGGTCATAAGTGGACATTTTAAGCAGCAGGCTTCACAGCAATTGGACTGTATGAAAGGAGATTAAAAGCATACCAGAGCAGGACAAACAACATAATTAAGTTTAGCTAACAAGTGCGAACATGTGAGTATTGTCTTTCGAAATCAGTGAGGGTCTTGGAATTATCGTACAAACATGCCAAGTCTCACCATTATGGGGAAATACCTCAGATGTTTCTTACTTTCTATTGCCAAAAACTTCGCTTACTCTAATGCAAGGCCCTGGACAAATACAATGGACGCTACAGAGCTCCGTTTATTAATGTGGACGTGGTGTGGAGGGCTGCCAATTAAACACTGGGAAAAGGAATGAAGCGCAAAATACAATGAAAAGAACAGAAGAGAATCAAACACGAAAAGAAACAATGGAACAGCAGGCCACCTTGGCACAGAGTCTCCCTGTAGGAGCTATTTTATTTGCTTTTTAGGGTTAATGGTGTTTTAGCGTCATTTTGTCCAAAACTATTGGTAGGGTTCTGTGATTGCATTTGTGTGTGTAGGGCCGGTGTAAACCGTCAGAAGTTATAAGCATACCCAAATTGTGGCTATGGGGAACTAAAGTTGTTGTTTAGGGCTCGACCTCTGCAATGCGCTTGCGCATTGGAGGTCGAGACATATAGGGGCTTAACCAGAGCTTAACCATTCGGGCGATTTGATGCTGTGCCCGTGAAACCAATGTCAATGCGCAAGCGCAATCACCTTAAAAGCGCGTGCACATGAAAGCCAGCCTTCTGTTCCCCAGCGTGGTGCCTCCAGCAGCTTCTCCTCCCCTAATTATTCACGGCCGGCCGGCCGTGCTTTCACTTTGTCTCTGTGTCTCGCGTCTCTCCTCCCCCCTAACTTAGTGCTTGGCCAGTTTACCTGAAGAGTCCTACACGCCTTGTGAGAGTTTAACAAAAGTTAGTGCCACCAAGTGGAATAATTGCATACTACTGTTTGTAAATGTCTATATTATTTTATCTTCAACACCAACACGTTCATTAATATATCATATTTTGTGGTGCCTCAGGTTTCTTTAATGTACATCACTCCCACTCGCAGGTCGGGCATAATACCATTACCTCGCTTACTGTGCTTTGTTTTTTTCATAACCCATATGCTTTCTATTTCTGCCTGCACTATCTTTGCTGACCCTGCCTTCGGAGCTTTTTAGTGTAACGCATTGCCATGCGTATTGTTTTCACATCTGGAAACACTGCCCTCTGAATTTCCTATCAGAAAGTGAAACGCCCTTTGCTGGTAAGCAGATTTCAGAATTAAAACTATTATTCGAGCACAAGGGGCCGCGTTTGGAGGAAAAGCGGAAGAAGTGAAAGTTACAAAAAACGCCTCTTTTGTGGTTACCATTACTCTTCTATTCATGAGGTTTATTGTGAAAGTTGTTACCTAAATTGCAGAATCCTGTGCTTCTGGGTTGTAATTGGGATGCACTTTGCGTTGACTTTAGGGCTCGTCACACGTGGCCAGCTTGCTCCATTTCACCGTGTTGCGCCCCTTCCCGTCACGCATTCCCAGCCCTTTGATGCTTCCGCCGCACTCCAATTGCTCCCCTCTCCCGTGGCGTTTGTAATCCTCCCCCTTGCGTTGCCCCCTCACCCTCGCACTGTGCTTGCGTCTTTGTTTGACTAATACACCCCAATGCTTGTTGTAGTCGCTGTGTAAATTGTACTGCCTCACACTGAGCATGCCACTGCAAAGCACTCGGCTGCTCAGCAAAAATGTGCCTGCCAAACTTAGCATTATCCTAAATGTTTATTTACAGTGTACTACCTGCATGGTAAATTTTCTGATTCAAGACTGAAGTGTATTCCGGAATATCGTTTGTTTGACCTAATTTCTCTGCCTACACCCAGTTACGTTGTATTCACAACTTCTACAGTGTAATTTTGCGTGGCGGAATCCCCTTAATTCACAGTTCCTGACCCCAAATAAAATGTAGCCTGTAAGGTTCCCCATTTCCATGAGGAGTGCTTCCATTTATTTGCTTGTTTTTTTATTATGCATCAAGCTCCTAAACCAAACGTGCCTTCCTGGTATTTCATGGTGCTGGAGTCGATAATATGGTTCTCACTCTCTCCTTCTCTATCCCTCTCCCTGCTCTCCTCTCTCTCTCTCTCCCTCTCTCTCTCTCCACTCCCTCTCCTCTCCCTCCTTCCCTCTCGTCCTCCCTCTCTCCCTCCCCTCATTTACCCTCTCTCCGTCTACCTCTCTCCCTTTCCCTCACTTCCCTCTCACTCTCTCCTCTCTCTTCTCTCACCCTCTCCCTCTCTCTCTCCTCTCTCCCCCTCTCTCTCCTCTCTCCCTCTCTTTACCTTCCCCCTGCTCTCCTTTTTCTCCCTATCCCCATCTCCCCCTCTGCCTGCTCTCCTCTCTCTCTCCCTCCCCTCTCTCTCCCCTCCGTCCTTCGCTCTCGTCCTCCCCCTCTCTTCTTACCCTCCCTCTCTCCCTCTACCCTCTCTCCCTTCCCCTCTCTACCTTTCCCTCACTTCCCTCTCCCTTTCCCTCTCTTCCCTCTCCTCTCTCCCCGTCACCATCTCTCCTCTCTCCCCCTCTCTCTCTCCTCTCTCCCCCTCTCTCCCTCCTCTCTCCCCCTCTCTCTCCTCTCTCCCTCTCTTTACCCTCTCCCTCCTCTCCTTTTTCTCCCTCTCCCCATCTCCCACTCAGCACCACTCAGCACCACCACAGCACCACTCAGCACCACCACAGCATCACTCAGCACCACCACAGCATCACTCAGCACCACCACAGCATCACTCAGCAGCACCCCAGCATCACTCAGCACCACTCACCATCACCACATCATCACTCAGCACCACCACAGCACCACTCGGCATCACCACATCATCACTCAGCGCTACCCCAGCATCACTCAGCACCACCACATTATCACTCAGCACCACCACATTATCACTCAGCGCCACGCCAGCATCACTCAGTGCCACCCCAGCATCACTCAGCGCAACCACAGCATCACTCAGCACAACCACAGCATCACTCAGCGCAACCACAGCACCACTCAGCACCACCACAGCATCACTGGTTCAAATATGTTCTTTCAATGTTTCAAGCTGTTTTCAAGCTTTCACGCTTTATTACAAATCACAAAAAGATGTTAATATTTCACTTCTGTTCTTGGATTTTCGTCACAATAAAAAACACTGAACATAATCTTCACAAAAGTTATTTACAAAAATGTAAGCTATTGCCATTACAAATTAAATACATTATTTAAGTATTAATTATTTTAAAAAATTAAAAGCATTGTTATTTGTAATATCAATACATCTAAGTCATGTAAATACAAAACATGTTGTATTACAAATGCTATAGGTTTCACATTTGCGAAAGTTATAACTATTGGCATTGTAAATGACAAAGCTATTAATTTAACTATTTGAAAAAATAACACATAAATTAAAAAAAATCATTTATAAGACCAATAGCTCAAACTTTCCTAATGCGAGCCGTATTGCATTTCCAATGCTTGTTTTTCTATGTGCCTCTGAGTATCTTCTGTACCATTAAATCCACCAGAGAAGGATTGCTCGTTTAGGGACACCCATTGGTCCTCTTGACTTGCTACGGTATTTTCTCCTTAGAGAACAGCAAGGGTCACAATCACACAACAACACTACTACTACAGCATGCAGCACTACAATTGTACTATAACCACACCCGTACTAAAACTGCAGTGCTACAAATGTACCACTACAACACTGGAAATACAGCGAGGTAACCACTACCCCTACAGCAACATCTGCACCCTTTTTCCCAAAGTGAGTGGATTCCCAGCACACCACACTAAATCTGGGATATTTGCCAACGCAATAACTATTTTTATTGGTGATGGTTATAAAATGTAAACCTGCTTGTGGAGGCCCGGGGGCATGTGTCTGTGGTAAGAGTGCATGTGAGAACACTTATAAAGCTCAGAGGAGGACACCCACAGAGGTGGTTACATTTGTGGGAGTGACTGAGAAAGGATGTGGGAGCAGTTCAGATACTTTCTGAAAGTATAACAACTGCAGGTTTGAAGAGTTGATGAGACACCTATGTGTGAGGAGGTAAAAAAGTGTTGCTGAGAGAGAGCAATGACCAGTTATGGTCCACGTACAGAATGCCTGGCTGTGAAGCAAGATGGAAACTGCAAGAGGTTTCACCTGTTTTATTATGCTATGCTTTGTTTTGCTATGCTATGTTTTGTTATGCTATGCTATACTATGTTTTGTTGTGTTTGGTATGCTATGTTTTGCTATGCTATTATGTTTTGTTAAGCTATGCTATGTTTTGTTGTGTTTTGTTAAGCTATGCTATGTTTTGTTATGCTATGTGTTGTATTTTGTTATGCTATGTTTTGTTGTGTTGTGCTATGTTTTGTTTAGCTTTGCTAAGTTTTGTTTTGCTATCCTATGCTTTGTTTTGTTATGCTATGCTTAGTTTTGCTTTCCCATGCTTTGTGTTGTTATGCTATGCTATATTTTGTTGTGTTTTGTTATGCTATGCTATGTTTTGTTGTGTTTTGCTATGCTATGCTTTGTTATGCTATGCTATGTTGTGTTATGCTATGCTATGTTTTGTTGTGTTTTATTATGCTATGCTTTGTTTTGCTATGGTATGTTTTGTTATGCTATGCTATGCTTTGTTATGCTATGTTTTGTTATGCTATGCTAAGTGTTGTTTTGTTATGCTATGCTATGTTGTGTTTTGTTATGCTATGCTATGTTTTGTTGTGTTTTGTTATGCTATGCTATGTTTTGCTATGCTTTGCAATGCTGTTTTTTGTGTTTTGCTATGCTGAGCTAAGTTTTGTTGTGTTTTGCTATGTTTTGTTATGCTATGTTTTGTTATGCTATGCTATGTTTTGTTCTGCTATGTTTTGTTGTGTTTTGGTATGCTATGCTATGTTTTGTTCTACTATGCTATGTTTTTTGCTATGCTTTGTCGTGTTATGCTATGCTTTGTTTTGTTATGCTATGTTTTGTTATGCTATGCTATGTTTTGTTGTATTTTGTTATGCTATGCTATGCTTTGTTGTGTTTTGCTATGCTATGTTTTGTTTTGTTATGCTATGTTTTGTTTAGCTACCCTATGCTTTGTTTTGTTTGGCTATCCTATGCTTTGTTTTGTTATGCTATGCTATGTTTTGTTATGCTATGCTGGTGAGGGTGTGTGAGTGTGTGTGAGGGTGAGTGAGGGTGAGTAAGGGTGAGGGGGTGTGAGGGTGAGGGGGTGTGAGGGTGAGGGGGTGTGAGGCTGAGGGGGTGTGAGGGTGAGAGGGTGTGAAGGGGGTGTGAGGGTGAGGGTGTGTGAGTGAGGGGTGTGAGGGTGAGGGTGTAAGGGTGTAAGGGTGAGTGAGGGTGTGTGAGGGTGAGAGGGGCTGAGAGTGTATGAGGGTGCTGGTGATGAGGGTGTGTGAGGGTGAGGGGTGTGAGGGTGAGTGAGTGTGTGCGAGGGTGAGAGGGTGAGGGGGTGTGTGAGGGTATGTGAGGGTGAGGGTGTGTGAGGGTGAGGGTGTGTGAGGGTGTAAGGGTGAGGGGGTGTGAGGGTGAAGGGGAGTGAGGGTGAGGGGATGTGAGTGTGGGGGTGTGAGGGTGAGGGGGTGTGAGGGGTGCGGGAGTGAGGGTGAGGGGTGTGAGGGTGAGGGTGTGAGGGTGTGGGTGTGAGGGGGAGAGTGTGTGAGGCTGAGGGAGGGTGGAGGGTGATGGGGTGAGGGGGCGGGGTGTGAGGGTGAGGGGGTGTGAGGTTGAGGGTGTGTGAGGGTGAGGGTGTGTGAGGGTGAGAGGGTGTGTGTGAGGGTGAGGGTTGCGAGGGTGAGGGGTGTGAGTGTGTGTGAGGGGGAGGGTGTGGGGTTTGAGGGTAAGGGTGTGGGGTTGTGAGGGGGTGGAGGTGTGAGGGTGAGGGTGTGAGGGTGAGGGTGATGGGGTGAGGGGGTGTGAGGGTGAGGGGGCGTGAGGGGGTATGTGAGGGTGAGGGGGTGTGAGGATGAGAGGTTGTGAGGGCGAGGGGGTGTGAGGGTGTGTGAGGGTGAGAGGGTGTGAGAGGGTGTGTGAGGGTGAGAGGGTGAGTGAGGGTGTGTGAGGGTGAGGGTGTGGGGGTGAGGGGGTGTGAGGGTGAGGGGGCGTGAGGGGGTATGTGAGGGTGAGGGGGTGTGAGGATGAGAGGTTGTGAGGGCGAGGGGGTGTGAGGGTGTGTGAGGGTGAGAGGGTGTGAGAGGGTGTGTGAGGGTGAGAGGGTGAGTGAGGGTGTGTGAGGGTGAGGGTGTGGGGGTGTGAGGGTGAGAGGGTGTGTGAGGGTGAGAGGGTGTGAGGGTGAGAGGGTAGTGAGGGTGAGGGTGTGTGAGGGTGAGGGTGTTTGAGGGGGTGTGAGGGTGAGGGTGTGTGAGGGGGTGTGAGGGTGAGGGGGTGTGAGAGTGAGGGTGTGTGAGGGTGAGGGGATGTGAGGGAGTGTGGGGGTGTGAGGGGGTGAGTGTGAGGGGGTGTGAGGGTGAGGGGTGTGTGAGGGTGAAAGGGTGTGTGAGGGTGAGAGGGTGTGAGGGTGAGAGGGTGAGTGAGGGTGAGGGGGTGTGAGGGTGAGGGTGTTTGAGGGTGAGGGTGTTTGAGGGGGCGTGAGGGTGAGGGGGTGTGAGGGGTGTAAGGGTGAGGGGGTGTGAAGGGTGAGGGGGTGTGAGAGTGAGGGTGTGAGGGTGTGAGGGTGAGGGGGTGTGAGGGTGAAGGTGTGAGGGTGAGGGTGTGAGGGGGTGTGATGGTGAGGGGGTGTGAGGTGAGGGGGTGTGAAGGTGAGGGGGTGTGAGAGGGTGTATGAGGGTGGGGGTGTGAGGGTGAAAGGGTGTGTGAGGGTGAGAGGGTGTGTGAGGGTGAGAGAGTGGGTGAGGGTGGGTGAGAGGGTGAGTGAAGGTGAGGGGTGTGAGGGTGAGGGGGTGAGAGGGTGAGGGGTGTGAGGGTGAGGGGGTGTGAGGGTGTGAGGGAGGGTGAGGGGATGTGAGGGTGTGGGCTGTGAGGGGGTGTGAGGGGCTGTGAGGGTGAGAGGATGTGTGAGGGTGAGAGGGTGAGTGAGGGTGAGGGGGTGTGAGGGTGAGGATGAGGGGGTGTGAGGGTGATGGGGTGTGAGAGTGAGGCTGAGGAGGTGTGTGAGGGTGAGGGGGTGAGGGTGAGGGGGTGTGAGGGTGAGGGTGAGGGGGTGTGAGGGTGAGGGTGTGTGGGGATGTGTGAGGGTTTGATTGTTTATTTATTGTTGAGTTAGCTAAAACCATAACAGTATACCAAATCCGAATTTTAAAAGTCTATGTCACATAAAAATTACATCTCTATAAAAACATAAAATCCTAGAAAGTTATCTAAAAATGCTTTTGTATTATTACTGTGATTTAACATTCAGTTCGTGCTCGTGGATTCGTAAAAATGTAATCAATTTGCAGTTCATTTGGGGGTCATTAGAGTCTAATCCACATATGATAGCTGACCTGCACGATCTTATGCCTCTGTCCTGAAATGCTCGCCGCAATATTCTGGTTCGAGCTGGTTGCAATGTCTTACAGTGACATATAAGATGAATCAAATCTTTTTTATAACCACAATGTCGACAATGTTCATTTTCTTTTAGTTTCCAGTGCGGCGCTTCCGCAAGAGTAGGGAACTGTCCGAACCTTAACATTATTACTTTCCTCTTTACAAAGATGGAATAAGTAGAGTCCAAATAGGCTGCTTGCTTCAAGGTTTTGTAGGTGTTGATCAGTGTTCATGAGTGACTTCTTGTGCGAAAACGATCTTTATCGATCAGTAATGAATGGAACCTTGCAGCTTTGTTTATTATTAATTTGAATGCTTGGTAAGGCATTTGTTTACACCACACCTCCCTTGTGCAGGTGATCTTTAAGGAGTGTTCAAGAAATTTGTGTGCTGGCGAATATTTATCTTGATCCATTTCCTGCCAAAGGGAATCATTAGGCCGTTTTTTTCTGCATTTTGTTTTATTTGATACCATACTTTAATGTATGAGTAGAGCCTACCCAATGTTTCATTCATTAGCCCAAACTCCAAGCTCATCTGAGCTGGTGAGGTTTAACAAAAAGGGGTAACCCTGTGTCCCTCAGAACCTGGGTATGCGTAATTAAACAAAACGTGGTTCTGTCGGGTGGCTAGACCAATTACTTTGAATGAGGCTGTGTTATGCTCATAAACAATTGAAAAGAATGATAATAAATTACATTCAGATACACCTCTCAAACACCAGATTTTAGTTCAAGGTTTTTATGTATGAAACAATCAACATTGTATTGTACTGGAATTACTTCATCCCAATTTAAATACAATAACATTTAAAAACATGTGAATAAGTGACTGTAGGTGAACATAGTGAATAGTGAAACAAATTGAGTGACACTTATTTACAAATATATACAATATTATACAAAGGCGAGTGGGAGAAGGGAGGGTTGGGGCAAAGTCTTTGTCTATGGTGGTCAGAGTTCTAAATGAGTGCTCCAAGGTCACAGATGGTCACTACGCCTGTTCCTGGAGATTTCTTGACCGATGTAGAGCGTCGACATTTCGACCCTATGGTGCCCCAATCGGTGGTCACGGCGGGTCTTTATCAAGACAGGGAGAGGGGGGGAACCTAGAACAAAATGAAGGGGGGGAGGGTTGTAGAGAGGTGTCCAGTCCAAGTGTTGTAACAAAGTGGACAAGGTGAGTCCGAAATACTCACAGAAGGTCGGGGAATCGATGGATGGAGTAATGTGGTAAATATATTTTACCGGTCAAGTTTTACTGTATAATTACTGTCAATAAAGAATAGCTCAATTAAAATAAGAGGCAGAGTCCGGGGTGTCCGAGTCTTACGGGCTTTAATTCAGAATGACTCGAGTCATGGAAATCAATTCCATCAGTACAAGGGTTCGGGGGTATATGCAATGATGGCAAAGTGATGTCAACGATTTATTAACAGTACATGACATATATAGTAAAACGGTGCAATAATGTTGAATACAGTAGGCGTGACAAGTGAAATGTATATGATAAGAACACATGTGCGTAGCAAAAAGGCGTGAACATGGGTGTGTACGGAGGCGTGTACTGAAAACGTCACAGAAAAGTATCATAAGTGGGTGGATACATAGAAAATTCTTGCAAAGTCAGCTGAAACCTGTGGCCTGAATGCACGCACAGCTAATATGACGTGTGATTGACGTGCATCTGGAGGAAGCTAAGGGTCTGACTTTTAACACTAGTAGAAGAGACATAAGTCTGGCATGTCAGATCGACCTGTTCCTAAAACATATCTGATATCTGGTGTTTGGAGGATGTTTAATCTGGAGTAAAAGGTCTTTCAGGCAGAGGCTATTCTATACTGAATGTATGCGTGTCTAGGTGCAAATACGTGGAGCCAGGGCCTACCATGGTAACGGGAGCAATGAATTACATGAGGAGGACAGGAAGGCTTAGCCCTTTACTCTGCAGTCGGGGAACTGTTTACTTATTTTGCTAGACAGGAATGTGTTTTCGAGGAGGTTGAGCTGGGTACGCTGATAACTTGAAGGCAAAATACTGTTTTTGGCAGGCAGAGCAGGCTGAGCCGGGCACCGCTCGCTTGGCAGGAAGTAAGGCAGAGGTCAGGGATACATTTCATTTCCACGTTGCAGCTGTCGGAGACAGAGACAGAAAGTGGTTCAATGGCAGGAATCAGGGCCTAACTCGACAGAGCCAGGAAAACGTGAAAGTGCACTATATAAAGACGGCGGCACGGCATACTTAGGAACTGAATTATCAATCCATTTATGGTGGAACTGATAGAGGACATGTTAACGTTGGACGCAAATGTATTTGCGTCTTCAAATTCGGTTGCGGAGGGAGGTTACATGCACTTTAACTCGTACATGGAGACGATGGGGTACTCGTTAGGGGACATACCTGACCATAAAAATTTTAATTACCTCATTCCCTCCTTGTCCCCTACGGACCCATTAAGATATATCTATTTTCATGAGACCATCTATCTGTTCGTATAACATCATCTGTTCATCTTTCTTTATCCGGGAATGGGAACGTGAACTTGAGCGGGGAATACAAGCTGTGGCGCACAGGCCGCAAATCGCTGGCCCACATTGCAGACAAAGGCAACAACTGAACACAATGGCCAATATAATCCCTAGGAATGACAATAGCTTCCATCCCCAGGCAGATACTACACTCCAGAACCAGCCAGACCAAGTCCAGGAGCCTGGGTTCTGGTGTATCTGATGGGCAATCTCGTGAAGTCTGGTGATGGCCTTATAGACTGAAGGCGCGTTATTAGGAATAAACACGCAACAACTGGATCCGATGACTCTACAAGCCCCGCCCCTATCGGCCAGGATGACGTCAAGGACAAGGCGGTTCTGGAGAACAACAAGTCTCATAGCAGATTGCTCCTCTGTTAAGTTGCCCAAAGCTGAAGTAGTCTCATTCACTACTGCTTCGAGAATTCTGGTTAATTTGCGTATCAATTTACTATTGGAGACTGTGCCTAAATAGGGAAAGAATCCTTTATTGAAATCTGTATATTGTTCCCATGCGGTTTCAGTAAAATCAACTAATGGAAGATTGAGGCGGGAATTTCTGTGATAATCAGATGGAGCTAGGAAAACTGGTGGCAATAAGAAAGCAATGAAACAAGTACCATCCCAGTCTAGAGGTAAACGTACATAAGCTGTATGACCACAAATGAAATAGGAATGTCGGGAAGCTTTGAATGTAGACTTGCCTTCATCACTGAATTCGACCACAGTAGTGCAATCACTATGGCCTAGATGTACTGAACCATTCTTTCTAACGTATAATGCACCTTTAGCTGGTAAAACTGATATGGATGGCAAGTCTGGACTAGTTTCTGACTGAACATTTAGAATCATGAGGTTGAGTGTAAAATTGCCTAATCCATACACTTCATTTTCTAGATCGGTCCCTGACATTTGTGGAAGACCTTCTTCATCTGGGAAACATGCTTTGTTCATGACTGTGTTCAGGTTCCCCCATATCCATTTGCCTTGGGAAACCCTGGATTCAGTGTCTAAAGAGGATATTAAACTAAACCATGCACCACAGGAACCATTATGTGTAACCGGGTAAGGAAAGAGGGGCAGAGCTCCCTTGTAGTTCTGATAGGGAGGGAGTCGGCCACATATCCAACAGTTGGTGGCATTGTTGATCTGGTGAGAATGGTGTAACATACGAATGAATGTATTGTTGCGCAGCGCAAGTCGATAAGACAGTTCGTGTGGAGGTAGTTCACTAAACGTGTGCTCTGCAGTGTCATTGGGAAAAGAATGTGCAATCGGAAAATACATGTACAACATCAAACTGATGCCAATTAGCGTAAGACTCAGAAAAAACATAATAATCAGGGTGCAGATGCACCGACTACGGAGATTTTTACAGTAATGTTTTCTTTTCAAGATCTCCTGTCTATCTCTCTCTCTATTTGGGTCTAACTTGTACATTGTCAGAAACTGCCTAACCGCTTCACCCAGGAGGGGACTTAAACAATTAAACTGTCTGACTTACTAGACCTCAATTTCTGTCTGTACTCCTCTTGGGGAGTTTTCTCTTGAAGGGGGAGTTTTGTATCTGTCTCTGGTATGTGAGAGTTCTGGGAATCAGGGTTTGGCGGAAGTCCATGGAATCTTTTCTCATGACTGGAGTGCACCCAGCCTTTCCTCCCCTCCAGTTTTACAGCAGTCCTGGTTGTTAACAAAACAATCTTCGGCTCCTTCCAGCGGGGCTCCAAAGGGCTCGTCCTATCAAAGTTCCGGACAACCACAACATCTCCCGGGACCAGTGCATGTGGTTTCACCTCGGTGTTGTCTGGGAAGGCTGCTGCAACCTGTGAACGACATGATTGTAGTGCAGACATCAAGGAAGCAAGGTAATCTGTCAGCATAGTACTTTCAACATCAGTGATTTTTCTCGGCAGAGGCGTCCCCCACATATTAGGAGGTCTACCGAAGACCACCTCATACGGGGATAGCCCTGTCCTAGAATGGGCTACCATTCTCATATAAAACAGTGCAACTGGCAATGCTACTATCCAATCTACGCCTTTTTCTTTACACACTTTTGCAAGGCGAGTTTTCAGAGTCTGATTGTGGCGCTCCACGAGACCTGCTGCCTCTGGATGCCGGACACAGTGAAACTTCCACTGGTACCCCAATAGAAGCGAGATCTGCTTCATAAGTTCAGACGAGAATGGCTGACCGTTGTCTGAATACACGACACGGGGCAAACCGTATCGAGGGAAGAATCCACGAACCAGCTGCCTGGCAGTGGTCGGGGCAGTGTAATCTGGAACGGGATATGCTTCTGTCCATCGGGATAGGGCACATACAACTACGAGGACATACTTGAATCCTCGGCATCTTTCCATCTGGATATAATCCATCTGGAGGACTTCAAAAGGATAGTCAGGAGGATGAAATCCACCTTGCTCTACGGGAATCCCCTTTCCTGGATTGAACTGACAACAGATCATGCAGGTACGCACTTTCTGTTTTGCTGCTGCTCGTAAATGCTTATTGAACCAGAGTTTCTGTAAACTGTCTAACATAGCTTTTTCACCTAAATGTGCTGGACTATGTGCAGTATTGATGATAACTTGAACCATAGAGTCAGGGAGGAACCATGTGGTCTTTCCCCTCGTCATCCAACCCTGTTCGGTCTGGACCCCTCCTTGTTCAGTCCATTTCCTGATTTCGTCTGAAGTAGCATGTGTCTGTATGTCAATGACATCTAGTGCGGGGTCCCTGACTGTCATGCTGTGTGTCAGTGATGATACGTCAGTCTTTGTCACATCAGTCGTATGAGTATGAGTCTGTGCTGTATGTTTCGCTGTCCGATCTGCAAAGTCGTTACCCTGGGAAATCTTGTCCGTTACCTTTGTATGTGCTTTGCACTTCATGATGGCTATGGCTGTAGGCAAATGTATTGCCTCTAACAGTGCTTGAATGAGGGGACCGTGCTGGATTTTGGCTCCGTGAGAGGTCAGGAAACCTCTCTCTTGCCAGAGGACACCGAAGTCGTGTACGACTCCGAATGCATAACGTGAATCTGTGTATATGTTTACTTTAAGGTTCTTGGCTCGTATACAGGCTTGGGTCAGAGCAATGAGCTCTGCTGCTTGGGCTGACAGGGTGTCAATGCGATGTGTTTCTATGACTTCCGTTTCAGTGGTCACTGCATATGCGGCCACTAGCTCTCCTGTACTTGTTCTCATGCATGAACCATCCACATAAAGTGTCAGGTCTGGATCGGGTAATGCGACATCTGTCAAGTCTTGTCTGGGTTTCGTGACTGTGTCAACTACATCTACGCAGTCATGTGGAGTAGGATCTGTTGTGCTTGATGGTAAAAGTGTAGCAGGATTCAGTGTATTACAGCGTCTGATTTCTATGTGTGGCTGGAATAACGTCAGTTCATAACCTGTCAGTCGTGCTATGGTCAAGTGTTGGGTCTGTGTTCTGTTTAGGAGAACCTCTACAGAATGTGGAACCTGTACTGTCAATTGGTGTCCCAATACAATGGAATCACTTTGTCTGATTGCTAGAGCTGTTGCTGCAACTGATTTCAAGCATGCAGGCAAGGCCTGGGCTACTGGATCTAACGTGCTCGAAAAATAAGCACACGGTCTGTGTTTGTCTGCTTGAAGCTGAGTGAGAACCGACAACGCTGTGCCATCGCGTTCTGTGACAAAAAGTGTAAAAGGTTTGCTGTAACATGGTGTTGCTAACACTGGTGCTTGACATAAGGCTTTCTTTAATTCGTCAAAAGCTTGTGTATGTTCTTGAGTCCAAGGGAGAACAGTCGAAGATACTGCCTCTTGTGTTGTCAACTGTATCAGTGGTTTAGCTAGAAATGCATATTGTGGAATCCATTGTCTGCAATAAGAAGTGAGTCCAATAAAGGCTCGTACTTCTTTCTGTGTCTTGGGTTGTGGAAGATGTGCAATTAACTGTATACGATCTGATGTTAACTGTCTCCCTTCTTTGGATAACAAGTGCCCAAGGTATACCACTTTCTGGGCACAGAATTGTAACTTCGAAGGAGACACTTTGTGTCCCTTGTCCGCCCGGAAAAACAAAACTGTCAGTGATGCTTGTTCACATTCTGGTTCACTTCGGGCGGTGATCAATAGATCATCGACATATTGGAGCAGGGCAGTATTGGGAGGCATGTGAATATTGTCAAGTTGTCGTTTCAATGCTTGGCTGTAGATGCTGGGGCTTTCTGTGAATCCTTGAGGGGCGCGTGCAAATTTGAAGCTTCGGCCATTTAAACAGAATCCGAAAAGATACTGGCTTTCCGGATCAATGGGGACACTAAAGAAGGCGTTCTTGAGGTCTATTACAGTAAAGAACGTCGCTTCTGAATCAATAGCTGTTAATAATGACGAGATGTCTGGGACCACAGGGTACTGTGGTACAATGCATTTATTCAATTCTCGTAAATCGATAATCAGCCGATAAACTGGAGGTGCATTTGGATCAGTACGTTTAAGAATCGGAATGATAGGGGAATTACAAACATTGGAGTCGGTTTCTACAACCACTCCTTGTGCAATGAGCTCGTCAATGATTTTCAGTAAAGCCACAACAGCATCTGGTGGTAACTTGTATTGTCTGATTCGGGGCAGTATAACTCCTGGCTTGAGTGTGACACGGTATGGTGTAATGTGCATACAACCTACATCAGTGGGGCTTCGTGCCCATAAATGTGCAGGAACATTCTGTAACCTGGGATCAAAATCTCTCAACACATAATGTCCCTTAAAGTCACGAAGGAACAACCTTACTCCTTCCGGAGAACAACAAATTACAGCTCCTAGAGCTTTCAGAGTTTTTATACCAAGCAAGTTTTCTGGACATGATTTCGTAAGCAGTAAGTCAGTAGTTCGAGATAGTGGACCGACTGCAAGGGGGACAGGTTTCGATACTTCGTTAACAATAGGCTTTCCTGAGAATCCAAGGGAAACATTCTGTGAGCCTGAGAGGGGTGCACCTGGAACCTCTTCATGACTGATGGTTGTTCTGCTTGCCCCTGTGTCAATCAAAAACTTTCTATCCTTCCCTAATACCTGACTATGTACATAAGGACCCTCTTGATCCACAGGAACCTCAATAAGAGGCAAGCCAACCTCCCTCTCTAGGCTGTTTCATGTGTACTGCTGATAATCGGGGTAATCAGATTGAGCATACTGGTACATCTGCTGTGTGACATGCTGAGTAGCGGCAATGGGTTGGGGCTGTGGTGCCGCTACGGTCTGCTGTGGAACATGCATAGGTTGTACATTTTGCGGAACATGTTGTTGGACCTGATCCTGTCTGGGCGGACGTGGTCTCTCTTTGGTTTTACCTGTAGCGATATTGTGTTTCAGAACTGCACAATCGTTTACATAGTGACCTGGCTGTTTACAATAGTTACATGTCCCTTTAACGGGAGTCGCCGAATTATTTGACTGTGTTGCGCCCTTTTTCTGACCATCTGCTGGAACTGACTGAGCAACTAACATTTTCATTTTCGTGTCTTTCATACGTCTCTGTTCGTGATCATGTTCCTCTCTAATTCTATTCTGGTGGTATTGTAACATTTGTAGCATCTGGGATGGCGTATTGGCTTGCCATGTACTCTCGACTTTCAATACACGGTTTTTAACCTGAGGCAGAGAATTCTCGACTAATTTTGACACAAAAAGGTGTGGATATGACTCGCTACTTGTCTTCAGGCCACTATTAATAATAAAACATTTCTTGAATCTGGAATAAAAGTCACTAGTGTCTTCGTCGTGTTTCTGTTTGCAGGCTGAGATTGCATCCCAATCCTCCTTTTTAGTTGCTAACAGTCTAGGCAAAACCTGTACTAATAAACCTGGTAATGCTTTAGTTTTCTCCCCAAGTCCTAAACCCGGGGTTCGACCAGTTTCCTCGGTTTCTAATTCAGTCCAATTGATCTTTTTATCTCCCACCTCCCATTCTTTTTCTTTTAGTTTCTCGTAAATACCGGCAGGCAGTAACACTTTCAATATTTTCATAATGTCGGGATAAGTGTAATCTCCCATGAGTAACATGTCTTTTATTTCACGGTGGAAACCTGCAGGGTCTTTATCATGACTGGGCACTATTTTCTTCATTTCCAATAATTCCATTTTAGTTATGGGCGTGTATACGAACACACGTTCAAGGGTATCATCAGGTTTCCGAATTGGATGTACCTCTCGTAAAGGATTCTGTTTGTCTATGTGATATGGTTGCCTGACTGGGGGTGGAACGGAAACAAGATGTGGAGTCAAGAAAGTTCTATATTTGTGACGTTGTTCTAAAATCATTTCAATTAAATCGGTACCTAGGCCTCTCCATCTCCTCAGGAGTAAGTCTTGCAATAAATTGTATAACGGACCTGGATCAGACGCTTGGTTTTCATACTGTATAATGAGGTGTTGGGTCATGTATATACCAGCTAGTCGCTGTTCTTCTGGAGTGAGACTTAAAAATGTTTGTACTACTAAATCGTCTTTGTATATACTGTCATCTCCGGCCCACTGTACTGCGGACCGGGCTAGTTCCTGATCACGTAAGGTATTGAGTTCGTGATAACCTACTCTGTCTTTCAGCACTTTATCAGTATTTTGGAATATATGCTCAAGGGAATATCGCTCTGGTATCGGACAAAGGTAACGTTTCTTGTTTTCTAAACGAATGGGTCTGTCAAAGGGCTGATCAAGAGGAGATGGTCTAGGGAATTTCTCTCTACCTACATATGCTATCATGCCTCTATTTGCTAATTGCGAGGTTTCTGCTGTAGTTTCTAGTTCTTCCTCATCTGAGGTTTCCTTGTCGTCTGACTCAAGTTGCGTTTCTGGCTCTCGACGGGCATGTATTGCAATTATTTCTTTACGGATCTTTCTAACCATAGCATGTACACAATTCTCTCTATCATGTTTACATTCTGCAATATTCTGACTCCATTTTGACAACTTCTCCATCTCTTCTGGTGGAAAACCGGACTGATCTTGTTCCCTTATCAAACAATTAATCAAGAATCGCAAAAGTAATGTTTTTGTCTCTACTTTCTGGTATGACATGGCTTCACCAATACTCTCCGGTCTTTCTCCTGTTCTGATAAAATGATATATATTGTCTAGATGGTCTGGCATTTCTGGTAGAAAAATTAAATATTCTGTAACACGTCTTAAACGTAGGGACGCTAACAACATGGGTCCTGTTCTGCCAGGCACTGTGTCATATCTACAATCAGTAAGCTGTTCTTTAAGCTTTTCGGCTGGAGCTCCTCTAGGTGTTCGCGACATTGCGAATTCTCTCATTGTCACACGTTGTAACTGTGCGGGGTGCGATAACCTCCTGTAGCACCTCCCGAGGCGGAGGCTTGAGCATAACCTGGGTATAGGGTCGGTAATTGTAACGGGGTTGGGCCCTGAGCCGCGTCAGGCCCAAAAGGATTAAGCGGATGAATACCAGGGAGAACAATAGGGGAAGTGACAACAGGTGCGGGAGGTGGTGCGGGAGGGGAATGCTGTTGCGGACCTGGGGGCAAATGATCGTGGGGTAGGTTATTGTCAGCAGGTGGTACGGGTACATGGGCAGGTGCATTGGTATATGCGGGAGCTACGTCGTCTAAATAGGAAGAAAGGAAAATGTCTGCTGCGGTCTTATGACGTAATTTAGTCGGGACCAATTAAGGGGGCAGATCTTTCGGTATTTCCGGGGTCGCCTTGGGCAGGCCCTCGGCCAAGACTGGATACAGTCCTGTCATAATGGCATTACTCTGTCTATCGTGTTGTTCCATTCTAACTCGTTCTCCTTCTTCTAGCAGTTCTTTTTCTTTGGCTTTTTCGGAATCTTCTCTACTTTTCTCTGTTTTTCTGAGTGCCTTCTCTGTCCGTCTATGTGATTCTTTACACCACAATTCAATGGCATCTTTCTGTGATTGTCTAGCTTTCTTTTTCCACAACGCTTCCTCTACTCTCATGATGCACTCGGCATCCCATGTCCCTGTAACGGGCCATCTCTGATTCTCTGCCAAGTCCTTCGTATAATCCACCCATAAGTCTAGATATAATATGGCATCTAAGCCATGCTTGTGGTACATAAAATGTCCAGGAGTGTCCCTGGGTGGGATGGGAACTGCTTCTTCAAGAATCCCTTTCCTAGTTCCTATCTGTCGTAATTTCGAGAACAAAGGCATTGCTACCCCTAAATTGGACACAATGATCACAATAGAATATGCAAACAGTCATTCATACCACGACATTAAACACATTGAAACAATTCGAACAGATACTGACTACCCACGAGTTCTATAACGAAAACAATACTAAATCTCTGAATGATTGAATAACTCGATGTACTGCTAAACAGCACAGATACACTGCTAAAACAGTGCAGACCGGATCTGTGTACCCAAACCCGTCTTGACCGGATACAAATCAATGCACCCGTCTTGATGCGTCCCCAGCAACGGTACTCACCGGGAAGCACGGATCGGAAAGCCTCGGAAACTCGACTGGACTGGACCGCTACGACGTCACTGCTGCCGCGCACTACGCATGCGCCTTTACGCTTCGGACAGGTGGGCCTCTCGACACCTCGGACACTGCTCTCTCGGCTGGGCTCTGGTCGGGATCCTCCGCACTCCTCACCGCCTCGTCTGGATGTCGATCGCAGTCTCCGTCACCTCCGTAGGCCTGAGGGAGATACAGGAAATCCTGCAGATGCGCATAATGTCCTTCACGGCTGTGGCACGGGGCAAGGCCTGCGACGCATCGCCGGCGCGTAGGGTGGGGGAGGGGTCCCTATTCGGGTGCCAAATTATGTGGTAAATATATTTTACCGGTCAAGTTTTACCGTATAATTACTGTCAATAAAGAATAGCTCAATTAAAATAAGAGGCAGAGTCCGGGGTGTCCGAGTCTTACGGGCTTTAATTCAGAATGACTCGAGTCATGGAAATCAATTCCATCAGTACAAGGGTTCGGGGGTATATGCAATGATGGCAAAGTGATGTCAACGATTTATTAACAGTACATGACATATATAGTAAAACGGTGCAATAATGTTGAATACAGTAGGCGTGACAAGTGAAATGTATATGATAAGAACACATGTGCATAGCAAAAAGGCGTGAACATGGGTGTGTACGGAGGCGTGTACTGAAAACGTCACAGAAAAGTATCATAAGTGGGTGGATACATAGAAAATTCTTGCAAAGTCAGCTGAAACCTGTGGCCTGAATGCACGCGCAGCTAATATGACGTGTGATTGACGTGCATCTGGAGGAAGCTAAGGGTCTGACTTTTAACACTAGTAGAAGAGACATAAGTCTGGCATGTCAGATCGACCTGTTCCTAAAACATATCTGATATCTGGTGTTTGGAGGATGTTTAATCTGGAGTAAAAGGTCTTTCGGGCAGAGGCTATTCTATACTGAATGTATGCGTGTCTAGGTGCAAATACGTGGAGCCAGGGCCTACCATGGTAACGGGAGTAATGAATTACATGAGGAGGACAGGAAGGCTTAGCCCTTTACTCTGCAGTCGGGGAACTGTTTACTTATTTTACTAGACAGGAATGTGTTTTCGAGGAGGTTGAGCTGGGTACGCTGATAACTTGAAGGCAAAATACTGTTTTTGGCAGGCAGAGCAGGCTGAGCCGGGCACCGCTCGCTTGGCAGGAAGTAAGGCAGAGGTCAGGGATACATTTCATTTCCACGTTGCAGCTGTCGGAGACAGAGACAGAAAGTGGTTCAATGGCAGGAATCAGGGCCTAACTCGACAGAGCCAGGAAAACGTGAAAGTGCACTATATAAAGACGGTGGCACGGCATACTTAGGAACTGAATTATCAATCCATTTATGGTGGAACTGATAGAGGACATGTTAACGTTGGACGCAAATGTATTTGCGTCTTCAAATTCGGTTGCGGAGGGAGGTTACATGCACTTTAACTCGTACATGGAGACGATGGGGTACTCGTTAGGGGACATACCTGACCATAAAAATTTCAATTACCTCAGTAATCACACCCTGAAGGAGAGCCTGTGGTCAATCTGGGGAGAAGGTAAACTGGATTTAGTACCCTAACAAATAAAATGGAGTGCAGGTGTGCCTTAAATTGCTAGGCATGCATCTAAGAAGTGGCCCCACGAATCAAGCGCATAGTGATTGTTAAATGCGCAGATTAAGGGCTGGGGGGTCAGAAAACCAATTATCTTAACCCCGTGTGAATGGCGTGCAGTTATGTGCTGGATTGCAGTAAAAACGTGAGTTGGGAGCGGATGATTCAAAATGGAAAGGACCGAGTGCTCAGGGGTGCAGCTTGCCGCCTAATGCTCAGGGTTAAGTTAAGGCTTCGTATACGTGTGGTTTAGGGACTAAGGCAGAGGTGCTACTGCAGCAATTAAACAGTCATATAATGTTGGGCACTTGACTGTAATGGTACATGTGTTGTCTCTGTGAAGGCAGTACAAAGCAGTACATATATTTGTTAGATTATAACAACAGGCATACTACAGCATTACGGGGTTGGGCACGTGAATGTACTGGTATAGGTGTCGTTTCTTTTAGGGGTCACAATACTCGTGAGGGGTAAGTGGATCACAGTAAGCCCATTTGTTTGGAGATCTCTTCCTGTTCATTAAGTCCCTGGCTTACAGAGTTCAAAATGTGGATCCATTTGCACTCCTTTCTGTTGAGCGCAGAAGTTATGGAACCCCCACGTGGGTTTGTGTTAATTCTTTCAAGTATACGCCAGCGAAGGCTTTCTGGTTTATGGTTCTGGCTAATGAAGTGGTCTACCATGGGGGCACCTTGGACATTGCACCGGATCCTACTCATGTGTTGCAGTATACGTGCCTTCACTTTTTGTGTCGTCTGTCCCACATAAGGTTTTTCGCATGGGCATAGGACAATGTATATGGCATTAGACATGTTGCAATTTGTCAGAGATGGTAGAGTATATGTTTTGTTGTTGTGAGTGAACGATGGTCCATCAATACACAGAGTGCATGCCTTACATGTGCTGCACTTATAGTGTCCCGTAACAGGTGGTAGCCCCAAATGATCCCTGAGAGTGACTGGTTTTGGAGGCTCTAGAAATGCTTTTACTACGTTGTCTTTTATGTTTCGCCCTCGTTTGAAAGCGAACAATGGATTTTCATTGGTGTTTAGCTCTGTAGCAACCAGGTTCCAGTATTTCATTATCGTTTTTTTCATGACATTACTCCTTGAATGAAAGGTGGTAACGCAGACCAAGTTTGGAGATGCATCCTTCTTCTCTTTTGGAGCAAGTAACTCGTCTCTTGGGCAATACCAGGCTCTCTTTTTGGCACGCTTGAGTAGTCCCAATGGGTACCCTCGTTCCCGTAGGCGATTCGTCAGTGTTTCACATTCTTTGAAGAAATCTGTTTTTTTAGTGCAATTGCGTCTCATTCGCAGATTTTGCCCGAAGGGCAAGTTGTCTCGTAAGTTGCGAGGGTGGTGGGAGTTATATTGCAGCAGGGTATTTCTTTCTGTAGGCTTTCTGTAAAGATCACAAATAATTTGTCCGTCTTCAGCTTTGAATAGAAGATCGAGAAAGGCAATGCTCCGTTTATCATAGCTTATAGTAAATTGTATATCATTACATCTTGAATTCAGCCAGATGAAGAAGTCTTTTAAATCAGCTTCTGCGCCGGTCCAAATCATAATGACGTCATCAATATATCTTTTCCATATTGAGATTGAATTGACGTATGGGTTCTCTTCTGTGTATAAATGTAGTTCCTCATAATGATCCATGTAAAGATTCGCTAGGCTCGGTGCATAAGTTGCGCCCATAGCTACCCCCTTGCATTGTAGGTAGAATTGTTGCTGAAATACAAAATAGTTTTGTTTCATCACTATTTCCAAGAGGTTGGTAAGGAAGTCTGTTGGTATCCAGTGGGGAGCTGGTCTTTTATCCAATGCGCCATGTATGATGTTTATTGCCTCGTCTTGGGGTATAGATGTACATAAAGAGGTTACATCAAGCGTCACCATGAATTGGCTGGTTTCATCATATGGTTGACCTTCCAGTAATTGAATAATGTGCATTGAGTCTCTCACATATGATTTAGTTTCCAATACCAGTGGTTGGAGGAAATGGTCAATAAATTGATTCACTGGTTCCAGTATGGATCCACAGCCGGAAATTATTGGTCTTCCTGGAGGATTATTCAACCCTTTGTGTACCTTTGGCAAGGTGTAGATTGTGGGAATCCGGGGCTCCTGTTTGATTAGAAAGTCTCTTTCAGGTTGGCTGAGGAACTCTTTGTTGACCTCATCCGTTGCCAGAGTCTCTATTAGAGTTCTGATACTTTGTGTCGGGTCTCTTGCCGTTGGATGGTAACTTTCTCTTACATCAAGTTGGCGTTTAATTTCCGCCACGTAGTCTACAGTATTTTGTAGTACCACTGCCCCGCCTTTGTCAGCCGCCTTGACAATGATGGATGTGTTTTTACTAAGACTCTTTAAGGCCAGATTCTTTTCCTTAGTGATGTTATATTTGATGTAATGCTTTTCCTCTAGGCTCATCATTACCTCATGCATTACAATTTGTTCAAAGGCCAATATCCTTTGGCTCATGCAATACGTTCCTGGTGTGAAGGTGGAAGGAGGTTTAAATGGCGTAGCTGCTGTTTTTGGAGTGTACTCGTTTTTGCCAAAATAGTATTTTACTCTAATTTTACGGAAGAATTTCTGTAGTTCCAACTTTGTGGTAAAGGCATCTGGTCTGCACGTAGGGACAAAGGAAAGTCCTTTGCTCAGAACACTTCTTTCAGCTGGTGAGATGCAGTGTTTGGATAAGTTGATGATTGGATCTGTAGAGTGAGCAGTTATCAATGTTAGGTCTAACAGTGTTTCAATGTTGTTTGTATTACCCGCATCTTCCATTACTGCTGGCAGTTCTGCTCCTTCCGTGGCTTCCAGTGGTTCATTGGCCACTACTGTTAAGTCCCTTCTGGTTTCCATTCCGGTTGTACCCGGAACATTCCAGGCTTCTTCTTCTGTGCAGGGTAATACTTCCATTGTTGTGGTTGTGATGTCTTCCGGTGTGTTCACTTCTCTGACATGGATTACCATCTGTAAATTTGTTTTCGAGTGGAGATCTCGCCGTGTACTTCCGGCTGGTAGAATCGTACTTTCGTGTTCCCCCTCGTTGCTCCTCTTGGTTTGTTCCATGGTCTTCTCGGCGTCCAACCTTGGTTGGCAGTACCGCCTCGGTTGGGTTGGCGGTAGCCCTGGTCTAAAAAATGTTGTTGGGCCTGGGGTTGGTGCCGACTGGTGGAGGCTCCTTCTTGTTCAGAATCCGAGCTGTTCCCTGCCGATGAGTCAGAGAAGGTTGTGAATCTTCTTGGTCCTTGCCTGTTTCGGTTCGTAAAGAAACCTTGGTCGTCTTGCTGGTAATATTCGTGTGCAAGGTAGGGATAGGTCACCTTTTTGTCGTAGTTGCGGATATCCTTGGCGAGTTTATCCAATTTTCTGTTTAGTGTCACAGTGTTGAACTCAGCCAGTGTCTTTTCTGCTTTTTCCAGTGCTTCCTTTGCGTTTGTGAGTGCACCGTCTTCCAGTATTTCTTTTTTCAGATCTGCAATTTCTTGTGTTAGTCTTTTCACATATTCTATGGCCGTCTCCACCCCTAGCACCATCCAGTGCCTGGAGCAGTTATTGGCCACAAAGCTGAAACCTTCCCTGAATTTGGGCACATCAATGAATATTAAGTTAAGGCTGTGCAGGCATGCTTAAATATAATGACGAGTCAGAGGAGCGCTTAAAGCTCGATGCTAACTATCCGCCGTGACCACCGATTGGGGCACCATAGGGTCGAAACGTCGACGCTCTACATCGGTCAAGAAATCTCCAGGAACAGGCGTAGTGACCATCTGTGTCCTTGGAGCACTCATTTAGAACTCTGACCACCATAAACAAAGACTTTGCCCCAACCCTCCCTTCTCCCACTCACCTTTGTATAATATTGTATATATTTGTAAATAAGTGTCACTCAATTTGTTTCACTATTCACTAGGTTCACCTACAGTCACTTATTCACATGTTTTTAAATGTTATTGTATTTAAATTGGGATGTAGTAATTCCAGTACAATACAATGTTGATTGTTTCATACATAAAAACCTTGAACTAAAATCTGGTGTTTGAGAGGTGTATCTGAATGTAATTTATTATCATTCTTTTCAATTGTTTATGAGCATAACACAGCCTCATTCAAAGTAATTGGTCTAGCCACCCGACAGAACCACGTTTTGTTTAATTATTCATCTGAGCTGGTGAGGCAGTCTCTGGAAGTAGAAGAACCTTTTTATAAATGCTCGTTATTAGACTGTTTAGGGTTTCTGCATCGTTTCCATGCATTGCAGCGCTGGCGTATGCTAATGTTGGCAGAGCTTTGGCTGACATTATTGTTATTAATGGTTTCAGAGATGGACCCTCCAACTTCTTTGCCAGGGTTTTGAGGGCGAATGTTAGGGCCCCTTCACGTTGTTTTGTGTACTTTTGGTGATCACAAAACAAAAATGTATAGTCATTGAAAAATCCCAAATATTTATAGCATGATACTTTCTCCAACAGATTTCCCTTTAGTCTAATGCGTTGAGTCGAAGCTGTCCGATTAGTAATAAGCATCATTTTGGTTTTTGAGAGATTTAATTCCAGGTTGTTTGCCAACAGAAATTCAGAGAGTTCATTTAATAGTCTTATCAGACCTACCTTAGTCAGACTTAAGAGAACAATATCATCTGCGTAAGCCAGGTGTGATAATAGAATTTTTCCTAATTTAGGTGGGTGTGAATTAATTCCATCTAGTTTTCTTGAAAGGTCTGAAATTAATAAGTTAAAAAGGTGTGGAGCTAGTACGCACCCCTGCCTTAAACCTGTGTGGGTGTACACTTTCCTTGATACGTACCCAGGTATCTGGATTAAAAAGTAGCAGACCTTTCAATATCCTGTCAGATATACCCCAGGATTTTAATTTGGACCACATATGTTTCCGATCGACACTGTCGAAGGCAGCTTTTAGATCGATGTAACACAGATGGAGATCTGGTTTCCTTTTTTTACATCTTTCTGCGATCAATGACAGCGACAATATATTTGTAGTGGTTCCTATACCCTTCCTAAATCCTGTTTGATTGATTGGTATTAGGTTACAATTACTAGACCATTCAGATAGATCTTTAAGGATTAATGAGGCAAAATATTTGGCTTCAACATCCTGTAAGGCGATTAGCCTATAATTCTGTGGACTTGATCTGTCCCCTCCTTTGTAGATGGGAGTAATGATTGATCCTTGCCAGCTTTCTGGGAATTGATTGATTAATTCTACATCAGTGTATAGTTTCCCTAGTATTGGGTTCCAGTACTCCGAGTCATATTTAAAAGTAGCCTGGGAGTGCCGTTTGGACCGGATGTGTGAGGGTGTGAGGGTGTGTGAGGGTGAGGGTCCGAAGTAAATGGGGGCAGGGCAGACATCATAAGACAGAGAGAAGAGACTGCATGGTGACTGCGTTGGTCAGTTTCAGAATCAGGAGGGGCAGAGTCAGCACAGTCTGTGAGGTATCAACTTATTTAGAGGGAAAGCATAGCAGATGTAGCATTGCAGACAGCAAGTCGAGTGTTTTCATGCTGAATGTCCCTAGAGAGAAGGCAACACAGCAACAGCATTTGAGGAGCAAGGCTACTGTAAACTAGCACAGTAGGCTTTCCTTTTCGCCCAGAAAAAAAACCGAGAAAGGTGCAGAGAACGCCGAACAAAACACGGCTTCCCCGCAAAATGGATGCAAATAAAACCAAGCTCTCAGCATTGCTGTGGCGGGGGAGGGGTGTGGAGCGGGAACGCATTCCTTTGAAGTCTGATGCCAAGGCTCAAACAAATGGTGGTGTGCGATGTGCACGCGGGGGAGCAGCAGCCTTTCAAGTCTGATGCCGAGGCACAGACAAATGGTGGTGTGCCTAGTGGCTGGCTCTGTGCATGCCCATAGCTCACATGAACTGTACGCGATCCGCAGTTTGGAAGACTTTTTGAACCGCTTACTGTAAATCTCGCCGATTTATCCCTGCGGAATATAATAGACAAGACCTAAAAACACGCCACCCAGTCTGAAAAGGACGGAGGAGACAGAGGGAGGGAGACAGACGGAGGGAGACAGAGGGGGACGGAGACAGAGGGAGACGGAGAGGGAGACAGAGGAAAGAGGGCGATAGAGGGAGACAGACAGAGGGAGGAGGGTGGCAGAGGGAGGAGGGCGACAGAGGGAGGAGGGCGACAGAGGAGGGAGGGAGACATCGGAGTGAGGGAAACAGGGAGGGACACAAAGGGAGAGAGACAGAGGGAGAGAGACAGAGGGACGGAGACAGAGGGAGACAGAGAGAGGGAGACAGAGAGAGAGAGAGGGATACAGAGGGAGGGGGAGATAGAGGGAGGGCGACAGAGGGGGGCGACAGAGGGAGGGCGATGGAGGGAGACAGACGGAGGGAGACTGTTGGACTTGGCCCTTTTTCCCGAAATGTTTCACTTTTCGACCCCCCTTATTTGAGGATGTCTCCCCCATGGTAGAGAAATATATAGGCCATGTGTGGTGTGAGATGCCATGTTAAATGTGATGCAATGGTGTACGCACCTATAATTCCCCCATCATAAGAATGCACCCTGGTGAAATCTCGCTTATAAAATGGATGCCATGGCTGTGTGTGGTGCCACCATAGTGGTGGGTTAGCAGTCTAGTTGTTGTTTCCCAGCACCCCTAGTTTTTGGAGGGAAGCCTGGCACCCAGGGTGCTCTACTCCTCCCCCTAAGCCAGTTAGAACCAGTATCCCCAGATGCTTCTAGAAGCTTCGGGCACTGCCTGGTAGGTGGGGTGAGGGCCGCATAAATAAGGGGGCTGTGCCACCATGTGCTCAGACAGAGCAGGGACATGAACGTGAGGGGACCTGCTGCCAGGAGGTACCACCACATGGGCCTGTGTGCTGGACCTTGTGCCCAACTGTAACCCCCTGCTGTCCACAGGGCTAGTGAGAGCCCCACTGCCGTAGTCAAGGCTGCTGTATCAGAAGGAGTGCCACGCTACAGAGAAGGATGGTTTCTAGGACCCACCGCCCTGTCCTGATGAGTGCCCACTGACTGCTGACCTTGCCCAGTAGTGCCTCCTGCTCTCCTGCTCAGCGCCTGAGAAAGGAGCGCTATAATCAAGGTGCCAGTGAAGAAGAGCGCTATCTCCTGTCCCAATCTTGCCTGCTGACTAGCGCTTGGTGATTGCAGCGCTATATTCCCAGCACCAGAAGTGAGGAGCTGAAGCCAGCAGCGCTGTGCTACCAAGGCGCTACTTTATAGCGTGGGGCCTAAGTGCTACAACTTGATTCCAGCCATGACAGTACCAGCGGCTGTGGCCCCGAAGCCGGGAGAGGGACGCCGCGGTATCGAAGAGGCCCGCACTGGGCCGGAGAAGCCAGCGCGCCCATCGTCATGTGACGGGGTCGCCGGCTGTGTCATCCGCAGCGCCCCCATCATTGCTGCGCAGCCATTGGTGGAGGCTGCCGCACCCCCAGCGAGCCGCGCTGGGATTGGCGGTTGCGGGCGCGCCCCTTTAGGACCATGCCCTGATTGGCCCTGAGGCCCAAAAGGAACTGGGAAGCCGAGGCCGTTCCAGGCCTCAGCGTGGGGGCTCCGAGAGGAGCGGGAGCCCCCCCTGATTCACCCAGGCTGACCGAGAAGTAGGTAGAGGCCTGGAGAGTTCCTGGAGGGGCAGGGGACGGTCGAGGCACATACTGGTGCCTGTCCCCTGCTAGAAGACGTCAAGTGTCTTCCCCCCCAGAGCCGGGTGAGTGGGAGCTCTTTGGGGAGCCAGTGGAGAATGGGGCAGCGGGGCACATTGTCGGTGCTCGCCCCTGGGGCTAGAATTCTTCTGTGGGCCACATCATTTCCAGGTGATACTCCGACACCCAGAGGGGATTCCAGCTGCACGTGTTTGGTTCTGGGTAGACGCCACATGGGCATTCCCTAGATTGAGAGTCACTAAGAAGGGGGCTCCCCATGCGCAGCGACGCCAAGGACTAACCCCCTACAGTGGGCACGTTTGTTTTGGAAGTCCGGTTGTGCCTCTGCCCCAGGATGATGCGCCTAGCCTCCCAGGTTTAGGTCTGGGGTGACATATGCTGATATATTGCTTTATACTAACGCAGTGGTATTGAGCTCATGGTGAGGCTTCATGGCTATACCTAATGTTTAGATGGACGGTGCCTGTCCTAATACATTTCTGTTAATATTGTCCATGCCCACAGGCCCTTGCCTCATGATTTGCGCCTGACCACTGTTTGTTTCATACCTCATGCTACTGGTGATGTTCACCCCCGCAGGCCTACAGCGTTGGAGTTCTGTCTCATGTTGCATCAAGGCTGGTGATTAAGACCAATGCTAATGTGCTGACGTGCATGCTTAATGTGATGTCCACAGGGCTATGCCTGCTACAGATGATCCGGCCTAAGGTCATACCAGGACGAGCCCAATGTGGTTATGTCATTTTTATGCCCACTGTGTTTCCTGCCTCAGGAGCTCTGCCTAACGCATATATGCTGATAAGGAGTGTGGAGTGCCTAATGTTATGCAGGGGATGCTAATATGATTATGCCTCCCGCATATTTCATGTATGCTGATGAAATGCATAATGTGCTTTTACGCCTAATGCTCCTACCCTGAGGATGATGTCCACTGCTAGTGTGTGCCCCACATGAATATGGTTGACACTTCATGCGCAGATGTTTGATGCCCTGTGTTAAATGTGTTAATGCTAATGTTTATGCCCACAGGTCCATGTTGGATGAGAGCGCTTTTATGCCTAGGGACCTGCAAATCGTTTTTCCTTTCTTTCAGGACTGATGCCGATGTGTCCTAATGCTAATGGGATGAAACCTTTCCTCCCCTGTGCTACTGTAAACTGTGATGCCAAGATGTTTGTATTGCAGGGGTGAGGCTGATGGACTTACCTTTTTTCTTTTACTCTTTGTCCTTCGCAATGGTTCTGGCAGCGGCCCGATTGGTCCTGCCATGTAAATAATCCCCCTGTACATTCTGACTTGGTGCCAGTTGGTGCAGTGTAAAGATTACTGCGATCATTATCCTGTGTTTTATACAATACAAAAGTTGTTCTTACACCACCTTGTGTCACGTCTCGTTTTGGAGTGTGTCTTGTGTGTCGCCTGTGTGTACTGCGTGGATGCTTTACACATGTCCTCTGGACTTTGGCCCGCCCGCTCTGCACCACGCTACCCCATTTCTAACATTGTTGGCGAGCGGTGGGATAGGTCTTGTGTTTGCGCAGTACCATAGCGGCAACGGGTTACTGCAAACAGAGCACTGAAAAGTAATCACAGGTTTTGTTTGGGACTATTGTTTTTCCTGATAGTATTTCCTCCAAGAAGTGTCATTTATGAATTGTGTCCCCCTGTTGCACTGTGGATGGTGTGTCCCGGGTATACCTCGCCAGGATGGGGTTAACCTACAATGAGGATTACCTTATGGAGTACACAGAGCAGGAAGTGATAGATTTCTGCAGAGAGAGAGGGATACCCCCAGTATGCAAAACTCGCAGGAAGTAATTTCTCTATGAGGCCTTCAAGAGGGGGGAACCCTTAGAGCCCTGTGGGGACCTGTCCGATTACCCCTCCGCATATTTAAAGGGTGGATTTGGTGGAGACCAGGAGGACTCTGAGAGTGAGGGTCCCCGGTCCATAACGCTGGAGGGTGGTGAAACTGACGAGGAGGAAGTTGTTGATAGGGCAGAGACGCCAGTAGCAAATGAGGACGCTATAGTCAGGGTGTCCCGTGCAGGGTCCAGTTCTGGGGGCGCTGCCCCATCCCTTTCCCTGTCCCCGGAAGAGTGGGTAGATATGAGTGAAGAAAGGGAATATCAGCTGGTTTTGGAGAGGCTCAGATTGGAGCACGCCAAGGAGTTAGCGCAGCTGAGGGTGGAGGAGAAGAGGCTAGAGATTGAGAAGGTCCTAGCGCAGGAGAGGATGACGGAGGCAGAGAGGTCCTTCCCTAGTGAGACACTAGCTCGGGTGGGTAGGTTGTCCCCTGAGAGTGGTTTTTGTGGTCTCGATTCACCAGTGAGGGTGGGATCCAGTGGTGGCAGCGAGAGTGAGTCCAATGTAGGGAGTCCCACTCCCAGAGCCAGAGAGATGGTGCCTGATCCCCAGGAGAAGGGGGACAGGTTGGAGTTCAGGGGCAAGGGAAAACTGTCCCATCAGTCCTGGGGGGAGTACGTGCACGTGTGTTGGGCTGCATTGGAGAATTGGGTGGTGGATAGCGCAGTGAGTGATGGGGAAGGGTTGTTCCAGATAGTTATCAAAGAGCACCTGATAAGAAGTTGTTTTCCCAGGTTGCGTCACCAGCTGTTACATTGTGGGTTCTCCAACCCCAGGGAACTTGCACGGGAGGCAGACCTTTGGGTGAGTGCCAGAGAGTCTGAGATGGCATTGGGGAGTGATCCTGAAGGGAGTGGTGCAGAGATCTTCCTACCCAGTAAAGCGGGAGAGGTGCAGAATAGCCCAGCTAGGTCCCGGGTTAGTGAGAGGGCTGTAGGGCCTCACATCCTATCTACAGGAAAGAGTGAAACGGGGAGGTGTCCCGAGGTGCCCCAACCACAGTCTCAGGGCCTGGAGAGTTCCACAAGGGAATCTCAGTTTGGGAGCCTAGGCTGCCCTGATAGGCCATCCATTGAAGGTATGCCCCTAGTCTCAGGAGAACCTGGGGCATCAGTAATCAGAGCACCAGAGGTACAGGGGTCTGCTCAGTCGCAGGGTTTCGAACCTGGGCTAGGCTGCCAGGTTCAGGGGTTGCCTGACCTGGAGGGAGGGGCACTTGTAATCAAGGTCCCCCCAGAATTGTCTTCCAGGGGTGCTACTCCAGGTGGGAGGCTGCAGAACTCTGGAAGGGGTGCAGAGGGAAGAAGGTCTCGCCTCTGGCACCGGCTCAGCCACAGGGCTTGGATCCTGGGTTGGGAGGCCAGGGACAGGTACTGCCTGACCTGGCGGGTGGGATGTCTGTAAGCATTGTCCTCCCAGAATTGTCTTCCAGGGGTGCTACTCCAGTTGGGAGGGTGCGGAACTCTGGGAGGGGGTGCATGAGGAGGGAGGATTCACCCCTGGCACCGGTGCAGCTTAAGGGTTTAGACCCTGGGCTGGTGGAGCAGTTGGAGGACCACGGCCCTGGACGAGTGAGAGAGTGGTGTTCTGAGGGTGCCCCGCATAGGAGGAGAGGGCGGAACCCAGAAGGAGGGGTAGGGGGAGGAGAGCCTTGCCCCTGATTGCTGGTCAGCCTGAGGGTGCAGACCCCAGGTGGGAGGACCGGTGGCAGTTTGGAACTGCAAGGAGGAGAAGGAAAGTGGTAAACGGGTACTACAGGCCTGGGGCTAAAGCCCCCACTCTGTGAAAGAGAAAGGGCCAGAGACATCTGGATGGCCTAGGGGCCGGTCCTGGCCAGAACCAGCTAGAGAGCTCCAGTGGGGTGATTTAGTTGGTCAAGGGAGTTTGGAGAGAGGGAACCATCAGGTTCCACAGTGGGGGAGCACCTGGGGGTGCCTCTGCAGGTGCGGGCCTACGTCCACGTTTTCTCGCCCCAAGCCGGGAAGCCTATAAAGGCATTGATCGGTCTACCCTGGCTTTTGGCTGGGGGGGAGTTGTGTTGGACTTGGCCCTTTTTCCCAAAATGTTTCACTTTTCGACCCCCCTATTTGAGGTTGTCTCCCCCATGGTAGAGAAACGTATAGGCCATGTGTGGTGTGAGATGCCATGTTAAATGTGATGCAATGGTGTACGCACCTATAATTCCTCCATCATAAGAAAGCACCCTGGTGAAAGGTCGCTTTTAAAATGGATGCCATGGCTGTGTGTGGTGCCACCTGACTGTGATGGGTTAGCAGTCTAGTTGTTGTTTCCCAGCACCCCTAGCTTTTGGAGGGAAGCCTGGCACCCAGGGTGCTCTACTCCTCCCCCTGAGCCAGTTAGAACCAGTTTCCCCAGATGCTTCTAGAAGCTTCGGGCACTGCCTGGTAGGTAGGGTGAGGGGCGTATAAATAAGGGGGCTGTGCCACCATGTGATCAGACAGAGCAGGGACATGAACGTGAGGGGACCTGCTGCCAGGAGGTACCACCACATGGGCCTGTGTGCTGGACCCTGTGCCCAACTGTAACCCCGCTGCTGTCCACAGGGCTAGTGAGAGCCCCACTGCCGGAGTCAAGGCTGCTGTATCAGGAGGAGTGCCACGCTACAGAGAAGGATGGTTTCTAGACCTACTGCCCTCTCCTGATGAGTGCCCACTGACTGCTGTTCTTGCCCAGTAGTGCCTGCTGCTCTCCTGCCTAGCGCCTGAGAAAGGAGCGCTATAATCAAAGTGCCAGTGAAGAATAGCGCTATCTCCTGTCCCATCTTGCCTGCTGACTAGCGCTTGGTGAGTGAAGCGGTATATTCCCAGCACCAGAAGTGAGGAGCTGATGCCAGCAGCGCTGTGCTGCCGAGGCGCTACTTTATGGCCTGGGGCCTAAGCGCTACAACTTGATTCCAGCTGTGACATTACCCAGAAGGAGGGGAGGAGCATGGGCGGTGCGTTTTTGTGTATGGACCTGGACTGTACAGCAGTGCTGTGCTGCTTGGGAGCTCTGTGTATTCGAAAATATTGCGGGAGCCTACCCCGCATGTTGCAGCCTTTCGCGAGTGCCCACTCCGCACTTCACTACTGCCCATCACCACCGCCGCCCGGTACCTGTGTGTGTCAGTGCTGTGACCTTGAAGCGCTTATCTGCCGATCACCGCTGCAGCCTGGGTGCCGTGAAAACCGAGGTGCTGCCTACGTCTCCCCCGCATGTGTGCTGTGGTTGGGCGCTGCCGGTGATTGTGCCTGGGGGCCTGCTGTCACTCCCGTGGCCCCAGCGCCTACTGCAGTAAGGATCATCTGCCGCCCGAGTCCGCCGCTGTGGCCCCTGAAGCCTGGAGAGGGCCGCCGCGGTATCGAAGAGGCCCGCACTGGGCCAGAGAAGCCAGCGCGCCCATCGTCACGTGACAGGGGTGCCGGCTGTGTCATCTGCCACGCCCCCGTCAGTGCCACGCAGCCATTGGTGGAGGCTGCCGCGCGCCCAGCGAACCGCGCTGGGACTGGCGTTTGCCGGCGCGCCCCTTGAGGACCGTGCCCTGATTGGCCCTAAGGCCCAAAAGGAACTGGGAAGCCGAGGCCGTTCCAGGCCTCAGCGTGGGGGCTCCGAGAGGAGCGGGGGCCCCCCTGCCTCGCCCAGGCCGACCGAGAAGTAGGTAGAGGCCCGGAGAGTTCCTGGAGGGGCAAGGGACGGTCGAGGCACATACCGGTGCCTGTCCCATACTAGAAGACGTCGAGCGCCTACCCCCCAGAGCCGGGTGAGTGGGGGCTCTTTGGGGAACCAGTGGAGAAGGGGGCAGCGGGGCACATTGTCGGTGCCCGCCCCCGGGGCCAGAATTCTTCTGTGGGCCACATAATTTCCTGGTGATACTCAGAGACCCAAAGAGGACTCCAGTTGCCTGTGTTTGGTTCTGAGCAGACACCACGTGGGCATTCCCTAGATTGTGAGTCACAGAGAAGGGGGCTCCCCAGGCACAGCAACGCCAACCCCTACAGTGGGCACGTTTGTTTTGGAAGTCAGGTTGTGCCTCTGCCCCATGATGATGCCCCTAGGCTCACAGGCTTAGGTCTGGGGTGACATATGCTGATGTATTGCTTTATACTAACGAGGTGGTATTGAGCTCATGGTGAGGCTTCATGGCTATGCCTAATGTTTAGCTGGACGGTGCCTGTCCTAATATATTTCTGTTAATATTGTCCATGCCCACAGGCCCTTGCCTCGTGATTTGCGCCTGACCACTGTTTGTTTCATACCTCATGCTACTGGTGATGTTCACCCCCGCTGGCCTACAGCGTTGGAGTTTTGCCTCATGTTGCATCAAGGCTGGTGATTTAGACCAATGCTAATGTGCTGACGTGCATGTTTAATGTGATGTCCACAGGCCTATGCCTGCTACAGATGGTCCGGCCTAAGGTCATACCAGGACGAGCCCAATGTGGTTATGCCATTTTTATGCCCACTGTGTTTCCTGCCTCAGGAGCTCTGCCTAACCTGTCTATGCTGATAAGGAGTGTGGAGTGCCTAATGTTATACAGGGGATGCTATTATGATTATGCCTGCCTCATGTTTCATGTATGCTGATGAAATGCATAATGTGCTTTTACGCCTAATGCTCCTACCCTGAGGATGATGTCCACTGATAGTGTATGCCCCACATGAATATGGTTGACACTTCATGCGCAGATGTTTGATGCCCTTGTTAAATATGTTTATGCTAATGTTTATGCCCACAGGTCCAAGTTGGATGAGAGTGCTTTTATGCCTAGGGACCTGCAAACCGGTTTTCCTTTCTTTCATGACTGATGCCGATGTGTCCTAATGCTATTGGGACGAAACCTTTCCTCCCCTGTTCTACTGTAAACTGTGATGCCATGATGTTTTTATTGCAGGGTTGAGGCTGATGGACTTACCTTTTTTCTCTTTTTCTCTTTGTCCTTCGCAATGGTTCTGGCAGCGGCCCGATTGGCCCTGCCATGTAAATAATCCCTCTGTACATACTGACTTGGCGACAGTTGGCGCAGTGTAAAGATTACTGCGATCATTATCCTGTGTTTTATTCAATACAAAAGTTGTTCTTACACCACCTTGTGTTGCGTCTCTTTTTGGAGTGTGCCTTGTGTGTCACCTGTGTGTACTGCGTGGATGCTTTACACATGTCCTCTGGAGTTTGGCCGGCCTGCTCTGCACCACGCTACCCCATTTCTAACAGAGACAGGCAGAGGGAGACAGACAGAGGGAGACAGACAGAGGGAGACAGACAGAGGGAGACAGACGGAGGGAGACAGACGGAGGGAGACAGACAGAGGGAGACAGACGGAGGGAGACAGACAGAGGGAGACAGAGGGAAGGAGAGCGAGGGAGAGAGAGGGAGGGAGACAGAGGGAGAGAGAGGGAGACAGAGAGAGGGAGACAGAGAGAGGGAGAGAGAGAGAGAGAGAGAGAGAGAGAGAGAGAGAGAGAGAGAGAGAGAGATGTGTATATGCCAGGTCTGGTGGCTCAGTGCACGAAGGCGTGTGCTGCAGGGACCTGTGTTCAACCTCATGGTCACAATTGTTTTTGGCTTTAGCCCCGCCCCCTCCCCCTCTGACCCCGCCCCCACCGGTGCAGCCCTCAGCCACAAACCACACTGTAAATTTGGCCCCGAGAGAAAGGTTGTGAGTACCCATGGTTTAAGTCCTTATGTGTGATACTCTGCAGGGCTACCTTGAGCCCAAAACGAGCAGAACTTTCATCTCATTTCCAACTGCCACCCACGTGCTAGCCTCATCCGCCAAGAATGCGAAACAAAGCACTAATCGCTGCTGTTAAACAGCAAAAAGAGACAGCCATCTAGTGGCTGAAATGCACAACTAGAAAATCTGTGATAAATCCCAATTTCCCTGCTTGATTGCCTCATCCTAGGCGATTATTCATTTCTGAATTTCTCTGCGCCTCTTTACCTTCAAATACGTGAGTTTACGATGTGCACTGTATGAAATCCTATTTTGTATTTCATTTTATTGGCTAAGATTTTGCTCTATCTATAAACATAATCTATGCCATATATAGGTAGGGCTACTGGATTTATGCAGCATGGGGAGCACCAAATTATGCAGTAGTGTTGACAAAATTATGCAGCAAGAAAAAGCAAAAAATGATGCAGTTTAATTTGACACATTTTTTAAGTATTACTTTTTTAAATAATATTTTCTGATTGTTACCCATGGGAATACTGTCTAACAACTAAATACAGAAATAAGAAAGTGAAAGTTTACCAGTTAACCTTTGCAAATGGCCTTCTATTGAGCGTGAACAGGTTGCCACGTTTTGAGTAAGTTTTGATCCGGTTGAGCTAGATTTTTTTTTTGTTTAAATCTGAGTATGCAGCCACAGCAAATAGATCTATATTTATACCAAAAAAGCCACACCTGTAGAATCACATGATTCCAGCGGACCTGTATAAAGAGTACGACATCCTTGCCTTTTATTTCAGTAGTGGCATTGTCGTCATGGCAGGCTAGGCCATGAATGTTTCTGAGTTCATGTTTAACAAGCAATGGCAAAGCCAATAGGTCTCCCTTTTGGGACCTTATAAGTGAATAGCTATGCAACATTTGATGTTGTTTAACCCCTTGGGCGCGGCCGCGATTCTGCTCCTGTGCGGCGTTTTTTGAAGTGGGCGGGTTCATGACGGCCCCCAGCCGTCATCAGCACATGCCCACCGTGATGCATGACGGCTGGGGGCCGTCATCAGCATCGAAGGGGTTAATGTAGGATATTGTGCTGGAAAATTAACATTTGTAATGTCCCAAATGTGACCCCTATTGTCTATGCATTGGGGGGGCTATATAAGTGTTTAGGTAGAGCTAGTGTCTTTGGCAAGGTTTCTAAGCTGTGCTGTAGAGAAGTGTGGCTGCTGTGCAGCATGCTGAGAAGTTGTAATTAAAAATTGTAAGAAGCACTGAGTGATGCTGTGGTGTCGTTGAGTGATGATGTGCTGGCCCTGAGTTATGTTGTGGTGGCATTGAGTGATGCTGTGCTGGCCCTGAGTGATGCTGGGGTGGCCCTGAGTGATGCTGTGGTGGCGCAGAGTGATGCGGTGGTGGTTCTGACTGATGTTGTTGTGATGCTGATTCATGCTTTTGCGCTGCCGAGTGAAGCTGCGGTAATGCTTAGTGATGCTGTTGTGGTACTGAGTGATGCTGTTGTGGTCCTGGATGATGCTGTGGTGGTGTTGAGTGATGCTGTGGTGGTGTTGAGTGATGCTGTGGTGGTGCTGACTGATGCTGTGGTGGTGCTGACTGATGCTGTGGTGGCGTTGAGTGATCCTGTGGTGGTACTGAGTGATGCTGTGGTGTTCCTGAGGGATGTTGTGGTGGTGCTGAATGATGCTGTGGTGAAGTTGAGTGATGCTGTGGTGGTGATGAGTGATGATGTGGTGGTGCTGAGTGACTCTATGGTGGTGTTAATTGATGCTGTGTTGGGGCAGAGTGATATTGTTGTGACCCTGAGTGATGCTGTGGTGGTGCTGAGTGATGCTGTGGTGGTGCTGAGTGATGCTGTGGTTGCATAAAAGCAATGCTGTGGTGGCGCTGAGTGATGTTGGTGTGGCCCTGGTCGATATTGTTGTGTGCTTGAGAGACGCTGTGGTGGTGCTGAGTGTTGCTGTAGTTGCGCTGAGTGATGTAGTGGTGGTGCTGAGTGATGCTGTGGTAGTTTTGAGTGATGTTGTGGTGGTGCTGAGTGATGTTGTGGTGGTGCTGAGTGATGCTGTGGTAGCGCTGAATGATACTGTGGTAGCGCATAGTGATGTTGTGGTGGTATTGAGTGATGCTGTGGGGTTCCTGAGTGATGCTGTGGTGTTCCTGAGTGATGCTGTGGTGGTGCAGAGTGATTCTGTGGTTGTGCTGAGTGATCCTGTAGTGTTTTAGAGTGATGCAGGGTTGGCCCTGAGTGATGATGTGGTATCACTGAGTGATGCTGTGGTGGTGCTGAGTGATGCTGTGGTGGTGCTGAGTGTTGCTGTGGTTGCATAAAGCGATGCTGTACTGGCGCTAAGTGATGCTGGTGTGGCCCTGAGCGATATTGTTGTGTGCTTGAGTGATGCTTTGGTGCTGCTGATTTTTGCTGTAGTTTCGCTGAGTGATGTTGTGGTGCTGCTGAGTGATGTTGTTGTGCCCCTGAGTGATATGATGGTGGTGCTAAGTGATGCTGTTGTGGTGCAGAGTAATGTTGTGATGGTGCTGAGTGATGCTGTGGTGTCGCTGAGTGATGCTGTGGTGTCGCTGAGTGATGCTGTGGTGGTGCTGACTGATGCTGTGGTGGCCCTGAGTTATGTTGTGGTGCTGCTGAGTGATGCTGTGGTGGCGCTGAGTGATGCTGGTATGGCGCTAAGTCATGCTGTGGTTGTGCTGAGTAATGCTGTGGTCGCGCTGAGGGATGCTGTGGTGGGATTAAGTGATGCTGTGGTGATACTGAGTGATGATGTGGTGGTGCTGAGTGATGCTGTGGTGGCGCTGAGTGATGCTGTGGTGATGCTGTGGTTTTGCTGAGTGAGAGATAGAGTGAAGATATAATGCCCAGTTAGAGAGGGTGGAGAGAGAGAAATTGAGTTTCAGAAAGGGTGTACAGAGAATAAAGGGTGGAGCGATAGAGGAGAGAGAGGGAGAATTAGAGAGGGTGGAGAGAGAGAAATAGAGAGAAAGGGTGTACAGAGAATAAAGGGTGGAGCAAGAGAGGAGAGAAAGAGAATTAGAGAGGGTGGACAGAGAGAAAGAGAGAGAAAGGGTGTACAGAGAATAAAGGATGGAGCGAGAGAGGAGAGAGAGAGAATTAGAGAGGGTGGAGAGAGAGAAAGAGAGAAAGGGTGTACAGAGAATAAAAGGTGGAGCGAGAGAGGAGAGAGAGAGAATTAGAGAGGGTGGAGAGAGAGAAAGAGAGAGAAAGGGTGTACAGAGAATAAAGGATGGAGCGAGAGAGGAGAGAGAGAATTAGAGAAGGTGGAGAGAGAGAGACAGGGTATACAGAGAATAAAGGGTGGAGCGAGAGAGGAAAAAAAGAGAAATAGAGAGGATGGAGAGAGAGAAAGGGTGTACAGAGAATAAAGGGTGGAGCGAGGGAGGAGAGAGAGAGAATTAGAGAGGGTGGATAGAGAGAAAAAGTGTACAGATTTTAAAGGGTGGAGCGGGATAGAGAGAGAGAAAGAAGGGGAGAGAGAGTGAATGAAGGGGTTTGAAAGAGAAACTGATAAAGGGGTGAGAAAGAGAATGAAAGGCTAAAAAAGAGAGAGAGAGGAGAGTTATTTAAGTAGAGAGAATTAGAGAGGGGAGGGACAGAGAAGGAGAGAGACTATAAGAGAGTGAGGGGTGTGGAGTTTAAATAGAGTGAAGAAATGATGTCGGAAAAAGTAACATCAAATATTGCTTTGTGCTGTGTGCGAATAAAAAAAACCAGAGTGAGACAGAAATACAGTTAATTAGGCTGTGATTCCTAATATAAGACAAATAGGGATAGAAGGTGAAATCAACCCACCGAAGCAATATTTGTAACCAGACAAAAAAAACTAGCGAGAGCACCAGCTAAAGCATAATGTAAAAAGTGTCACAGTAAATTCAAAAGTCCAAAATAAATAATAGCCGTGCCATTGTAAAAACAAATCCTTTCTACCTCTTTTTTGTGTTTTGTAATCTCTCAATTTATTTTATGGTTCATTTTTCAAGCATTTACCCTTATTGTGGATAAAAGTTTGTCCCGCTAACAATCCTGTGGAAAAGATTAACCATTAGAAAGTACAGGTTTATGAGGGATAGAAAAGTTTGGAGTTAATCGTAAACTTAATCTCCGCTGAGGGGAAACATCAATCAAGGCGGATGGCTCTGTCTGGCTTGTGCCCCAGTGGCGTCTCTGGTCTGTTTCCTGCTAACACGTGTAAATTTCAAAACATCAATCAAGGAGGATGGCTCTGCCTGGCTTGTGCCCCAGTGGTGCCTCATGTCTGTTTCCTGCTAACACTTGTTAATTTAGCATTGTAATGTAAGTGCAAACAAGCTGCGCTGGATGCATGCTTTGCAGACAATGTTGCCTTCCCGGAGAATAAAAAAACCAGCCAATGGTTCCTTTTCCTGCCACAGCTGCTTGTTCCAGGACATAGCTGTGCACTTTACAAAAAGAAACTCTGCTGTCTTACAAAGCACCCAATAAAGGGTAGAGAAAGAGATAGAGCAAAATGGTGCTAGGGAGAGAGAGAGGGAATACATCGATGTAACATAAAACTGTTTAAGAACAGATAGCTAATATTAATATTTTAAAGCAAAGCCCACGCAAAGGGGGCCACCAAGTGTGCACCGGGACTCCGGAGGGGCACAGATGGTGCAGCAATATCACGGATGCCTGTCTAAATGTTTATTTCCAGCCATGCTCTCACTAATGGTCAAGCAGAGAGCAAAAAATGAAGGCACGCATGCACAAGCTGTAGCCAAAGTATTTAAAAATGTATTGTAATGCATTAAGAAACATCATACGCACAAATTCAGCCCGGTGACTGACGAGGAGGGAGGGGGAGAAGGGAGGGGGTAGTGAGAGCAGAGAGCGTGGTGGTACAAAACATGGGCAAAACTCAGTCCCAGACTATTTAAAAATGTACTGTAATGCATTGAGAAACGTCAGCAGCACAAATTCAGTTACACCAAACTTCCATCAATGACTGCTCCACGTTACAATAAATATTTGGTGCGCACTTTAAGGGTGCCCGCAAACAATGCGTGGTAGTGATGGTAGGGTTGGAAGTTATGAGCCCAATGGGAGGCCTGCCAGTGGACTGAGCAAGAGAGGGGGCCACCAAGTGTGCACCAGGACTCTGGAGGGGCACAGATGGTGCAGCAATATCACAGATGCCTGGCTAAATGCTTATTTCCAGCTAAGCTCTCACTAATGGTCAAGCAGAGAGCAAAAAATAAAGGCACGCATGCACAAGCAGTAGCCAAAGTATTTAAAAATATTCTGTAATGCAATAAGAAACATCGGACGCACAAATTCAGCCCGGTGACTGACGAGGAGAGAGGGGGAGAAGGGAGGGAGTAGTGAGAGCAGAGAGCAAGGTGGTGGAGGAGCATGGAAATAAAAGTGATTCACGCGGTGTAAGGCTTAATGAGCCATGACAGAAAGCCAGGTGGCGGCTGTGCGCATGCACGTGCGTGTAACAGCAAGCTTGAGTCCAGCAAAAGCGTGTGGTCGGACTTTTAAAAGCCCACTTACTAAATGTCTCGCCAGAGCTACGCCTGCACTGGCTCAGGCGATATTTAAAAACTATCAGTGTCTCTCAATGCAGTGATAACATCTGACAGGCTAAGGTGAAAGGCTCACGCTTGTTAAAGAAATACACTTTTTATAATTTTGAAGAGACAGACAATATCATAGTTTTAAATGATGGCTGTTGTACGACTGTTGACACCAAAAATGTTCAGGTCTGGCTGGTGCATGAGCTCCTAAAGCCAAGCCAGACCCTTGTCTCGGCTCTCCCCCTTACTTTTTTTTGCTCGCCGACCTTCAGCTGTTTTTAGGTCTCGCCTAGCGTTGCAGCATGCATGCGCTGCTCGCTCTGCGAGGCTTCTTGTTATCAAGCCAATTTCAGAAGTGGGGTCTAGGCTCCGCCCCTTCTTTCCATTGGCTTGTGTCATCGTGAATGCTAAACCCTCGCTTTCCATTGTCCGTGAGGCTTTTTAGTACCTCCTTGTTATCGCCCTGTCAACCATTGGCCCGGCCCACTCGGACTGGATCTGTTACTTGGGGCAGTACACAGAGTCTTTTAATTACTGGGTAAGCACTTTTTTTCACCATTTGTGTATGGTCGCTTTCAGTTTCATGGTGAGCGACGGCTTTCTATGTATGCGGCTCACTGTATTTACCTTAAAGTATTTTTTGATATTTATAAAGCGTCCCATGCAGTGCTGTCACTTAAATATACTCCCCTTCCCTCGCTGCATGCACAACGCACAAAGCGGACACCATGTTATTTCAAGAAATCTGCCGGCGCCATTGCTGTTATTGTCCCACGATCTGTGTCCGAAAGACAGAGCAGCCTGTGTGTGTTCGGAGGTGGTGGGACCGCGCTCTGACAGCGTGTCTTGTTTAGGTTAGTCTCTTCCTGCACCACTGTATCAACTTTCTCTTTATACCATTACCTCCTTCTGTTCCTGGCCTCTCAATTTCAGTGCCTGTTGCATGGCTCATCCTCCAGCTATCCACGAATGTTCCCTTCTTTCCATATCCTGGCCTCTATGGCTCTGCCCTCACTCTTCCTAGCCCCCCTTCTCTTTTTCTGACCATTGCCCCGTCTCTCTCTCCAGCTCTCCTGTTGTCACCCCTCTCTTCCCCGCGCCCACCTCTCCCCGCGTGCCCTCCCAGGAGTTCTCTTTTTCCCCCAATGGCTCCGCCCTCTGCCCTCAACTCTCACTCTTGGCTGTAGGCACTGAGCCCCCGGAGCGCCCCGCCATGGCTGCGGAGCTGGAGTCAGTGGAACGGGCCCTGGAGAAGCACCTTCCGGAGCGGGAGAGGGGAAGAGGATCCTGTATGAGGAGGGGAGCAGGTAAGGGCCAGTCCTGGGATGGGGAGCAGTCCTGGGAGCATTATCTTTTAAACATGCTCCCTCCCCTTCCTGCTTCACGTCCGGCTGCCGTACTTTATGCTTGGTAGGACTTTTAAATTAGTTGAGTTCTCTTTAAGGAACTACACACCTTTCTTTAGTTTTGCACAGTGCTGCACTCCTGCACACGCTCTGCTGCTTCACGGCTGGTCGCTGTGCTTCATACTTGCTAACACTTTTAAATAACTTAGTTTAAGCAACTGTGCACCTTAGTTTTGCACGGCACTCCTGCACGCGATATGCCCTGGTGAGCAAAACATGCCATGCTTTATCCACAAAAGATGGCGACCACATAGTTTTCTTTTGTTTTATTTTCGGCCACTACAAGTTATCCCGCATACCAACCCACCCTATTTTCCAGACTCAAGCACGGTGACCAATAATAGTCGCTGCACTTTCTCTTTTAAAGACACTCCCTCCCTGCTTTACGGCTGCTGCGCTTCATGCTTGGTAAAAGTTTGAAATGAGTTGCTTTATCTTTAAGCAACAAGAACCATCAGCTTTTAATTGCTAGCACATTCTAAGTACGAACTGCCATGCTTTCTTTTTTAAAACACATCCTCTCTGCTTTACGGCCAGCCGCACTACATGCTTGGTGAGTGATTAAAGTGATGTGCATGGCATTGATTGGTATTACCTGCAGATTCAGCAAATACATGGGGAACAATTTGCTGTAGAAATGTTATTACACACTGTTCCATATTTAATGGGCTGGCGTGCGCCTTTGTTATGCATGGCGCGGCACTCATGCATGCTCTCTAGAGTACGGATCTTACTCCAGTCCCGCTCAGTCACTGCATTTAGACTAGCAACTGCAACCACTTCAAAAAGTGAGATCAGTGCTTACACAGCGACTCCCATATGCTCTATGCACCTGGGTTAATATATATATATACATATATATATATATATATATATATATATATATATATATATATATATATATATATATATATATATATATATATATATATATATATATATATATATATATATATATATATATATATACTAGCAGCCCGTCCCAACGTTGTCTGGGTATGAATTGCTGCCGGCCAGTAGTATATTGTTTTGTAGGATTTCGTTTTGATAGCATTTCTTATCTGTGACAGGCCTGTGAAACGCTCCGATTCACAGTGCTCTGCTGATGCACTTAAGAGAGCGCGTTCAGTAGTGTGTGAACTCGAGTTTCCCTACTTTATTTTTCCTTGCAATATTATATAGCGGGAACTCGACAGCATGGCATGAGCACAATTTACATTACAGAAGAACACATTCATTTGTGGTAGGCACGGGGAGACAAAGCGATTTGCCTGGAATCACAGGATGTTGAGCTGATGCCGAGATTCGAACGTAGCTCCCCAGCTCTAAAGTTTGCAATTCTAGAACTTGTGGCGGGAGGTGTGTCTAAAAGTGTATGTCGGTGCAGGCCATCAATGAGAGAGACTTGTGCATTTTTCAAATGGGTGGTGAAAAAATATGAGTATGTTGCTTGAGATGTGGGCCGCCGTGCCACCAATGTACTTACCGGGGGAGGGTAAACACCCATTATTCCACAACTTTCTTTCCGCATACCATCACTCCGCATACTTTCATTACGAAAGTACCATGACTCCGCAATGCCATTATAAGGAATGGCATTACATTTTATATGCTTTTAACACGCATACATTTACAAAAAAAATTCGTTGTAAATGCATCAATGGTAAAAGCATGTTTTTTTTAAATGTTTGGATAAGGTAAGTATGGGTATAGGGGTATATGTTTTGGGGTACTGAGGTATATGTTTTGGGGTGTTTGGGTATTTTAAGGGTTTAGATATAGTTTTGGGTTATGGGGTGCAGGGGTAGTTTTAAGGTTTAGGGATAGGTATTGGGTTTTGGGGTAAAGGGGTATTTTTAGGGTTCAGGGCTAGGTTTGGGTTTTGGGGTTTAGGGGTATTTTTAGGGTTCAGGGGTAGGTTTGGGTTTTTGGGTACAGGGGTATTTTAAGGGTTCAGGGCTAGGTTTGGGTTTTGGGGTACAGGGGTATTTTAGAGTTCAGGGGTAGGTTTGGGTTTTGGGGTACAGGGTTATTTTTAGGGCTCAGGGCTGGGTTTGGGTTTTGGGGTACAGGGGTATTTTAGGGTTCAGGGGTAGGTTTGGGTTTTGGGGGACAGGGGTATTTTAATAGTTCCGGGCTAGGTTTGGGTTTTGGGGTACAGGGGTATTTTAGGGTTCAGGGGTAGGTTTGGGTTTTTGGGTACAGTGGTGTTTTTAGGGTTCAGGGCTAGGTTTGGGTTTTGGGGTACAGGGATATTTTTAGGGTTCGGGGGTAGGTTTGGGTTTTGAGGTACAGGGGTATTTATAGGGTTCAGGGCTAGGTTTGGGTTTTGTAGTACAGGGGTATTTAGGGTTTAGGGATAGGTTTGGGTTTTGGGGCACAGGATATATTTATAGGGTTAAGATGGGTTAGTGTTTAAGGGTGTTGGGGTATTTTAAAGAGTAAAGGTGGGTTATGATTATGGGGTGCAGGGGTATTTAAAGTGAGCAGGGTGGGACTAGCACACGATATGAGACATGGCATGAAGGGCGGAACGTACCACACGCCCCCAGCGTTTGTCACGCCACCAGCACACGCCCACAGCACAATGCAGACACGCCCACAAGGGACAACTTTGCTGGCACCGTTCATTTTACCTTTTAAATGTATATGGTGGGCATCTGCATAGCCTATGTCCTTCTGCTGCAACTGCCCTTTCCAACGCTGTATTGGGTGTTGTGATTGGTGCTGTGGTTTCTGAGATTACCCGCCTCAAAAGTTTGGGCTCTCTCTTTATTATATTAGTACTAGCAGCCCGCCCCAGCGTTGCCTGGGGCAGAAGGGGGCTGGGGGCTGCATTTTTTTGCCCAGGGCAGAAGGGGGCTGGGGGCAGCATGTGGAAATTCGGAACGCGAAATTACCTTTGCATTTTCATATTTCCTTATGCTTCTTACCTCGCTCAGCCAGTCCTTATGCCCCATCCTCTTCCTGCAGGATCATAACTCCCCAACCTGCTTGCTCATCTCAAAAAATTAATCGAGATACAGATTTGGGAGGCTCTCCCAATTCCGCACAAATAAGGAATGAATTCATTAAAGCTTGAATTACAGGCCAATGAGAAATGTAGTAAAACAGAAGACCTTTACTATATGTAATATCCTGGCTGAAATAAACATCAACCCGGACTGTTTATTATGGCCCTCTGCGTGAGACCTTTTTATCCGCAGCACCTCACAAGATAACTGTCCTCTCACACCAGGAATACGAGCTGCATCACGTGGCACTTCGGGGGCAGTTGCGCCATCCTCCCTCCTTGCCCACCACATTCATCTTTTTCGACATTTCGACGGCCTCCTGCTGCAGGGCCTCCTCGCGCCCACACAGAAGCCCCTGAGTGACAGCGCGAACAGGCAGCGCCGCAGATTCCAAGCCTATCATCGCGCGCTGGGTCTATAATTACCAGGATTACCCGGGTCATTCCTCGCTGGGAGAAGAATATCTCTCTAGCATTTAAAACAGCACGAGCTGGTGTCATCACGACACCCATTTGCAAACACCATTAGCATATTTACTATAGTTGTCTTTGCTGTGCTATTGCTGATTGGAAAGGGTGCGTAGCTTTTTTTGTTAGTTTGCATTTGCTAACTTGTTTGATCGTGTAATTCAATGGATATGAAGATTACCTGTTTGAGAATATGAATTCACTTTGCCGGCACCGTTCTGGTTGAATCAGGCATGACTTAGAGCACATTTTTTATGCTAGTAGTAGCTCCGCCGCTGCTCCTCTTCATGACGCACCTGAGCCGCCGCTCCTCACTGCACCGCCGCTCCTCCTCACGCACGTCGCGGCCAGGGCTACGTCCCGGCCGGCGCTACTTTCAGGGGACTACTTTTTTTTTAAACGTAAATTTTTAAATTTACGTTTTTTTTAACTTTATATAGCCTATGTCCTTCTACACACCCTGACATTTTCAACAATGTATCGGGTGTGTAGATTGGCGCTGTGGTTCCCGAGTTTACCTGGCTCAAAGGTGCAAGTTCTCTCTTTATAATAGTAGTATAGATGAATATATATATATATATATATATATATATATATATATATATATATATATATATATATATATATACATATACATATATACTAGCAGCCCGTCCCGACGTTGTCCGGGAGCAATTAGGCTTCAGGGACCCTGCCCGCCCCGACGTTGTCCGTGGGTCCCCGGAGCCTTCCTCCATATATTGCAGTATTATACCTCTATTTTTACTTTGTACGCTTTTGTAACCTGCACAAGTAAATTTTTCCTCCTGTAATGCACCGTTTGGCTCACTTTTTTAATGCTCCGTTTGCTTCCTCTTGCTACCTGCACACGTCACTTTTTCCTCCTATACCTCTATGTTTACTTTCTATGCTTTTGTAACCTGCACTCGTAACTTTTTCCTCCTGTAATGCACAGTTTGGCTCACTTTTGTAATACTACTTTGCTTCCTCTTGCTCACGATTTTCATTTTTGCTTAATTTTTCAGCCGCTCACCGCTCCTAAATAAATAAATAACCTACTTCATCCGCTGCTCACCGCTCCTCCCCGCCTGTCCGCCGCTCCTCACCGCCTGTCCGTCGCTCCTCACCGCGCCATGTCCGCCGTTCCTCCTCGCGCTCCTGGACGCCGCTCCTCACGTCGGGCACGCACGTCGCGGTCCGCGCTTCTTCCAAGGGACTACTTTTTTTTTCCGGTAATTTTTTTAAATAACATATATTTATTACGTTTATATAGCCTATGTCCATCTGCACACCCTGACGATTACAACGATGTATCGGGTGTGTGGATTGGCGCTGTGGCTCTCGAGTTTACCCGCCTCAAAGGTTCAAAGTTCTTCCTTTATAATAGTAGTATATATATATATATATATATTAAACACACTCCTGGTCAAACTTCATCCATGAAAGAACCAGAGTCGGAGCCCAAATGTAGTACGGCGCTGTCAGTTTATTCAGCAGAGAGAAACACCCAACGCGTTTCGAGATCCGCCGATCTCTTGAGCAAGAGATCGGCGGATCTCGAAACGCGTTGGGTGTTTCTCTCTGCTGAATAAACTGACAGCGCCGTACTACATTTGGGCTCCGACTCTGGTTCTTTCATGGATGAAGTTTGACCAGGAGTGTGTTTAATAATAGGGGTTGGCGTACCCCATTGAGAGCCCGCCGTTAAAGTAGGCTTGAGCACGCCATTCCGTGTGTGTATATATATATATATATATATATATATATATATATATATGTAAACCATGAGCGTAGAGGCTTCCTTAGGGGTGAAAAAGCATTAGGCATCATCCTCACCAGCCGCGGTATTGCCCTAACACACCCCGACATGAATACATTAGCATTGGTCTACCGTAGGCCTATACTATGACATGAGGCAGGACCACAGCACCTCTTAGGGCGTGGAAACATAGGGCGCAGAGCATCAGCATTCGATTGGCATCAACCTTAGCAGGGCACCCCCTGAACAATGCCCTCCCCATGGGGCAGAGGCAAAACCTGGCATTCAACATAAGCCTGCCCACTCCTGCAGATTGGTCTCTGGCGTCATGGTTTATGTGGGAGCCCTAACGGTGCAGCGCCCGCAACTGCGGTGCCGCCGAGTGTCCTCCTGAAGTATTGGTCCAGGGAGACGGGCACTGACACGTGCCCCGACATTTCCCGCCCCCTGCTCCTCAAAAGGCCTCTCCCCGTGCCTCGGGGGGCCTCCGGCAGTCCCCCATTTCCGCCCCACTCACCAGGATTCCTGCGGGGGGCTCCGGACTTTTCTTGCGCACTTCAACGGGAGGGGGCCGGCACCGCCCCCTCTCTCTACAGGAAGCCCTCTTCACCGGCGGAGGCGGGGTAGGCTCCCGCTCTCTGTACTCCCCTCACCTCGGCGGCTTCACCCGGGTCCCTCCTGGGGCCTGGGGCTTCAGTCGGCCTCTTCCGGCGGGTCTCCTGCGGGCCTCTTCTGGGCGGTCGGCCCGGAGCATGCACTTCTCCAGCTTCCGGTCATGGGCTACGGCGTGGAGCTCACAAGGCTCCAGACGTCTCGGCCAGGTCGCGGGGCTCCAGACGGCTTCTGGGGCCCTCTTCCCTTCTCCCGCTGTGCGGCCTTGCCCACGAGGGCACTGACCGGCGGGGTGGGCTCCCGCTCTGGTCTCTCGTTACTCCTGGGATCCCTCGTCACTACGGGAGCCCCGCAGCGTCACCACTTGCTCCGGCTTCCTCTCCTCGGTCGGCGGCCACGTCCCCAACCAGGCGCGCCTCAGCCTGGCTTCCGGGTCGCTCCCTTTACTCTTCCGGGCCGCCCTAGGCAGTGCGGCGGCCCGAGCGAAGGCCCCGGGCCGCAGCGGTGATTCCCGGCGACAATGAGGGGTAGGCTCCCGCTGTTTCAATTAAGCACACACACCGCAGGGTAGGCACTCGCTATAAGTCTAAAACAGCATAGCGTCCTCACGCGGGGTAGGCACCCGCTTTTATTTAAATTAGCACCAGGGGGGCAGAATCTAGCGCTGTAGCGCTTAGAAGGCACAGCACAGTTTGGATATGCAGCGCTCAGAAGGCAGCAGTCCTGGACCCAATAGCGCGAAGGGGGCTCAGCACCTCAGGTGGGCAGACACGTCTTCCAGGCACAACTCCAGTAGCAACTCTTTCCCGTACTGGACAAGCAGCGCTTAGACCTCAGTTCCTCTTCTCTGGTGCTGGAAATATAGCGCTGCACTCATCCAGCGCTAGGCAGCAGGCAAGCTTGGGACAAGAGGTAGCGCTCTCCTTCACTAGCCCTCAGCTTATAGCGCTCCTCACCTCTTTCTGGGCGCAATTACAGGTGCTCCTTGACAGTCAGGTAAAGCGCTCTTCTCTCCGGGCGCTTATAGGGGTAGCGCTTGCGTGGTACAAGGTCCCACCAGTCTCAGGGACCTAGGATGACGCTCCTTCTTTAGGGGCCAGGTAGCAGAGCAGCTGGCACTACTGGGCAAGGGCAGCAGTCAGTGGGTACTCATCAAGACAGGGAGGAAGGCTTTCACCATCCTCCACTGTAGCGTGGCACTCCTGTACAACAGCCTGTACTCCTGCAGTGGGGCTTCCACTAGCCTTGTGGGCAGCAGAGGGGTTTTAGTTGGGTGCAGGATCCAGCACACATGCCTAGGTGGTGGTATCTCCTGGCAGAAGGTCCCCTCACATTCATGTCCCTGTTCTGTCTGAGCACATGGCGGCACAGCCCCCCTACTCATACGCCCCTTACCCCACCTACCAGGCAGTGCCAGAAGCTTCTAGAATCCTCTGGGGAACTGGTTCTAACTGGCTCAGCGGGAGGAGTAGAGCACCCTGGGTGCCAGGCTTTCCCTCCAAAAGCTGGGATGGCTGGGAACCAAACATCTAGACCGCTAACCTACTGCAGTCAGGTGGCACAACACATAGCCATGGCATCCCTTTTAAAAGCGTCATTTCAGTAAGGTGCATGTTTGCAATAGGGGTATTACAGGTATGCACACCATTGCGTCACATTTAACATGGCCTATCCAGTTTTCTTCTACCATGGGGGAGACATCCTAAAATAGGGGGGTGAAAAGCGAAGAATTTTGGGAAAAGGGGCCAAGTCCAACACGACTCCTCCCCAACCAAAAGCCAGAGTAGACCAATCATTGCCTTGATGGGCTTCCCTGCTTGGGGTGAGAAAAGGTGGACGCAGGCCCGCAACTGCAGGGACATCTGCAGGTTCTTCGCCATTCTGGAACCCGATGGTTCCCTCTCTCAACCCTCCCTTCACCAACCAAACTACCCCACTGAAGCTATCTAGTGGGATGTGGCCAGGACAGGCCACTAGGCCATCCAGAAGTCTCTGGCCCTTGCTCTCTCACAGTGTGAGGGGCTTTAGCCCCAGGCCCATAGTACCCTTTTACCACTCTCCTCCTACCAAACTGCCACTGGTCTTCCCACCTGGGGTACCCACCCTCTGGCTGACAAGCCACCAGTGGTGAGGCTCTCCTCCCCTACCTCTCCTTCTGGGGTTCCGCCCTCTCCTCCTCCTCAGAACACCACTCTCTCCCCAGTCCAGGGCCTTGACCCTGCAACTGATTCCCCAACCTAGATTCTAAACGCTTATGTTGAACTGGTGACAGGGGCGAGTCCTCCCTCCCCCTGTCCCCCCTCCCAGAGTTCCACACCGTCCTACCTGGAGTAGTACCCCTGGAAGTCAATCCCGGGGGGACACTGTTTACAGACGTCACACCCGCCAGGTCAGGCAACCCCTGAGCCTGGCATCCCAGCCCAGGATCTAACCCTGCGACTGAGCCGGGGGCCAGAGGAGAGACCTTCCTCCCTCGGCACCCCCTCCCAGAGTTCCGCACCCTCCCACCGGGAGAAGTACCCCTGGAAGTCAAATCAGTAGGGACCTTGAGTACAAGTGCCCCTTCCTCCAGGTCAGGCAACCCCTGAACCTGGCATCCCAGCCCAGGATCTAAACCCAGACCCCGAACCTCTGGAGCTCCGATTACAGATGCTCTGGGTTCTCCTGACACGAGGGGATCCCTTTCACTGGAAGGCACATCAGGACAGCCTAGGCTCCCAACCTGGGGTTCCCTTCTGAAACTCCCCAGGCCCTGAGACTGCGGTTGGGGCACCTCAGGACACCTCCCCATCTCACTCCTTCCTGTAGATAGGATGTGAGCTCCTACAACCCTCTCCCTTCCCTGGGACCTAGCTGGGCTATTCCTCACCTCTCCCTCCTCGCTGAGTCGGAAGATCCCTGCACCACTCCCTTCAGGATCACTCCCCAATGCCCTCTCAGACTCTCTGGCACTCACCCAAAGGTCTGCCTCCCATGCAAGTTCCCTGGGGTCGGAGAACCCACACTATAACAGGTGGTGACGCAGCCTTGGGATACAATTCCTTAGCATGTGATCCCTGATAACTACATGGCACAGCCCTTCCCAATCCTCCACTGCACTACTCACCACCCAATCCTCCAATGCAGTTCAACACTCCTCCGCAAACTCCCCCCAGGACTGGTGGGACCGTTTTTCCCTGCCCCTGAACTCCAACCCGTCCCCCTCTTCCTGGGAATCAGGCACCATCTCCCGGGCTCTGGGAGTGGGACTCCCTGCACTGGAACCACTCTCGCTTCCACCACTGGATCCCACCCTCACTGGTGAATCCAGACCACAAAAACCCCTCTCAGGGGACAACCTACCCACCTGAGCTAGTCTCTCCCTGGCAAAGGCCCTCTCCGCCTCCGCCATCCTCTCCTGCGGTAGGACCTTCTCAGTCTCTAGCCTCTTCTCCTCCACCCTCAGCTGCGCTAACTCCTTGCCGTGCTCCAACCTGAGCCTCTCCAAAGCCAGCTGATGTTCCCTTTCTTCCCTCCTATCTACCCACTCTTCTGGGGACAGGGAAAGGGATGGGGCAGTGCCCCAGGGAATGGACCCAGCGCGGGACACTCTATGGTGTCCTCCTTGGCTACTGGTGTCTCCGCCCTATCAACTTCTTCCTCCTCCTCCTCAGAGTCACCACCCTCCAGGGTTATGGACTGGGACCCCTCACTCTTAGAGTCCACCTCTTGGTCTCCACCAAATCCACCCTTTAAATATGCAGAGGGGTAATAGGAAAGGTCCCTACAGGGCTCTAAGGGTCCCCCCCCCCTTGAGGACTTCGAAGAGGAACAATTTCCTGCGGAAGTCACCTTCTATTGGTATCCCCCTCTCTCTGCAGAAATACATCACTTCTTGCTCAGTGTACTCCATAAGGTAATCCTCATCGTAGATTAACCCCATCCTGGCAAGGTACACCCGTGACACACCACTCACAGTGCAACAGGGGGACACAATTCAATATCACTTTTAGGAGGAAGCAATAATCAGAAAAACAATAATCAGAAAGAACACAATAATCCCCAAGAAAAACTGTGATTACTTTTAACTGCTCAGTTTGCAGTTCAACCTGTTGCCGCTGCGGTACTGCGCAAATACAAGTCCTATCCCAACGCTCACCAACAATGTTAGAAATGGGGTAACCAATTCCACGGGAGTAGCATGGTACAGAGCGGGCAGGCCAAACTCTTTAGGACATGTGTGAAGCATCCATTCAGTACACACAGACGACACCCAAGGCACACCACAAAAAGAGACACGACACCAGTTTTGGTGAAAAAGAATAACTTGTGTATTGTACCAAATATGCAATAGTAAACACAGTAGTCACAATGCTGTGCCAACTGGCGCCAGGGCAATATATACAAGGGAGATTATTTACAGGGTAAATGAAGAAAAAGGTAAGTCCATCAGTTCCAAGGAGGTAAAAAAACATAAAGCATTAACATGAGGCGTAAAAGCACATTATGCCTGGCTTCAGCCTCCCCTGCAAAAAGAACATTAGGCATTCAGCATTCACATCAATCAATCAATCAATCAAGAAATTTGTATAGCGCGATACTCACCCGGAGGGTCTCAAGGCGCTTGGGGGAGGGAGGTCCGTTACTGCTCGAACAGCCAAGTCTTGAGTTGCTTCCTGAAGGAGAGGTGGTCTTGGGTATGACGGAGGTGGATGGGGAGGGAGTTCCAGGTCTTGGCTGCCAGGTAGGAGAAGGATCTTCCCCCCATGGTGGCTCTTCGAATGCGTGGGATGGCGGCGAGGGCGTGGCTGGTCGATCGTAGCTGGCGGGTGGGAGTGTAGAAGGTCAAGCGGTTGTTGAGGTACCTGGGTCCCAGGTCGTGGAGGGCCTTGTGTGCATGGGTGAGGAGACGGAACGTGATTCTCTTGCTGACGGGGAGCCAGTGCAGGTCTCTCAAGTGTCCGGAGATGTGGCTGTGTCGGGGGATGTCCAGGATGAGTCGTGCGGAGGCGTTCTGGATGCGTTGGAGTCTTTTCTGCAGTTTGGCTGTGGTTCCGGTGTAGAGGGTGTTTCCGTAGTCCAGTCGGCTGGTGACGAGTGCCTGGGTGACCGTCTTCCTGGTTTCGGTGGGGATCCATCGGAAGATCTTTCGGAGCATGCGTAGGATGTTGAAACACGGTGATGATGATGAGACGGCGTTGACTTGTCTGGTCATCGAGAGGGAGGGATCCAGGATGAAGCCTAGGTTGCGTGCATGGTCCGTTGGTTTGGGTGCGCTGCCCAGGGCGGGGGGGGGCACCAGGAGTTGTCCCAGGCAGAGGGTGATGATCCAAGGATGAGGACTTCCGTCTTGTCTGAGTTCAGTTTTAGGCGGCTGTTCTTCATCCACTCGGCTACGTCTTTCATCCCTTCGTGTAGGTTCGTTCTGGCGGTGGCTGGGTCGTTGCTGAGGGAGAGGATCAGTTGGGTGTCGTCTGCGTAGGAGATGATGTTGAGGTTGTGTTGGTGTGCGATGGCTGCGAGGGGGCTCATGTAGACGTTGAATAGGGTCGGGCTGAGTGATGAGCCTTGTGGTACGCCGCAGATGACTTTGGTGGCCTTGGATCTGAACGGGGGGAGGCGGACTCTCTGGGTTCTTCCGGCGAGGAATGAGATGATCCAATCCAGTGCCTTCTCTTGGATTCCGACGTTGCTGAGGCGTTGTACTAAGGTGCGGTGGCAGATAGTATCAAACGCCGCAGAGAGGTCCAGGAGGATGAGGGCCGCTGTTTCCCCGTTGTCGAGCAGGGTTCGGATGTCGTCGGTGGCTGCGATGAGGGCGGTCTCGGTGCTGTGGTTGGCTCGGAAGCCGGACTGAGAGTGGCCGAGGGATCCGTTCGTCTCGAGGAAGGCGGCAAGCTGTCTGTTGACGGTCTTCTCGATGACTTTGGCGGGAAACGGGAGGAGCGAGATGGGGCGGTAGTTCTTGAGGTCGGTGGGGTCTGCTGATGGTTTCTTCAGGAGGGCGCTGAGTTCGGCATGCTTCCAGCTCTCTGGGAAGGTGGCGGTATTGAAGGTGCAGTTGATGATGTCCCAGAGTTGGGGTGCGATGACGTTGTCGGCCTTGTTGAAGACGTGGTGGGGGAATGGGTCGGTTGGCGATCCGGAGTGGATGGTGTTCATCGTGTGGATGGTGTCTTCGTTGCTGACCGGGGTCCAGTCGCGGAGGTTGGTGGTGGGGGGCGTTGGTTCTGTGGTTGGTTGCGTGGTCTGTTCGCCGAAGCTGTTGTGTATGTCTGCGATCTTGCTGTGGAAGAACGCGGCGAGTGAGTCGCAGAGGTCTTGCGAGGGGGTGATGTTCTTGGTTCCGGCGCTGGGGTTGGTGAGCTCTTTGACGATGCTGAAGAGTTCCTTGCTGTTGTGTGCATTGTTGTCTATTCGATCCTTGAATGCTGACTTCTTGGTGGTGTGGATCAGTTGGTGGTGTTTGCAGGTGGCGTGCTTGAGGGCGGTCATGTTGTCTGTAGTCGGGTTTTTTCGCCAGGCTTTCTCGAGGGTACGGCAGTTCTTCTTGGAGTTCTTGAGATCGTCGTTGAACCAGGGGGCTTTCTTGCTTCCGGGTCTGTTGGGATGGTTTTTCAGGGGTGCGAGGTCGTCTGCGCAGTTGGTGATCCACTGTGTGAGGTTGTTGGCTGCTTGGTTGGGGTCCGTTGATCTGGCGGGAGGGTTCTGGTTCAGTGATGTGGTGAGCTGGTCGGTGGTGATCTTGTTCCAGTTCCTGCGGGGAGCCTGGTGCGGGTGGTGGTGAGTCGTGGTCCTTCTGTAGCTGAAGTGGACGCAGCTGTGGTCTGTCCAGTGGAGTCCGGTGGAGTGGCTGAAGGAGATGTACTTGCTGGAGGAGAAGACTGGGTCAAGCGTGTGTCCGGCGTAGTGGGTGGGGGTGTTCACCAGTTGCTTGAGTCCGAGGTTGTCCATCAGGGTGGTGGTATTGTTGTTGTTGTTGTTCTCCAGGTGGAAGTTGAGGTCCCCTAGGAGGATGTAGTCAGCGGATGCGAGGGCGTGTGGGCTGATGAAGTCTGCAATGTCTTCGCTGAATTGTGTGCGGGGTCCAGAGGGTCTGTAGATGAGGGTGCCTCTGAGTGTGGTCTTGGGGTCGGTGTGTATCTGGAAGTGAAGATGTTCGGCGGCTGTGAGGGTGTCGTCGGAGTTGGTCGTGATGCGGATGGTGTTCTTGTGGACGATGGCGATGCCTCCTCCTGTCTGGTTGATGCGGTCCCTCCGGGTGATCTTGTATCCGTCCGGGATTGCGATGGCGATGGCGGGCGCTGAGGAGGCATTCATCAAGGTTTCCGTGAGGAAGGCGACGTCTGGAGCTGTGGTGTCGAGCAGGTTCCATAGTTCCACGGCGTGTCTGTGGACGGAGCGGGTGTTGAGCAGGATGCACTTCAGGTGGTTGCTGTTGGTGCTCGGCTTAGCGGGTCCGGGTGCAGTGCAGGTCCGGATGCAGGAGAACTTGCAGGGTTGGCAGGTGAAGGATCCGTGGGTGCGTCCTGGGGTGGCTCGTTGGCAGTCAGGAATCCGACCGGTGTTGAGTGCGTTGAGGGTGGCGGCGTCGTACGTCCGGCGGGAGAGATGGTGTCTGCGGGGGCCAGGGGGTCTGGCGCTGGGCGCGGTCCAGGCGCGGACAGGCTTGCCTTTGGCACGCCTTCGGCGCACAATCGGCGTGCCCGCTGCGCGTACGTGCGGACTCCGCCATAGATGGCGCAGTGGGAGGGGCGGAGTGGGAGGGAGGAGCAGCTGGGAGGCGGAAGCGGGGTGGCGTGGGGAGGGGATCGGTACACGGCAGAAGGGGGGGCGGGGCCGCAGGGGAGCAGCGGCAGGGAGCGGGGAGGGCAAGGAGACGGCAAGGAAGCCCAAGGAAGAACAAAAAACAAGAACAAGCTCAGAGACAGAACAAGCACTGGAAGCGAGCAGGGACAGGCAGGTAGGGACACCGGGCACACTCACGGGGAGGCGCGCGGTGGGTGGAGCGACCGTCACCGACCAGAGTCAGGTCAGGTCACAGCTCCCCGTCGCGCTACCACCACTTAAACGATCCGGAGGGAGGGAGGAGCAGCTGGGAGGCGGGAGCGGGTGGCGCAGGGAGGGGATCGGACATTATCCTTTGGCATAGAACATCAGGCAGGAACACCTGCCATAAAGCCTCTTAGCAGGGCATACACCCTAGGCATAAAAGCATTCTCATCCAACATGGACCTGTGGGAGTCACTCCCTGCATGCGCATATCACAAACCACAACAGGCATTAACCATGGGCCTAGCATATTAGGCAAAACATTAGGCATCCAAGGCCGGCATCACCACATTAGAAGGGGCCTAAACCATGAGCATAGAGGCTTCATTAGGGGTGAAAAAGCATTAGACATCAGCCTCACCAGCCGTGGTATTGCCCTAACACACCCCGACATGAATACATTAGCATTGGTCTACCGTAGGCCTATACTATGACATGAGGCAGGACCACAGCACCTCCTAGGGCGGGAAAACACAGGGGGCAGAGCATCAGCATTCGATTGGCATCAACCGTAGCCGGGCACCCCTGAACAAAGCCCTCCCCATGGGGCAGAGGCACAACCTGGCATTCAACATAAGCCTGCTCACTGCTGCAGATTGGTCTCTGGTTTATGTGTGAGCCCCAACAGTGCAGCACCCGCAACTGCAGTGCTGCTGAGTGCCTTCCTGAAGTATTGGTCCAGGGGGCGGGCCCCGACACGTGCCCCGACACTTCCCACACCCAGCTCCTCAAAGGCCTCTCCCTGTGCCTCGGGGGGCCTCCGGCAGTCTCCCACTTCCGCCCCACTCACGAGGATTCCTGCGAGGGGGGCTCCGGGGTTCTTTTGCGCACTTCAATGGGAGGAGGCAGCCCTCTTCACCGGCGGAGGCGGGGTAGGCTCCCGCCCTCTGTACTCCTCTCACCTTGGCGGCTTCACCCGGGTCCCTCCTGGAAGAATGGCATGGACCAACGAAAGAAGCAAAATTATCACACATCTAGTGATGGTACTTGACTTGTCTGAGCCACCCTTTCCCACTGTCTATGTTTAGCCTAGATGGGCACATTTCACACACTTCCACTTAGCAAAGAAATTAATCATTAAATTGTACATCAAAATTTAACTGCGTTATGTAATTGTCAACTTGCTAAATATATATTCTCTTCCAGCAATCCCCACCAAATGATCAGTGCTCCAATCAAGAATATTCAGTAAAATCTTATAATGGGGCTCCCTTCTGAGTCTTGTCATTTTCTAAGCCTGAAGTATATGTGCAACTAGAATAAACAATTAATGTCATGCTGATCTGTCTCCATGTGCAAAACTGTCACAAGACCCTGTTAATTAGAGCTGTATGTCTGAAATGCACTTGTTCTCTATCTCATTGCAACCAAAAGTTTTGAGTGGTAATTGCCACAGATTTATATACTCACAGGCTGCGCTCGCATACTTGGCGCACACAGCCTTGGCTGCAGCGCACAAAGATCTTGCACTGCCGCACACAGACAAAAAAAATTAGAGGGAACTTTGCTCTCCACACATACTAATAAAGTACTACACAATAAACGAGCCAGCATCCCACAAGAACTGCATCTTCTTTCATACCTCGGCCAGGCACCACTGCTCAGCCATCCTCCTCCTGCTGGGCCAGAGTGGGAGGTTAAGCATTCTCCTACCTCACCCCCAAAGCCTGCAGCAAACTCCCCGCCCACATTACAGCTGCAAGCTCCAACCATGAATACCAGAAAACAATGAAAACCTGGCTTTTCCAACAGGCCCCAGAAAAGTCAGCACATCCCCCTTCGAAGACACCAGCATACCCTCCTGTTAATATGTGTGCCCTACAAATAGAAAAACCATTGCAATGTTGAAAGTGCTGAGCAAATTCCAAAAGACGGTAGCTTGCCTTTTCTGCAAGTACTGGAAAAACTTCTACAGAAAGAGATCCTAGCCCAACCCCTTGAATAGAAGGAACTGACCAAAGTAGGAGACCTGCACTAACTGAGAACAGCTGCACTACAAGCCACAGAAGGAAGAACTGCACTGCAAAAGACTATAATCACCCCATCCGCCCACACGCCTGCAGTTCTGTGCTTCTGGTGATCCCCTTGGTGCATCAGTCTAGGCCTCAAACATGGTCGACTCTCCTCTCTGACCTGGGAGTTTTCTGTGCATTTTAATGTGGCTTAAAGCATCTTGTGGTTACAGGTTAACTGTCTCAAGTCTTTTCTATTTTCACTCTATCCTGGCGGCTTGTCAGTGCAGATCTACCTGGAAGCTGTCTCCTTCCACTACTTAGGGTTTGGGGGTCAGCAATTATCATTCCAACTAGGACTTTTTCAATGGCAACCTCACCAAGGTGGTTTCAGATCTGAGAAGCCAGATCTTGTTCTGGAGAACTGTTACAGGATTTGTGATGGGTTGCATAACACTATCCAAGCTAGGGATGCTCTGTTGCCTCTTGTATTTCTTTATCAATCTCCCATTGCATCGCCCCAGTAATTTATTTGAGACCTTGGCACACTGCTTGGGGACCTTATATGGTTCAATGGTCACTGCAGGGTAGCATTAACTCAATTGCGACACTAGGTAGATAGGGGAGGACAGGGGGCTCCTAAATCTGAACACTACTTTCTGGCGGCCCAATTACAGTGGATATGTTGATGGCTCTCAGGACACTGTGTAGATAATACTTGCTCTTAGCAGGGACATTTGCGACTTGAAATTCTATTTAGGGTCTTCCTACCTCCTGCTAAATTTGAAACTTATTAGCCACAGCTATTGTGTGTAGCCCGGCATTGCTTCAGAAGAAGCTTACAACTTACTAGGCAGGTGATTCCCTAAACCCAACTATTCCATTATTGAGCTTGCCAAAATAATGCGGCTCTTTATCAACAACAGACTTAAGGTACAGAAGGTATTCCCACCTCTGCCAATGCCACCCCTAAGGTGGGGGAGGCGAGGTGAAGCACAACTTTCAGTCCACGCCTTCTTGAAGATGGGGAGACCCCTCCAATCAGTGCTTGGTCTATGCCCCTGATGCAGCGCTACTCCGGAAATATTTCCTAAAACCATATCACCTTTCCCTAAAGTACCAAATCATACCTTACTCATCAGTGGGACCCATAACACTGCGAGTTACTCGCAAACACTTTCACCCTACTTCATGGATCGGTGAAATTCAAAGGAGAGCTGCTGTATCATAGCGGAGTGTCTAAATCAAAAACTAAATATTTATACTATTTACATCTGCAGTTTGAATGAATTTTACCATGGTTTCTATTAATGAGACATTTTATTCAAACACACCACCATTATGGTCAATGGATCTGCTAGTAAACAATTAGGCTAAGGAAAATACAAGACCAGCTTAATTCTCCATTTATCTCATTTTTATTTAAAGCAAGATTTAGCATGTCTATCAGTTAATTCGCTTTATTTCTTTCTTTATTCAAAGTAACTTTTAAAAGGAAAATTTTATTTCAAACAGTCATTTTCATTTATTTCAAAGATTCAGAAATAGGCATTATTATTTAGATTTCAGAACACAAATATTAGCAAAAGACAGATAGTTCCCAAAATTCATTTTCTCCTAACTTCCCTAACTAGTAACCTCAACTAAAGCTCAGTTCTCATCCCTAGAAATAAAACATTTATAAAGAAATTCTTACATCTCAGGAAAATCAGCATACCGACAGCATCTCACGAGGAAATCGAAAAGGAGTTTTTTCTTAAGTAAAGTCGGGGGGTTTTATACACTATTTCACTAACTTTATCTATCTAAAAAGTAACTGTCAATATGAACTCAGATTCTGATTGGAGAAATTTGAGGGTGGATGAGCATCACCTCATCATTTCATTCCTAAACTTCCGTCATGACAGCAAAATTAAATGGTCCATTGTCATTGTACAAGTTTCATCAGGTATGTCCTTAATTTGCTATATTCACATTCTTTCTCACGTTCAACAATGGAGAAGTCCATAGCTTTTTGGCAGTCAACAGGGTTTCAGGACAGTCCGTCCTTGAACTGTCTCCCATGCAGGCACAGTCAGCTTGCATTCAGTTCTGTTAAAAGTGCTCATGCGCACTCTGTCTTTCATTCGTGGTTTGGCACAGCAGCCATTTTGTAGCTAGGCCTCACAGGCCAGAACGGGAACTATCATAGAAACAAACACAAATAAATGTTAATTATTGAAATATAGCCCTTCTGTTACCTCCCCCCATACTAAGGTTTCCCTGTTAGTTATTACCTAGCAAACAAGCAACACATATGCGATTTATACTCACTTATCCTTCGGTTCCTGCCACAAATACATGCACAAAAAGCACATTTATGCCGCGTTTGATTATTTCGAAGCTTTTGCATTATTTCACATCACGACAACAACATTAATTAGTTAGTTATATTTTCGCCATACAAGCAGATTAGTATTCCCACGTGTATTTGTGTGTATATTCTATACTATGTTTTTTTTTAAACATAGTTTATTGATTTTCTTACACATAACATACATGGACAATAATAACGTCCTCATCATCCCATACCCGTGACAATACACCGTGGTCGGTCCTCAGTTTGTATTACCAAAATCACCATTCAAGTAAAGTTCCGACTTATCAACCCCAACTGCCCCCAACTACCCCCAAACTACCCTGTGTCGCCCCCACCCTCCTCCCCAAAACCCTGTTACCAACGCCAGAAGTTGTGTCCAATCTCTCTATTGTGTATGCGTAGGATCGAATATATGTTCACCTGCCTGATGCCCTGTCATGCCCAAGGTCAAGTCTCAGTCGGAGTGCTATACCTCAGTGTCGTGTGGTGCGTCCTGTTCTCTCAGCGCCTGCACTAGAGCCTTCCACGCTGCAGCTACTTCTAACATTTTCTCATTGCGGAGCCTGCGCGCTTGTTGATATCTGAGCGTGCTCTCGCTACTAGCCCATTTGATAAACTCATTCCGCCATCTATGGACATTAGGGCCCGTCACTGCCTTCCAGTGCGGTGTGATCTCACGTTTGGCCAGTATAAGCCCCATATCCACAAACTTGTTCGTGATCTTATTCTTGGGTGTGTGAGGGAACCAGTGTAAGATACTGACTGCTATATCAAAGTCCAAATTCCGTTCTGTGACTGCATTTAAAGTACGGCCTACCTCACTCCAGTACGGGCCGACCTCCGGACAGGACCATAACATGTGCGCCAGTTCCGCGCCCTCTGCCGCACACCGTGGGCACGCCGCTGTCTCTACTCTAAAGTATTTCCTAACCTTCGCTGGTGTTAGATATGCCCGATGAATAATATAAAAGTGTACTAATTGGAGCCTTTCATTCCTTGTGCCCTTCCAGGCTCTATTCTATTCTATTCTATTCGGATTTGGTAGAGCGCGACAGCTGCCCCAGCAATGAGGCGTCCCGGCGCTAAGAACCCAGGGTCCTGGTCTGAATAGAGGAGCCAGGTAGGAGGGGGTTTTTACGGGCAAGGGAATAGGAACGTTTTAACTGCCTTCCGGAAAACCGGTAGGCTGTCAATGGAGCGAATGTGTTGTGGCAGGTCGTTCCACAGCTTGGCTCCGAGGAACTTAAAGGAGCGGCCGCCCATGCGGCTGAGTTTTATGCGTGGGACGTGTAGGAGGTTTTGGTTTGAGGATCTTAGGTTCCGTGACGGCGCATAGGGGGTGAGAAGGGGTCGAAGCAATGGAGGACTGTTGAGTTTGAAGATTTTGAAGGCCAGAATGAGGGTCTTAAACTTGATTCTGGAATCAACGGGGAGCCAGTGTAGTTTTTTGATGGTCGATCTGGCTGAGCATCTGCGGGGGAGGCCGACCAGAGTTCTAGCCGCAGAGTTCTGCACGCGTTGGATCCGCGCTATCTCGCATTTGTTGGCACCCAAAAGGAGCACATTGGCGTAGTCCAGACGTGAGAGGATTGTGGCTTGTATAATGAGTTGGCGGGTTTTAGCGTTGAAAAAGCCTAGTATGTGGCTGAGGCTTCTCAGCAAGCCAATACAGGTGCCGGCAACTTTTTTGGTATGTGACCGAAAGTTGAGTGAGGCGTCCATCCAAACACCTAGATTTTTTACTAGGGTTTTGGGGGGAGGGATGGTGCCTAAGGAGGACGGCCACCAGTGCTCATTCCAGAGGCTGGTGTCTTTGCCAAGGAATAGCACCTCTGTCTTTCCGCCATTGAGTTGAAGACAGTTCATTGTCATCCATTGTGCGACCGCAGAGAGTCCGTTTTTAAAGTTAGAGGATGATCTGTTGGGGCCTTCTGAGAGAGCGATGGCCAGTTGTGTGTCGTCAGCGTACGACACTAATGTCAAGCCCCATTCTTTGGCCACTGCCGCCAATGGCTGGACATAAAGATTAAAAAGCGATGGGCTCAACGCGGAGCCCTGCGGAACTCCCTGCGGGATGGGGTGGGGTTTGGACAGGAAGGGGGGGGCGGAGACTCGAAAAGTCCTGTTTTCGAGGAAAGATCTGAACCACTCCAAGGCATGTTCAGCTACTCCAAAGGTCTCCAAACGATTAAGGAGGATGTTATGAGACACCGTGTCAAAGGCCGCGCTGAGATCCAAAAGGATCAGCGCAGCACTTTGACCGGCATCTAGGATCGTTCGGAGGTGCTCTGTGGTGGCTAAAAGAGCAGACTCAGTGCTATGGCCTGGTCTAAACCCATTTTGTGATGGGTCTAGAATGTTGTTATCGACCATATGTTGGGATAGAGCACTGTTGACATGCGCTTCGGCGAGTTTGGACAGCCATGGAAGCAAGGAGATTGGGCGAAAATTCTCCGGTTTGGATGGATCAAGGGTGGGTTTCTTGATGATAGGCGAAACCCACGCTTGCTTCCAGGTAGATGGTACACGCGCTGAAGTAAAGGAGAGGTTCAGGATGGTGATGATTGTCGGTAGGAAGAAGTTGAGAGATTCTAGGAATTGAGCCGGGCGCATAGGGTCCGCAGGGGAGCCAGATTTGACTTTTTTGCAAAGTCTGGTGAGGATATCGTCAGAGATTTCCGGGATGTGAGTCAAGATCGAATAGTTATGGGTAGGCGAAGGATTGCTGGGTGGGCTGGGGGAGTGCTGAGGAAAGGAGGTGTAAATTTTTTGTACTTTATCAACAAAGAACCTAGCGAGGTCTTCGCATTGTTGTTCGGAGGAGATACTCGGGAGGGGGGCTTTGCTGCTCTGAAGTTCTTGTACTAGCTTGAAAATTTCTTTAGCAGGGGTGGGGCTAGATTCGATCTTATTGGAGTAGAAGGTGGTCCGTGCAGCACGGATGGCTTTGTGGTATGCCTTTAGCAGAAGTAGATATTTTGTTTTATCTTCTACGTTGTACTCCCTACGCCAAAGGCGTTCTGCCTTTTTGCACTCTTTGCGCAGGTTTTTGAGAGTGTCGTTGTACCAAGGGTTGGAAGGGGAGTTACGGCCTTTTGCCCATTTGGCAGGAATGAGATTGTCTAGTCCGTCCGTGATCCATTTATGAAACGCACTGTAGTTGTCGTTGATGTCGGAGTTGTTGTCAAGGTGGAAGTCCCCTAAGGTCGAGTGGAGGGCATCTCGAGATAGTTTATGCCATTGTCTTTTTAGACGGCGGGTCGGTGCCATGTTGTGCTTGCTTTTATTGACCAGAATGGTCAATTTAATGAGGGAATGGTCCGTCCATCCCATAGGGAGGGGGGCCTCTGAGGTGAGTTTCTCTAAGTTTGAGAAAACTGGGTCCAGGATGTGACCAGCAAGGTGAGTTGGAGTGGAAATGAAGGAGTCGAGCTGCAGTGCGGAGAGATCTGCAAGGAGCGTTTTGATCATAGGGTCGTTTATAAGATCAAAGTGAAGATTGAGGTCTCCCAAGATCGTAAAGTTAGAGCTTTTAGTTATTAGGGAGGTACTTGTCTCGAGAAGAGCCTCAATGAATTTTGAAGTGGGGCCAGGTGGGCGGTAGATATAGAGACCAGATACAGCGAAGTTAGGATTTATGATAATTTTGAACTGGGCGCTTTCACAGTCTGGAAGGTTCTCTTTAACAAAAGAGCAAGAAAACGTTTTCCTGTAAATTATAGCGATACCGCCACCTCTTCCATCTCTGTTAATTGTCGACATGAGATAGTCGTCTGGCAGCGTAAGGTTGGGAATGGTGGAGGTGCCGTCCCGTAGCCAGGTTTCGCAGAGGAAGAGGATGTCTGGATTGTCGTCCAGAATAAGGGTATTGACCTCAAGGTGGTGTTTGACTAGCGATCTTACGTTGAGGTGATAGATCGTGATGGAGGTAGTTTTCTCCGGTGCTTGGAGCTGCTGAATGGAGTGGGGTGTGGCGGTAGAAAAGCTACAGTTTTGACATTGTAGGCACGTGAGGCCGGGCTTACCTGTGGTATTAGCGCAAGACCGCCCGGGGTTCAGGCTGTGTAGTGGCTCGCTTTCGTAGGAGAGGGTTAGTGACGGAGTTAGGCCAGGGGGACTGGCGAGAGGCGATGACTTGGCGAGGACGGGCGAAGACGGGCTTGCCTTAGGCGCGCCTTCGGCGCGCAAACGGCGCGCCCGCTGCGCCCGTCCGCTGCGCGTACGGTATTGACACATCCCTTATAGGAGGGAGAAGGGGGAGGAAGGGGGGCGTGGCCTCCAAGGGGGCGTGGCCTATCAGCACGCCGGCAATGGCGCCGTGGACGATTTTCGTGAGCCCGCTGACAGCGTGAGGCAGCTGTGCGGTGTGCTTTTTAGGACCGAGTCCCGTGAAGCCAGGTGAGTAGTGCTTAAAAACAACAAGTTATTCAGTGACACAAAATTTTTAAAATCAATTAGCGTCTAGCTCCCGGCTTTTCGCCTCAGGAGGTTCCAAGGTTCTGGCAGGTGTGCGCTATAGGTCAGCGTTTTATACCTGCTCGGAAGGGGGCGTGGCCTCCAAGGGGGCGTGGCCTATCAGCACGCCGGCAATGGCGCCGTGGACGATTTTCTCTCCACACTATTTGGGCCCAGGTCGTAGGAGGAATGGCTTTCCCAACTCAACCTCCCATTTCTCCCTCAGCGTATCCAAGGGCAATAAAGTTTCGGTGTTCATTCTGGTGTACAGACACGTGACCGCTTTGAAAGTTCCTGCAGCCATCATAACATATTGGCAGGCCCGTGTTGTCGCAGGCTCCAACAACCCCTCCCTCCAGTGGGCCTGTATCGCTCTTGTCACTGCTGCGTGCAGCAGGAAGTCCCCTCCTGGTATATCATACCGTTCATGGAGCGCCCGAAAGAGCATCAGGGCTCCGCCCTCAAAGAGGTCCCCCAGGATTTGAATGCCTGCTTCCTCCCAGCCTAACAAGTGCGACCAGTCGCCCCCATGTGGCAGCGCCGTCACCATCCCAAGGGGAATTTCGGGTGCATAGGGATGTCTTGCACCCGCTCTGCGTTGAGATCGGTTCCAGCACAACCTCATGGTGTTCTCCTCTAATGTCAGGTCTCTAAGATTCAGCTTCTGCTGTAATGCAATAAATGAGAGGACGTGGCGTTGGGTACCCCCGTCCCTGGCATGTTCCGGTCCCCTAAATACTCTCGCCACCCCTGTGTGAATATCTGTAGTTGGGCTGCCAAATAATAGAGCTCAAAGTCTGGTACCGCTAGCCCCCCCTCGGCCTTAGGTCTTGTAAGCGTCGTCTGTACTACTCTGCGGCGACCCGTGCCCGGGAAACAACCTTTCCGACGCAGCTTTTACAACTCAGTGCCTTTACAACGCGGTATTTACAACGACAACCATTACAACGCATTGCGCTGGGGGCGCTCTAGGATAGGGAATACGTTTAATTTACTATCCAACACCTTCCCTAGTGTCCACGGGGCCTGGAGTTGGAATAGTAAATTAAACTATTCACTATCCAGCACCCCAAAGCACTATGCGTTGTAAAGGTTTTCGTTGTAAATAGCGCGTTGTAAAGGCATGCGTGGTAAAAGTATGTGTTGTAACGTCATACATCCTCGTGCCCCAAAGGAAGGACACCACAAGTGATCTCAGCTGCTTAAATATGTGGTTAGGGATCCAGACTGGTAGCGTTCTAAAATAATATAAGAATCGTGGAAGCGCTATCATTTTTAAAAGTGCTATGCGACCCGTCACTGATAGCGGGAGGGTGGCCCAAAAAGTCATGCTACCTTTCAAAGCCCGTACACTACGTCCTATAGTACCTTCCAATAGGTCTGCTGCTTCATGGTAAATGTGGACTCCTAGGTATTTCAGGCAAGTCGGCTCCCACCTCAATAACCGTTGCATATCGGGCTGCGTCTCCCCACGTCGTACTGGAAATAAGCACGTCTTAGGTCAATTTACCCTCAGTCCCGACAGTTCTCCGAAGTCAGCTAGCAGTCTTTCAGCTCCGTCAGTGCGCTGTCAGAGTTCTCTAGGAACAGTAGGAGGTCATCCGCATATAGCGAAATATATTGTTGACCGTCTCTACTCCTCAGTCCTCCGTAATGAACCCCCTTCCGTATTTCAGTCGCGAGGGGCTCTACCGCCAATGCGAATAATAGTGGGGATAGGGAGCATCCCTGCCTCGTCCCTCGTTCTACAGGGTATTGCGATGATATCAAGGTGTCCACTCGTACTCTTGCCATTGCAGACGTATACAGCACTTTCGTCCACTGTAGATACCCGTCTCCCAGCCCAAATCGTAGCAGCACCCTGTAAAGGTTCTCCCATTCCAAGCTATCGAAGGCCTTTTCGATATCCACCGATAGCACCACGGGATGTTGCGCCTCCAGGTGGTCCTCCCCCAACAGTCGCACCAAGCGTCGAATATTCGCTGTCGTGTTCCGCGTTGGTATGAACCTTGCCTGATCTTTATGAACTAGCTCAGTCATATGCTGCACCATTCGGGCCGCCAAAAGGCCACTCAATATTTTATAATCATTAGTTAACATTGACAGTGGTCGGTAAGAGGCTGTATTACTGCCCTCCCTCCCTGGTTTCAGTAGTGGTATCACCAATGCTTCGCGCATCGATTGTGGCAACTGGCCCAACTCTCTTGCTTCTCTGTAGACTTCTTGGAGTCTGGGTGCTAACAAGTCGGTATATTTCGCATAGAATTCTATGGGCAGACCGTCCAACCCTGGAGATTTGTTGCGGGCCATGCGCTTAATAGCGCTACGTATTTCCCCTAGTTCTATGTCCTTCCCTAAGTCTTCCGCCTGCTCCCGATCCAGCGTTGGCAGTTGCAAGCCCTCGAGGAATATGTCTACAGCCGGATCTCCCGTCTCTAATCTACTCTTATATAGAGCTTCATAATAGTGTGTGAAGCACTGCAGTATCTCGTTTTGGGTGTACACCGTAGCCCCTTCTTCTGTGTCCAATGCCACAATTGGGGCACTTCGTTTTATGGGATTAGCCAACCATGGTAACAACGTGCCTGCTTTGTCACCCTCGGCATGGGCCCTTACAGTGTACGCTCTATGGTCAAAACTGCGCAAGCGCTCCACCTCCACCGCAACCGCCTCTCTCGCCTCGGTAACCCTCTCCTGTAGCTCCAGGCGACCAGGCCTCAAAAGCTCCGCCTCCCGCAGCGCAGTGTCGGCCTTGTTCAGATCATTCAAGAGCGTCTTCCGCGCTCCTGCACACCTTCCTATGCAGAGCCCCCTGATAACCACCTTAAAAGCATCCCATTCTGTCGCTCGTGTTTCAGCCGTCCCCGCATTTTCCGCAAAATAATGAGTGATTCCTTCTGCCAGCGCAGCTTGGAAAATCGGGTCTTCCAATGTTTCGGGGCGCAGCCTCCAGGTAGGGACACACGAGACTCCGGGCTCCCACTGCAGCGCAAGCAATAAGGGGTTATGATCAGAAACTGTTCTAGTCAAGTATTCAGAGCGCAGTACAGTCGGCAGCACTCCTGGGGAGCACAGGATCACATCCAGTCTCACATGGAGGTCATGCATGCCCGAAAAGTAGGAGTAATCCCGGCTATGTGGGTGCTGTACACGCCAGGCATCGACCAATCCCCAACGCGTCTGCCAGTCTAGTCTCCCCTTAGCTAGCCGATGTATTGGCGAATCATTCAGAGGTGGGTGCGATCTGTCTAATGCAACGTCAGTGATGGAGTTGAAATCACCGCCCAACAACAGAGGGCCCGCAAGAAAGTACGCCAGGGATCCAGATATCTTCGACAGAAAAATCAATTGGTCGACATTAGGTGCATAGACACTATGCAGAGCAATCTCCCTGCCACTAAGCCTTCCCTCAATAGCCACAAACCTACCCTCAGGGTCAATCAACTGTTTAGTCATCTGAAAAGGAACTCCCGCCCTGATCCATATCATCGCTCCCCTGGCATACGCGGAATACGTAGTGTTATATACTTGCCCTCGCCATCTGCGCTGCAAGGCCACCCTTTCAACCCTGGTTAGGTGTGTTTCTTGGAGCAGTGCTATATGGCCCCTCTCCTAATCAAATAGGCGTGGACCCTGTGTCGTCTCGTCATGGTGTGTAGACCTCTCACATTCCAGGTTATGCATCACAGATTATCAAAATCACCCATTCTCCCTCCAGTCCCTGCACATGTCTCTCATCCGTTCTCCATGCAACTTCCGTACAGTGGCATCAATAACAATCCCTCCCAACCCGCTTCCCCAAACACCCCTTGGATCCCTCCCTCCCCAGAACAGGACCTAGCAACCAACTTCTAGTTCCCATCCAAACAATCGCAACAAACAATATGTCTCTAAGCCCAACAGTAGGCACTGCGGGCTCGCCTTAAGGGCAATGAGAGGGGGCCAGCAGCCGATCAGCGGTCCACCACTTCGGTAGTCCCAACGGCCCATGAGCCCTAAAAGGCAGTATCCCTTCCCACTTGTTCCTCCCCACTCTCTGTCAGTCACTCCAACAGCAACTCTCCCCCGCAACATATAGCTAGGAGTTCAGCACAGACTCAAGTACTTAGCTAGTCAGTAGGCCAGTCACAGTTAGCAGCCGTCAAGCATGCCCTCCGCCGTCTCAGGCGTTACCCCCGGCAGCTGGACGCTGCCCATTTCAGAGTGTTCTGATGTAGATTTGGCTTCGTCTCCCTCAGATTCCTCATCCCCTCCCAATGGGTTCATCAGTGCTGCCGACAGTGTGGACACCGCCGTTACTGCTCCCAATCGTTCCGAAGCTACCTGTGAGGGGGAGGGCCTTCTCAGCCCCCGCCATCTGTTTCGGATTTGCCTCGATTGACGCTGTGGTAGTCCCTCTGCAGGTATTCGTAGCTCACCCTCGCCGCCGTCCCTTCCAGTTCTGTAGGTGTCCAGCCAAACGTAGGCATCCTCAGGAGTATCGAAAAACCATGTCTTACTGTCAACGATGACCCTCAGTCTTGCCGGGAAAAGGAGCGAATACTGCAGCCCTTCTGTGTACAGCTCCCTCTTAACAGCCAGAAAGGAAGTCCGGAGGCGCTGGATGTCGTACGTGTAATCAGGAAAAATATTAACCTTACTATTCTCCACCTGGTATGGGCCATTCTTCCGTGCGTTCTGTAGGACCAAGTCCCGGTCACGAAAATGCAATAGGCGGGCCACCACCAGTCTGGGGGGGGGCGGCCCTGTGCAGGCGGGCGGGCCGGCACCCTGTGGGCGCGCTCCAAAATGTAGAAAGCAGAGAAGCCCTCCGGCACCACAACAGTTTTGAGCCAGGACTCAAGGTAACGCACCATGTCCGCTCCTTCAACTTTCTCCGGCAAACCTACTACGCGGATGTTGTTCCTTCGATTGCGGGCTTCTGCATCCTCTGCTCTCTTTTCCAAGGCCTCCACGCGTTCCCGCACATTGTCTAAGGTGGCCTTCAGTGATTGCTGAGTTGGTTCAATAGCCTGGAGAGAACTCTCCACGTCCTTAACTCTATCCGCCAGTTTCCCATGGTCCGCCCTTAGCAATCCCAGTCCTGTGGCCACTTGTGCTATGTCCTGTTGGAGCGCAGCTCGGGAGTCCGAGATTGCCAGTAGGATTTTATCTAACTGTTGCTGAATATGTGGATCTCGCGCCTGTCCGGCCTCTCCTTGCACCTCCTTCTCCGTCATCTCTTCGTCCTGTGGCAGCTGGGTCCCACCCTTCACTCCTTTTGGTTTACCCATCCTCGAGCAGCTGAGCAGCTGAGCAGCAGCCTGGGTTCCCGTCTTCCTTGTAGTGGATGTCAAGGGGGCGAGCAGCAGGCAGTCGCCCTTCGTGCTCCCTCTCACAGAGCACCGTATATTTGCTCCGAGCTAAGTTAGTCATGAGTGTGCAACCCCTTTCTCCGGGTATAGTCCAGGCACAGGTCGGCTCACCGTGCGGCGGCCCTCTCGGTCCCAGGCAGCAGGCCTCCAGTACCTCCGCCGTCAACCGGCGGATCTACACAAAGTAGAGGGCAGATCGGTCTCCCTGGTTCCAGATTCGGGAAGTCGTCACCCCTATTCGCTCCCCAGGGCAACTCTCCGCAGCAGGGGGAGTTCCTGTTTCTCCGTGTAAGGGGTGAGTTAGGTGCTAAGGGTTTCTCCCAGCCTCCTTCTATGTACCGCACAGGCGCCGAGTCCTCATTCACCACCCCTCGATGCCTATTCCGGGCATCGGTGTCAGTCTGAGCGCTCCAGCAAACAGTCGCCTCTTCCTCGCCTCACGGGGCAGACGTTGCCCACCCTGCGTGACCTCTCGGTCTCGGAGGCCGCCCTCGCAGCCCCCGGCTGCCTCGATGACAGGCTGCTCTCCTCCACAAGAGCTCTCCTATCCTCCTCAGAGGCCACAGATTCTAGACCACCGACGCGCCTGGGTGGTCCCACTCAGCCTACTCCCCCAGCTGCTGTGCACCCCCGAGAATGCTCGCGCTGCGCCAGGGACTCCAATCCTCAGCGCCCCCTCCAGGCACCGTCTGCTCTGCCACTGGATCCCACGTCCCCAGCTCGCTCTCGGCGAGGGGAGAAAAGGGGGGGGGGGGGAGTCACCACCAAAGAAACTCCAGAGGCTGTAGTTCAGGTAGAAGTCTTTATGGTCACCCCCAATAGCCACTCCGCCAATCTCGTCGTGAGCGCACCATGTTCCACACTCAGGGCCTCACCCCCGTGCTCATCAGGGTGGGTGACCAGCTTTTGTGACATCAGTATGGGTGTGGGATCATCGCAGCGTAGCCCCCAGGGCTGGTAGGCAAGATTCATTGCGGGGTCTCCCCTCAAGCGCCGCTATCGAACTCACTGTGCTCCGGTGGGGGGGGGGGGGGGGGGGGGGGGGGGGGATGGGCGCCACAGATGCCCACCCCGTCCCGCAGCTCTCTGCTCTCCCGGCGCTGCAGGGGTGCGCACGCCGAGGCTCCCCGGGCTCCGTCACCTCACCCTCACAAGGCAGCTCTGCTGTGCGTCTCCCCTGCCCCATCCATCACCTCCAGACCGTGAGCCACTGCAGCCGATCTCCACCGGGCCGGCGTCCGGCACGGGCACTCTGCGGTCGCGATCACTCCACCTTCTGTGATCCAGCTCAGGCGTCCACTACAAGCTCCGTACCGGGCTCAATGACTCCCAGCCCGCCGGCCCAGGTCCGCCGCCGCACAATTCGTCGGGCAGTCCGTTCCTCAAGCCGCTCCTGCAGGAGCGTGATATCTCCGCTGCCCGCTCAGTCCTCTGCAGCCGATCAGCGCCGGGGGAATCCTCTCCTAGTTTGCGGCCGCCATTTTGCGTGGTGTATCACAGCTCCTCGGCTCGCCGTCGATCAGCTCCCTGCGCCCCGTTGGTGCTGCGCGGGACTCGATCCAGCAGCCCAGGTGCGGGAAAGTCCTCACTCGATCCCCCTGAGAGAGTGGGGAGCTTCGGGTGTCAGGTAAGCAGGATAATTAGTAGCTCAGGCACGGAGCCCTTCAGTTAGGCGGCCTCCATTGTCGGCCGCTAGCCACGCCCCCTACATTCTATACTATGTTGATTAATATTTTCCTCACCACACAATTATGAGGAAATGATTTCACGAGGGGTATACAAAATGTTGTTTCTCCACCTCGCTCCATCACCCCCTTCCCACAGGAGGATGGCATAAAAAGGGGGTAGTCGCCCCACATAAGGTGCCCATTGGCCTTAACAGATACTCCCCTAAAACGCATCCTAAAGTTAGTTTTTAGGTGGCTCCTCAGACCTAGAAACTAGATCTGCAATCACCTAAGAAGATGACCCTGCTGAGAAGACTGAAGGCGACGACTGCCTTGGTCCCAGCCCTACCGGCCTGCCTCCGGTCTCTGCGAACCTGCGACCTGTCTTGCTGCCAATGACCTCTTACAACCCTGTGAGGACTATTGCCTTCAAAAAAGACTCCAATCTCTAGTGGACAGCGGACCTGTCCAAGACCAGCTCCAAGGACTACGGATCCAGGTGGGTCCTTGTCTCATGCCCACTATGCACCCGACGCCCACGACCCATGTTTGAGGGCCTCACCAGTGTAGTAAAATCTCCCCAATGATCTTGACCTTGTGTCCAGCATTGCCGGACCGATGCTGACCTCCATGACACCACCTGCAGTGTGAATCCAGAAACTCTACCAGACCATGACCAGCTCAGGTAAGAAGACTCTGACGTCGAAAGGCACCCCTGCACCTGAAGGCCCTGGTCCTTGGTGAGCTGAACCGATGGTGCCCCTATGACCCCCTGCATCTCTAATTACCTCTGCTATCGTTGATCTTCCTCCTGCAACCTCTGGTGCTACGCCTGCATCCTCTTTGCCGAAAGGAGAATCATCATTGAAAAGCATTGGACGCCTGATGTCGAAATTGCACCCAACCGCCCCTGTGTCGCTGGTCATGTATGTTTGGTGCTGCTTTGTGGCCCACCTGTACTTGACCTAACCGCCAAAGCTTGGCCCCTGCAACCGATCTACTTACCTGCAAGCAGTGTGGCTCTAGGCACTCCTGTCTTTATTGGAAAGCATTGAGACGATCTCTGATTTTGACCTCTGCACCCGGCTGCCCCAGTGCCGCTGGAGGTGCAGTTTTGGTACTCACCTGACCCCTGTCCCTTGCTGACATTTGGCTCCGAAGACTGGGATGTTAAGTGTATTACTTACTTGTATAACTGTGATATTGTTTTCATCATAGGATAATATTGGACTTTGTTGAAAAGTTTCTAAGCGTCGATTTTTCTAAGTCAAAAGTATTTTTAATGTAAAAAGTACGTATCTTATTAAGAAGGCCTTAGTCCTAAAATAACATACAAAAAAGCATCTTTTTCTAAAATTGATCTTGTTCCCCTTCTTGAGTTGTGTCTCCATTATTTATCACTGTTGTGCAATACATGTCTTACACTCCTTGTGTTAGGCCTAAGGCTGCTCGCCCACACTACCATTAATAGAGCACTTTGGGTTTTACATTGAGACCTCTTCACTTCTGGGGAACCCCTGGACTCTGAACGGTAGTACCACCTAGTGGCAATATCAAATACAGCGCCAGCTTCCTACACTTGGTAATGCCCTTTTGTCAGAAGCAAACACGGTTCATGCTGTGTGCTGTGACCTAGGCCTGTCTCATGGACCACAGTCTGCTTAGACCGAGAGGAATGCCCAAAGCGTTACCCTCAGGAGAATTAAGTAGCACAAGCACGCTGATGGTAGCATGTCATGTTTTTAGTAACGAGCAGAGTGGACAGGTCTGTCTGCCAGTGTCATCAGAGTGGGGCCTCCTAGCCCACTAGAGTAAAGTTCTGGTGCGGTGTACTTAATTCAAACCTTGGCCTGCATTGGATTGTGTGAAGTGCAAGGAAGTATGCTTATTTGAGAGATGGTACAGTGCAGGTGAAATAGTGTAAGTGATTGTAGGTGCATGCACGGAAGTACGTGTGCCTGAGAGATGGTACAGTGCAGGAGACATAGCACGAACAGTTGTGCTACTGTGTGCATTCGCCTGGGGGAATGGACATCGCATAGGAGATAGCATGTGATGGTGAATAAGCGCGCTAGGATGGATGTATGACCTGGAAGAGAAACAGTACATTGGGTGCATCTGAATGCTTGTGTACACAGGAGTATGTGTGAGCCTGTGAAGAGCCCAATATAAAGAAGACACTGGGCTCCATTTTGGGAGACACAGGCCTTGTTGGAGGAGCAGAGAGCTGTGAAGGCTTCTGCTGCTTTTCTGAGATTTGGGTCCCACACATGGGAAGAAGAAGAAAGATTCATTCTCTGTGTTGCACTTAAATCGGTGCTCTCACTGGTCAATGGTGCCTGGGCACATCTGAGGAAGGAGATGGAGTGGATAGGAGAATCATAAAGAGTAAAGCTGGTGCCTTTTGCTAAACTTTTGAGGCACGTATCACTGAGGCTGACATCCAGGTGTGAACCTCTCATCAATCCTGTGGCCTGTGGCTGGGGCTATCAAGACTGAGATTGTCCTACAGTGATAGACTGCTCTCTAGTGGAAGAGCACAACAAAGGAGTGGACATTTCAAATTGAGCAACTCCCAGAACACAAACATCCCAAGTTAGTGACACTAAATTAAAAGTGTGCCTGGAAATGGATTATAAAAAGGGGGGGGGGCTTGAAACTCACAGGTTGTAAAATTGAAGCTGTGAATCAGCACGGAGAAGCTCAGCACAAGCTCTGCCTGCTGTGACCAGGACTGGGGACTACAGATCTGCCAGTCTACCATTCTGAGAGAGGGGACAGCAACCAGGAGGATCAAGAACGCTCACCGTGAGCCTGTAGCATTACCTTCTGTCTGAGATCGCTTGGAGGGAGTGAGGTCCCGTTGGCTGGATCCCAAGAGCGGACTGTGAGATTCTGGTCCAATAGGACTGCAGCTCCAATCGGGCTGTTGGCTTATGTGCTAAAGTGTGCAACCCCCTTACTGGGTGGGGGTTGTGGTGAAGAATAAGGTTTACCGCCCTTCTTGCTGTGCTGTGAGAGACGAAGGACTGTTGGCCGACACAGCGCAATGACCCGTAGGTGGGCAACTGCAACCCCAACAGGGGGCTGCCTGCAACCCCCATGTGCCACCTGGGGGCTAAGGTGAAGAGAGAGGGTCATTGACATGTATTTGCTGCAGTGAGTCTACCTTTGTGTCAAGAGGAAGGAGCGTTGCAGAAGGAAGGCCATCGCCCTACCCCCATGTGCAGCGGAGTAGACTCCTTGTGTTGCGAACTGTGGAGAGTGAGAGCAACGACTTCAACTCCTCTGTTGGGGAGTATCAGCAATCAGCCCCTGGACTCCCGAACAGCGTTTCCAAATCGGAGAATCAGCAGCCGTCATGACCACAGCTTCCCTCTGTCTGATGGCTGAAAGGAGCCCAGGGACTCTCAACCTTCACTCCATGAGAGTGGGTAAGACTGTCGAACAGTTTGCTGGGCCCTGGGGAACTTGACATGGATCAATGCACTCCAGCGCAGGGACTTGGGGATCTTGCTAAAGAGCCCCGTAGAACTTCTGAGACTTGAACGCATTAGCGGACCTAACAGTCAGCCTCAAACGTGGAAGTGGGACTGGAAAGCAGACTCGGTTTTATCACTTTTGGGCTGGCCTAAAGAAGGTTGTTTGTAGTGTGTTGTATTCTATTTTTTTTTTAAATATATTTTTATTGCAGAGTTATAAACCACAGGATACAATCAATCCGCCAGTTCACTCGTGATATCCCCCCATCCATTAAGAAATCCAAATCGTACACAGCCATTCAGCCCGCATCCCGGAGGCCGGGCGGCATATTACTTCGTTCAATAGGAAAACATCACGGTGCACGTCCCACAGGGACCATGGTGAAATATCGTTTTGCGTATCTGCTTTTACCCCCCCACCCACAACATCACTCCCGTCAGCCATCCCAGTGAGAACCAGCGGTATCGCCCTTGTCGGGACCTGCCCTAGGCTCTATGAGTCGTCACACCTGGCCACCCTCCCCAGCCATTCCATGCTCCACACAACACCCACCATCCTAGTAGGTCCAAGGTGCCCTATTGGGCCTCCATCTAGCGGCTTCCGGCCCACCCCAAACTCCCATTAACCAACCCCCCCAAAGCCCCCCTCCCCTGGCAACTGCTAAGGTGTATGCCCCGTCCTGTCGAATTGGATGGATCCATTACAGTGCGTGGTGCAATACTTTTGTGTTCGCCCCGCGGTGTCCACCGGCCTAGTTTTCACCATCCTCATCCTCTACCAAAGAATCACGCAACGCTTGTACCACTAACTCCCATGCACGCGCCGCATCCAGTACCTTCTCGTTCCCCATCTTAACAGCCTGCTTCATCCGGAGCACACTCTCGCAGTCAGACCACCGCAGCAATTCATTCTTCCATCTACGAAGTGAGGGTCCCCCCCTGGACTTCCAATGCCACGATATTTCCCTCTGCGCCAGTATTAGACCCAGGTCAATGAATTTGCTTGTCACCTTGGTGTGTTTAGTATGCGGGAACCAGAGCAGCAAGCACGCCGCCATATCGAATTCCACCTCCCTGTCAGTTACTTCGTTCAGGAGTTCCCCTACTTCCGCCCAGTAGGTCCCCAGTTGCGAGCACCCCCAGAACAAATGGTCCATGTCCGCGCCCAAAGATGAACACCGTGGGCATCGGGCCTCCGGCACCTGGAAGTACCGCTGTAATTTCTCAGGAGTTAAATAGGCCCTATGAAGCACATAGAAATGCACTTGCTGAAAGCGCGTGTTTCTCGTGCCCTTCCACGTGCGCCGCAGGATATGGCCCCACGCCGTGTCCGGTATAGGCCGGCCCACGCTCTCCTCCCATTTAGCCTTGAGCCCTTGGAGCGGTTCCAGTCCCTCATTCAGCATCCTATTATGGAGGCACGTCACAGCTTTGAACGTACCTGCCGCCATCACCACATATTGGCACGCCATGGTCGTTGTTGGTTCCATGAGCCCCCCTTTCCAGTGCTTCTGTATGGCAGCCACCACCGCCGCGTTTAGGAGGAACCCCCCATCAGGCAGCCCAAACTGGTCCCGGAGCGCTTCGAACGGCGCCAAAGCCCCGTCTACGTATAGGTCGCCTACCACCTGCAGTCCCGCCTCTTCCCAATCCAACAACGGGGACCAATCACCCCCGTGCGGCAAAGCCGTCAGCATTCCGATCGGAATCTCCGGTGCATAAGGCCGCGACGCCTTCGCTCTCCGAAGGCTCCTCTGCCAGCACAGCCGGAGCGTCCGCTCCTCCATGGAGAGGGCCCGCAACTCTAGCCTCTGTTGCATGATGATGTAAGACAGCACGTGGCGCTGTATCCCCCGATCTCGGTCCTCCTCTGGACCCCGAAACACCCTAGCTACGTTCTGAGTAAGGACCTGTAGCTGCGCCGCAAGGTAGTACAGCTCGAAGTCTGGCACAGCCATGCCCCCTTCTAGCTTGGGGCGAAGTAGCGTGCTCAGGGCCACTCTACGGCGGCCATGCCCCCATAGGAAGCCAATAATCATTGACCGCAGGTCTCTAAAGACTCCTTGGGGAATCCAAACAGGCAGCGTTCGAAAATAATAGAGGAAGCGGGGGAGCGCCACCATTTTCAAAAGTGCAATCCTACCCAGAACCGTCAGCGGGAGGGTCGACCAGAAAGACATGCTGCCCCTCAGTGCCCGGACACAGCGACCAATGTTGCCCTCCAGTAAATCCGCTGTCGCGTGGTAGATGCGAACACCTAGATAGGTGAAGCAAGAGGGTTCCCATATCACGCCCAAATCGCTGTCAGGGAGCGGTGAGCCCGCTCGCAGCGGGAACACACAAGTCTTTGCCCAATTGACCTTAAGGCCCGATAGCCGGCCAAACTCAGACAACAGATCCATCGCTCCGACCAATGCCCCCGAGGTGTCAGCTAGGTATAGGAGCAAGTCATCCGCATATAGCGATATATAATGCCAGTGCCCGCCGCTGGCTACCCCATGTACTTGTCACCTGACCTCGCATGGACCGCCAAGGGTTCCATCGCTAGAGCAAACAATAGGGGGGAGAGAGAACATCCCTGTCGTGTGCCCCTGCCCACCGGGTACGCCGCAGATACCAGACCACCCAACCGCACTCTCGCCGTTGCCGAGGTATATAAGACCCTCGTCCACCTGCGGAACCCTTCGCCCATGCCAAACCTCTCTAATACTCCATCCAGGAAAGACCATTCCAAACTATCAAAAGCCTTCTCGATGTCCACGGACAGGACCGCCGGAGCTCCCTCTCCGTCCAAGATGGCGTCCATTATTCCCGTCAGGCGGCGAATATTCAGCGCCGTGCTCCTCGTGGGGATAAACCCGGCCTGGTCCCTGTGAACCAGGCCCGTCATATGTGGGGCTAACCTGGTGGCTAGGATTCGGCTCAGAATCTTATAGTCTACCGTCAGCATGGACAGCGGGCGATAAGACCTCACATCCGCGGCATCCCGCCAGGCTTTAGGAGCGGCACAATCAAGGCCTCCCGCATGGACCCGGGTAACGCCCCAGCCTCAAAGGCTTCCGTATACACCACTAGCAGCCTGGGAGCCAAGCTGTCCACATACCGTTGATAAAATTCAATCGGCAGTCCGTCCACCCCGGGCGTCTTGTTGCGGGCCATATGTTTGATGGCCACCCGTATTTCTGTGAGCGTGATCGGGCTACCCAGCTCCTTCGCGTCCTCCTCGTCCAGGACCGGAAGCTGCCTCTCCCCCAGATATTCAGCAATGTCCTGAACCCCCACTCCCAGCTGACTCTGGTACAATTCCTCATAATACCCCCTAAAACGTTCCAATACCGCTGCCTGGGAGTACACCATTTCCCCCTGCGCATTATTAATGCTGAGGATCGGGCAGCCCCTAAGTTCCGGGTTAGCTAGTCTGGCCAAGAGGGTACCCACCTTGTCCCTTTCTGCATGTGCCCTGATGATATACTGCCTGTAGTCATAACACCTTAAACGTTCCACCTCGGTGGCAACCACTTCCTTCGCTTCCAATAACTGGGCCTGTAGATCCGGCCTAGCCGGCCTACGACGCTCCAAGTCCCTCAAAGTTTCTTCCGCTTTCATGAGGTCGTTCAACACAGTCGCGCGAGCATTCGAGAACCTACCCAAACACACCCCTCTCACCACCACTTTCATTGCATCCCATTCAAAGGACCTGCTCGTGGCCGTGCCCTCATTCACTCCGAAATAGCTATCAATTCCTTGCCGAACCGCGTCACTGAACACAGAATCCTCAAGCGTTTCCGGCCGAAGCCGCCATGTTGGTATCACTGAGCGCTCTCTCTGCCACTGAATGTGTACCAATAGGGGGTTATGATCAGAGATAGTCCTAGCCAGGTACTCTGCATGGGAAATCAATGGGGCTAGGGAACCACCGCAGAGCACCGAATCAATCCTGACATGCAGATCATGGAGGGCAGAGTAAAAGGAATAATCCCTGGCTCCCCTGTGCCGCTCCCTCCAGACATCCAGCAACCCCCATCTATCCTGCCAATCTTTCCTATGCGCGGCCAGCCTGCGCACCGGGGAGTCCACCAGGGGGGGATGGGACCTATCTAGAGCCACATCCGTGATCGAATTAAAGTCCCCCCCTAACACTATTGGGCCCGCCAGGAAAGAGGCCAAGGTCCCCGAGAGGCTATCAAAGTATCGAGCTTGTTCTGTGTTCGGTGCATATATACAGCAGAGAACCACATCCCTTCCATACAACCTCCCCTCCACCGCCACATACCGGCCATCCGGATCCACTACTTGATTCAGCACTTGAAAGGGTATCCCCGCCCTCACCCAGATCAGCACCCCCCTGGCATAGGCTGAATAAGTGGTGCCAAACACCTGGCCCCGCCATCTTTTCTGCAAGGCAGTGCACTCTTTTTTGGTGAGATGAGTCTCCTGGAGCATAGCAATCTGAACCCCCCTACGTACTAGATATGCATGGACTTTGTGACGTTTCACCATAGTTCGTAGCCCCCGGACATTCCACGTCAGGCATTTCAAATTAGGTAATGTCCCTATTCCAACTTCGCACAGTCCGAATCAGAGAACAAAGGATCATTGCCCCCCCAATGCAGTTGCCCCCCCGAACACACCCAAAACAGAAAAACTTCCCAAACCCCACTCCCCAGGACAGAGCATACGAACCCAATGGCCGCCCCCATCCAAACCTTGAACCAACTTCTCGCACTCTTACCCTGTGGTCTCCACCACAGTCGGCCTTAAGGGCCCAAGGGGGGTGAGTCACCGCCGACCCCAGCAAGCGGAGCCCGCGCCCCGCACCATCATCCCCTCTGATGCACACAACTCCCCCACCCGGCATCCCGTCCCCCATCATCAGGATACCACCCTACCATGAAGTCTAGATATAGTCCCAATTCAACCTCAGCCGCAAAAAATACCATCCGATGTCTGTGGGGTCACTATCGGTCCCTTCGAACTTTCCGCTTCTGAGAGTTCCTCTCCCGTCCTGCTGCCTTCCCCTCCCGAGTCCGTCTCTGCCCGTTCACTGTTCTGTTGCGACCCTGTAATGGCCGCCGTCGCTGCGAGCGCATCCCTCTTCTCCGCCGCCATTTGAGCCTCCCGTTTCTCCCGCTGGCGCCTGTTGCGGGATCTGATGCGTTGTGATTGCCTCACCCGGGGCTGCTTGGGTTGGTCTCGCCTACTTTTATGCGATCTGTCTGTCCCCGCTCTATACGATTCCAGCCATTGCCAAACTTCATCCGGGGTCTGAAAAAAGTGCGTGGAGCCATCCATAATGATCCGCAGCTTAGCCGGGTAGAGCAAGGAGTACTGGATGCCTTCCTCCCTGAGCTCCTTTTTCACCGCTAGGAACGATGCCCTGTTCTTCTGGACCGTTTGAGTGTAGTCCGGGAAGATCGTAACCTTACTGTTCTCCACCTCATATGGGCCCGACATCCTGGCCCGCTGGATAAGAAGGTCCCGGTCCTTGTAGTGGAGGAGCCGCACCACCATCGGTCGGGGGGGCGGCCAAGTCCTGGCGGGCGTGCAGGTACCCGGTGAGCTCGCTCCAGAGTGAAAAAGGGAGTAAGCCCCTCCGGCGCTACCACAGTGCGGAACCAGTTCTCCATATAGGCCACCGCATCCTCTCCCTCAATCCGTTCCGGCAGGCCTACGACCCGCACGTTGTTCCGTCTATTGCGGCCTTCGGCATCCTCCGCCCTCCGCTCCAGCGTGTCCAGTCGGGCCAAGATGTCCGTGATTCTGTGCTCCGCGGTCACCACTGATGGCTTCAGGTCCAGCAACAGTTGGTCATGGTCCTTGACCCTGTCCGCCAGCTTCGCGTGATCCGCGCGCAGCAGCCCCAGGCCCGTGGCCACCTGGGCAATGTCTTGGTGAAATGCTTCTTTAGTTGAGGTAATCGCCTCAAGTATGGCATCCAGACGCCGGTTCAGCCGCTGTTCTTGATCAAGCTCCGGGGAAGGGCTCTCGCTCAGCTGAGTAGATGTCGCCAAGTCCCCCTCAGGGCGTCCTTCGGCCATCGGCCCTCCGATCGCCGCCATTACAGGGTGCTGCGTCACAGGTCCAGGAACCCGTTTTGCGTTGGCGCCCGTAGTTCCGTGCCAGTCTCCGGGCACCGGGCAGTGCAATGTCCCTTCCAACGCTCTCAGGAGCAACGGCCAGTTAGACTAGCTCCGTTCCGTCGCCCCCCTCGGCGGCCTGAGGGGGGTAAGATGGGTCCTGTGGCGGTAGCCAACGAAGGTCCCCAAGCTTCTGGGTGAATCCGGCCAACGTCCCCTGGTCTCAGGACACAGCACCGCCTATCCTAGTGCCCCGAGCAGCCGATTACAGGATCTCTTGCCAATCGGCGACAACTTGGCACAGGGCTGAAGTTCGGAGCCGTCCGACCTCCTCGCCGCCATTTTCTTCGCGCCCTCGGCAACACCTCGGCCGCCTCTTCAACTCGGTCTTCCCGGGGCCAGCAGTCCCCCAGCGACTCTCCAATTGTGCCCAGCTGTCCCCTTACACTTCAGAGGGCAGGAGCATCGTCTTCGGGTCGCCTAGAGTTCCGAAAACAGGAGAATTAGCGGGATTCCGCGCGGAGCTGCGAGCTCACGCCGCCATCCCGATCGGCGTCCAAGCCACGCCCCCTAGTGTGTTGTATTCTACTTTGTGTTTGTAAATACTTCTTTTTACATAAAAATAAGTCTTTGACTAGGCATTCCTTTATTGGGGTTGCTGAATGTATTTTGAGTTGTGAGTCTGTGCACCAAGCTCCTCCCCGAGAAGCCTTGAACTGCTCGACTCGCACTACCGCTGAAGCTAAAGAGGTACTTGGCCCAGTTGCTTGCAACCCATAGTAGGCCGGGCACTGACAAATCAGGAATAAAAGACCTCAACCACCATGGTTGAGACCCAATAATTCCTGCTTGTCCCGTAGCCCTTTGAACAGGGCTTTGACACTGAGCTTCTTAAAAGTATAACTGTTTGCAATGGCAATGCTGAAATGTTTGCTGACATGCATTCTTGCTTGGACACGCCCCAAAATTGCAGTCTATTAAACAAAAAACAAGTGTGTTTTGTCTAGTGCACATCTTGAATGCATGTATTTGAAGGCTCTCTCAAATGTAATAATTAATATTTGCCTAGGATCACACAATTTTGTCAAGCAAAAAAGCCAGGATTTCTTGTATTACACGGTGACATTTGGCCAGTAGATGGGTATCTGCGTCTCTCATCTGTTTTACATCACAGCTTTGTTTTTACTTATTGGTACATAAGGTGACAGTTTGAGAGGCAGCAGCTGCAATAAAGCTCAGCTCGCTTTGGGCTCAAAAGGACCTTGATCTTACAGTTGAGGGGAGTGGGTTTAGGAGCTCTTGTTTGGAGATGTTGAATGCAGGGCTACTAAGTACCAAGGCAATCAAGACTTGCTTCACCTCATACCTCTTTTTTCCACTATCCTACTGTTCCTGTCACTTTATCTCACTCTTGCAGGTTCACTTCGATCCTTGCTTTCTCTCTTTGTCAATGCTTTCCTTATGATAGAAAATAAGGGGTCAATTAGGATGGTGGACGGATCGCCACCGCCATGCAGGCGGTGGCGATCCGTCCGCCACCTATTTTCACCCCGCCATATTACAACGGCGGGGGCGACCGTGGCGGACGGGAAGACAGTCCGCCGCTTTTCAGAAAAGCTCTAATATGGTGGCGGTGTCTATCAGACACCGCCAGCCATATTAGGATGTGCTGGGGGCTATGCATTTCTGTAGCGGCAATGCCGCCACGAAAAGGCAGATGGTCCTTGCTTTGGGGGCCCGTTGCGGGCCGCCAGGGTGAAGGGGGCGTGGGGGGTGTACATGGGGGGTACCTATGGTACCCCTCCCCCTCTGCGTTTCAAAATACAACATGGCAGGCACCGCATGGTGCCTGTCATGTTGTGCTTTGAAACGCACAACATGCTTTTTTAACACTGCGGCGGGAGGTGCTTTCAGCACTGCCCGCCGCAATGTTAAAAATGCGGAATGCACCCGCCACTGTGGCAGGAGCATCCTAATTCCACGGACGGGACCGCCGCACCTGTGGCGGACGGTCCCGTCCTCAGACAGGATGGCGGACGGACTTTGTCCGCCATCCTAATGGAAGTTTAGCTCCCAAAACTGAGTGCTGGTGCCAACCACTGACAACAAACTACACAAATTAAGCACTGTGTTGGTATTATGACAGGACAGTGGTGTGTTTGGCGAGGACAAATGAAGTGAGCTGCAGACATTGGAGCAACAGTCAAAAGAGAGTGTTGCTAAAAGGGTCAAAAAAAGTGCATACATTTTTAGTTGTTCCATAGTAAAATACACAGAATTACCTGCCATTTTTGTAGCACTGTACCTGTAGGTATTTTTAATTCTATTATCCATTTAACCTCCAGAAAGAGGAATAGTTGTGTTGGCCTTTTCCAGAATGAAGGCTTGAGGTTATATCGATACACCCAGCAGACAGCACACTAATCACTCTGCTGTCTTAACTTTAAACTACTGTCCGTAAACACTTTTTTGTTTGAAGGGCCTTTATTTTTTTCGTGAAAGGATTTCAGGATCAAACATTTGATCTCTTTGACAAATCATCAGGCCCGGCTCCAGGAATTTTTATTTGGGTGGGCCAAGGGGGCATTTGGGTGTGCCACTGCGGGCTCGATTTGTCGCGTAAATGTCTAGACAGGCCTGCTTCAGGGCCCTCCTTTATCTATTCTTAGTCTTACCAGGTCCCAGTAAAACGCACTCTTTTCCAATTCTCTTTCTGAATATTATCACTCTCAAAATTTGTTTTTTCCATGTAATGCTCCTTTGATGGGAAGAGGAGGTTTCTGAGGTGGGAGTATCAGGCAAGTGACACTATTCGGGCTCCCTCTGTGCGAGTCTTCAGGAAGAATCCCTCTTCATTACTACCTCCACCTGACCTTGGACTCTGCAACGCACTCCCTTACAGGCTTGATTATCCACTACTCCTCTCCAGTGCAGATTATCTCACAGCTGACCTTGGACCCAAGCCCCATTTCAGTCACCATCGGGCTCCACTTTCATTTTTCCTGGTAAAAACATTAGTAAAATCACCTTCAAACTTAAAACATTGAATATAGCAGTAAATATAATTAGCACACACTTCCACAGTTGCCCTAATGACCCGACTGCTAATTAAATAAACAAAAACAGAAAGGCCATGACAGGGCCGGCTTTAGGGATGATACGAAAGTCTTTTTTGGTGCTGCACCAATAACCTCTTTCTCCGTAAATACCTTTACTACCACCTTCCAACAGTGCCCCTCATCCCTCCATGGCCCCCCTACTCGGAACCCATCACATCGCCTTTTGCCGTGTGGAAATGAAGGGGAGAAAAAATAAACAAAGCCTTGTTAACATGTAAATGGCATTTTAAAGACCTTTGAAGTACTCGGTCCGGCTGCGATATTTTCAAAAACTGTCTGCGTGTGTGTGCCTGGGAAGCTGTCTCAGCCCGGGCACACGCACACACAGACAGCCCTTTGAGCCCAATGCTGTTGCGCGTCTGCCTTCAAGACCTCACTGCGAGGGCCAAGGCTCATGTTTGGGTGGGCCTGGCCCACCTGGCCCACCCACTAGAACCGGGCCTGCAAATCATAATACTTTCTGCGGTGTCCTCATCTGACAAAGGTCAAAGTTTGCACTGCAGTGGCACTAATATCCAGCTAACACGTTGCAAAGAGCATCTACTGACAAAGCCTGTGAATTATGCGGCAAATCTACAAGACACAGGTAAGGCATGGGAATGTTCTTTTCATCTAGATTTGTGAACAGGGATTGGTAGAGCAAATAGGAGGCCTCTCCTGGCCTCCATGAATGGGAGTGTGGGCATCTAGTGCATGGGAGAGGGTGCACGATGCATAACTTCCTTGATAGTCCCCACAAATTCCCCTTCGGCGAGTGTGAACTCTGCTGCTCTGAAGCAGAATCTCCCATAGTGACGCCTCCCTGTCATGCTTGTAATGCCCTAACGATGGGGACGGGAAGGAGCACAACATGCTGTGCCTGCTGGGTTTGCATATTGTCATTCTGTATGTGACAATGGGCCGGCCAACAGACTGTAATAGATTGGAGAGTGGCTGCTGCAGCTTCTCATGTTCAGATGATCAGTGCAAGCAGGCCTAAACATTGATGAAAGTAGGGGGAAAAGTCCCAAATCTGGTTTCCGTCACAGGGCCTTGGGCACTGGCCGAATGCCTGCCGTCCGAAGCCGGATCTGCCATCAAAACAAATCAATACACTAGGTGATGCCATTTCCATGTTATTGTTTCTGCACTGTATAGTTTTACCAGTTAAATTACATGTTTGTAAATGTAATGGTCATTTCAATTGACAATTTGTTTTTTTTTCTCCATATTTATATAGTGCGAGCTCGACCAGAAGGTAATGTGCTGTCTGTAATGGCAATGCACTATCACACCATGGATACTTCACTCTATAGCCCTCCTCTCTACTCCACTCTATGCCCCTCTGCTCTACTTCACAACACTTAGTCCACGCCCCTCCACTCTACAACACTGTACTTCACCTCACTCTATGCCTCTATGCACCTCTGCTCTACAACACTTTACCCCACTCCCTCTTCGCCATCCCATGGCACCCTACTCCACTCTATGCCTACTCACTCTATGTACGACACTGTGCCACCCCACTCTACAACACAGTACCACTCCACGACACTCTGCTCCACTTTAAGACCCTCCACTCTACACCACAACACTTTCATCCCTTTTACACAAAGTGCTCGAACACCACGTCCTATAAAGGCCACACAATATAAAAATAAATAGGTAGGGCTTCTGAGTCCTTTGCCACTGTGCTTGCCACTCAAGCACTACCTTGCGTCACGGTCAGTCACGGTCCTTCGACTCCTCCGGCCGAGAATCAAATTTCAACTAAATAGAAGAGCACGTATAATGTGAGCCAATCAGAAGCCCACGCTGCCCGTGGAGCGTCACAGAAGCCCGAAGGTAATCCCTGCTTTCCAGTCCCTGCGCGCGCAGATTGGGTTGGCAGTCCCAAACCCCTACCTCCGGCTGCCAATCAGCCCGTCCCCTAAAAGGCTTCTGTGACGCATTAGTAACCAATGACCAGGCAGGCGGAGTGGGTGGGGCATAGTAGGCGGGGCTCATTGGCTTGTGGGCGGTGCTCGTGAGTGGGCGGGTGCTCATTCACTGTCTGTAGGTTTAGTTCGCTCTTTCGGCATGGCAGAAGGGGAGGCGGACGGCGCGGGATAACTCGAAGAAGCGTGAAAACAAACCTCACGTGGAGTGAGAAGGAGGGATTCATTCACCGGGAATCAGGAGAGAGGGCACTAGGCAAAGAGACCGCTGAAAGTGTTGAGTCCGAGACTCGGGATGTCAAGAAAACATTAGGACGCTGGAGAAGCGTGGAGAGAGGGTGGAGAAAGTCAGCCACGAGTACAGCAGTTTATACCGGAAAGCAAACAACTAGTAGTAAGTTGGCGTCGTTGAGAGCATTGAAGGAAAAAATAAGACACTTTCCCAGGAAAAAGGATATATCAAGAAAAAGAGGGGATATTCAGACTACCCCTGCCAGGAAAGATACACCAATAAACAGGGAACATATTTTTTTAGAAAAACAGGAACCTTTGTGAAACCTACCGCCGAGTAACAACAACCACAGCTTTTCACAGGCGAAAACCCGAGGGAAAAGTTCATTTTTTTGGTAGGGGTAAACTCTTAAAGAAATCTTCATACTCACAGAAACAAACGTTCCCAAGAGAACCCCCTCCTGAAGAGGCAGACAGTCCATTCAGAAAGCAGAGAGACAACGTTTCAACTCTTCCTATATGCACAAAACTCAGGATCCCACCAGCAATAAGGATTCACTGAGGAATTTTCATCCCTCCCGAGGGGAACAAGTGTTTAACAAAGCTAAAACTGATACCTCACTCCTTCAAGAGTTATCCAAAACCTGATTTTCTCCTGCAGGAGGTCACTGCAACCTTATACTTGCCAGACTAGATTCCGGCTATTACGAGGAATCCTAGCTGTCCTGTGTGACACAGTTAAAGAAAGACAGGCCTTCTATCCCCCAAGAGTAAGCCTGCTTGTACAGACCCACAGGACTCCTGCAAGGAACTTACTCTGCCACCCCCCCCAATAAGGAGAGACTACAAAATCTATCCTCCTGAGAAGGGAGCACAGAATAATCCCTCCCCTCTTAAAAATGAAACTAGCCACTTTAAAATGGTGATGAGTCTGCAAGCGCATTTATAAAGCTAACACCTAGACACAGGGTGTCTTTGGACACGGCGCTACAACGTACTCTTAAGCATTTCCCACATTGCATGGAGTCTGGTATTTCCAGATTGGTTTAAGAGTGGTTGAATCTGAGAGCGACAAGGAGAATTGCTGAGGCCCCAAACTAGGAGGTGGTAAGTATGTCATCCTCCTTAACAGGGAGGTGATGTGTTCCAAAAGGGGTGATGTTAGATTCCCAAGTGAGAAGTGGGTATGTGAAAGACGGCTGAAATAAATTAAAGGTGAGCCTAGTCGAGAAATGGAAGTAGAAATTCCATTATCTTTAGTTAGCATTCCCTCAGTTGGACCCCAATCCCAGATAGTGAAACTTAGAATATTGGGAAACTGTGTAGAGCCAGTCTTGGATAGCCCAATAGTCACTGGTAAAGAACAACTTGATGCTTTTGTAAAGGGACAGGTCGTTGAGGAATTCCTAGTTTTGGAGGGTGGGATTTGAGGTCTCAAGCTCCTAAGTGGTACAGTAGTGGGACGTAGAAGCCCTTGGGTACTAGAAACAGATTAACTCTGAGAGTAAAGCTTTGAGATCAGCCGTTCACTGTGCGCTTGGGAGGAAACTGGCTGAACTCACAGGAATAGGCTTAACTCCTGCTGACATCACCACCTTTTGTTTTCTCCTAGTGTGTGGGTGTGTCCACCTCCCCTGGGAGTGGCCGAAGATTCGTTCTGGGCAGAGCATGGACCACCAGATCCCCACTCCAGCATCACACTGCAGGCGGAGCTGCCATCTCGGCCACGGAGGCTGAAGGTTCAATCTTTCTTCCGTGCTCTTGGCTCAGGACCTACTTCCCTGCTCGTGTTCTGTTGACTTTGATTTGGTGTCTGCACATTTCCACTCACTGGAGTGAGTGATAGAATCTACTTCCATCCTTGGATAGTTTATTGTGGATGGTAAGCTACAAAATAATTTTGTGACTATTCTCCCTGGAACGAGGCTTGAGTTTTGCTTGTACATGCGCCCATCTGTTTGACTTGTAAGTGCCCCTCCCTTGTGAGGCGAAGACCACTTTAGCTCATTCCATCTCTTCTTGAAGTTAGGGGCAGCCAGCCCAATGGGGACAGCCATGGTGACCAACAATCTGCAGGACGCAAAGCGCCAAGAAGCAGAGAAGATCATGGAGGAAGGTGGCGACATGGCCTCCCCGTTACCCAACGGGGCCGCCACGGCCACAGTAGACCCCGGGCAGCCCACCCAGCTCTACGGCCGGCGCTGGGCCATCGTCCTGCTCTTCAGTTCCTACTCCTTGTGCAACGCCTTCCAGTGGATCCAGTACGGCATCATCAATAACATCTTCATGAAGTTCTACGGCGTGAGCGCCTTTTCCATTGACTGGATGTCTATGAGCTACATGTTCACCTACATCCCCCTGCTCTTCCCGGTGGCCTGGCTCCTGGACAAGAAGGGGCTGAGGGTCATCGCCCTGGCCGGCGCCGCGCTCAACTGCGCCGGGGCCTGGATCAAGACAGCCAGCGTGCGCCCGGACCTCTTCGGGGTGACGGTGCTGGCGCAGGTCATCTGCTCCACGGCCCAGGTCTTCATTCTGGGGATGCCCTCGCAGATCGCAGCCGTCTGGTTCGGGCCCAAGGAGGTGTCGACAGCCTGCGCCGTGGGCGTGTTTGGAAATCAGGTATGTGCGCGCTGCGTGGGACGGGCTGTCACACACTGGGTCAGCCATAGGTGCTTCTGTGCGCTGTGCATAGCGCTTCTTGAATCACCTCTAGGCACGTCTCTAAGGTGTCTGTGCTAAACACTTGATCTTCTTTACTCGCTTCATTTGTGCGCTGTATTTACGCGCTGAATTTCTTCATGTGTGCTTTTAGTTGTGTGTAGCACTTTACAGCCTAGCTTCATTGCTCTTTGTGAGTTGTTAATAGCACATCCAGGATCGTCAGTAGAGTGTGTGATGTGTCTGGTAAAATTGCTAATCATCCTGCATGAGTGAGCTGTCGTGCACAGCGCATTCAGTCACCGAGGCGTTTTAATGAGAGGGCTGTGTTTTGTAAAGCGCTCTGAGAATTAATTTACATCTAGGCACTTGAATGAGTGGATTGTGCTGCGCAAACATATCAGGCGACGTGTATTCACATGGGTGTTGTAACTCACGCAGTGAACTGTGGAGCACCTGTAGGCTCTATGAAGTGTTTCTGCTCTCGGTGTGTTGCACATTCAACAGGCCGTAACTGGAGGAACAGGTGTTTTTGGACACTAAAGGGAAACTGGCTGAAAAGCACTGTCGGGGGGTGCGTCCACTGCCACGACTCTTTCACCCAAGGGCAGGGCCACTTGAAGTATCCGATTATGCGGCCGCAGTGTATTTCGCATAAATTGGACTTGCCGCATTTTTCACATAATCCATCATCTGTTGCCCAATCTGCAGATTTGAACACAAACATGTTTCTCAAACGGATCCAAAGTTACTAAAAATGCAGCGACTCCCGTTGCTGCACAGTGGAAGGCCATATGTGACAGTTGACTGCTCACCTTTCTGTTGCTTATTGCTATTTTGGGTGGTAAACTGCTACTTATGAGGTGCAGCCAATGCCCAGACAATGTTAACAAGTGTAAACAAAAATGACAAAACAATGAAGTAATACTATCACATAAAAATGCCGAATTCCGCCGCATAGTTTCTTTTCTTTCCGCATAATTTAATCCTCCCTGCACTTTAGTCGGTCTTTTTCTGCTGCATAATTCCAGTGGCTTTGCCTAAGGGCAATGAAACCCCCTCCCATGGACACTGCAATGGCAAGCAAAAAGAACAGGATTGAAAACTAGTAAAGAAAGGAGGTCGGGGTGCGGGGCAAATGGCTTGTGAGGGGGACTAGCAAAGCAGAGACGTTGAGTAGGCACCTCCGAAGGCAGACGTCCCTGAGAGCCACCGTGTGCACCAACAGGTTGTTAACCGCACCTGTCTGTGTGTCTGCAGCAAAATATACTCCTTTTATGTGTCCGTGGTAATGTCCGAACGGGTATAGTGTATAACGTTCTGTGTAGAATGCAAGATGCGAGCCTTGTGATAGTGTGCGTTTGTAAAAACCTAAAACCGCCCGCCGTGGAATATGCACTCTACCCTGTACTTTCAAACTTATTTTACTGTTGCAGCAAGTAGCCTCAGTTCTGAACGTGCACACTTCGCATGCTCTTAAGGAACTGCCGCCTTTACTGCGGTTTCATTAGTCTTGCGCTTCAGACAAACCTTCCTAAGGATGTATTTGTTTAGTGCGTCTGGAGCACGGTGCCCTCTAAGAGTGTGCTGCCCTCTAAGAGTGTGCGTAGCAACGAGAGAACAGGGTTGGTCGGTATCTGTGTTAGCGGAAACCTATAGAGATGGAGGTAGGTATGAAGTGGCGGGCATGGGCAGTCTGGGCAGCTGCCCAGGGCCTCGCACTCAGCCTACCAGCATGGGGGGCCCCGCACCGGTGGTGTGTCCTGTTGTTTCCCTAGCAATCAATTTGAAAGACAGGTGTCTCCTTGCAATTAGGATATGTGGGAGGGGCCCTCCCTGGGACTCTCGGGGATGGTGTCTGGAGGCCATGGGGAGGAAGACGCTTCGTTTTGGCCCAATTACAAGGAGACCCATTCAGAGACACTGTGGGACGCCCATTGTCCAGTATGTTACCGCCCCCACAGTTTTAACTTTTTTCCCACAAGCAATTATCATATCACACCTATTGGGCTGAGGGTGTGAGAATTGCTTTTGGACTGAAAGTTAAAACTGTGGGGCGCTAAAATGCTGGACAATGGGCGTCCCGCAGTGTCTCTGAATGGCCTCTTTTCAAGGGGTCACTTATGTAAATTAGAGGGGCCTCACACATTCCCTTTTGGCCCAGGGCCTCACACATTCCCTTTTGGTCCAGGGCCCCGCAAATCCTAGAACTGGCCTGAGTGACGGCAACATATTTCATACATTTATTATTGGTTGATAGTTACAGCGTGAACATCGCAGGAGAAACCAGGGAGGAAGCAGGGCTGGGCTGGGAATTTAAAACATCCCTGGCAAAAAGTATATATTCAGCCCCAATGTGCAGACGTTCAAATGCGGCTACAGCCAGAGCAACTCTTTCAAGTTGCCACCAGGATCACTCCCGGTGGCCGAAACTGCTCTCAAAGTGTCAAACCCGTCTCCTGGGGCTCCAGCCTCCTGGGGGATTGCCCACTTGCCCTGCTGGCCAGTCCGACCCTGAATTTGGTTGTTCATCGAGCACCAGGAGGCGGGACAGCATCCCTTGCACTGTCTACTTTGGGACGTTATAAATGCATCATTTACTCTTTAAGGAACCCCACTGGCTTCACTCTGACCTGTAGCAGTCACATTGGTGGCCAGTGTGCCCGCCAGAATGTTCACCAAACTGCAACAAACCTTTTGATTTCCCTACACTTAGGGTTCGTATTCCTGGCATGTGATGCACATTCCAGCGAGGTAAAGTGAACTGTCAGATATGCGTCAAAGTCCTCGCAAGGCCTTCTCGGCCTTCCATCGCTCCGAGGTCAATAAGTTGTACACAAGCAAATTGAACAATAGTAACACTTGTTATTTACATTTCTCACATGCGTTACCCTGTTTTTACAGCGGGAACAGAAAGTTCTTATCCTAATCCCAGATTAGCAACAAGCATTTGCAATGCAACGGTCTCGGCTTTAGTTAAGCTTGAGCAATTCTGTTTGTAATTAGGTGGCTTTTTAGCTTTGCTTTTATTAGTGTCTTTCAAACTTTCATGTACATAACATGCATATGTATGCATATATGTATATGTATGCATGCATTTATATTTGTATTTATATAGATATGCAGATTATATATATGTTTATATTTGTATGTATGCGCTAGAATGCTGGGGGTAGAGCCTGTCCAATGTCCCAGATGCCTGGGAAGATGCTGTTAGCGTGAGGCTAAGAGTGGAAGCGGCTTAAAGCTGAGCGTGGAAGCGTTAGTGAGCGCATAAACACCTGTAAAATTCAAAGTACATCAGATTCTCAGAACGGCACACCTTTCATGGAAATCCCGTAACTTTTTAACCAAAAGGTAAAATTTAGATCGAATGCGGCCCACTATCATTTTAAATATAGTGGGCCGAAAGGAGGCAACCTATTCAGCAGCTTAATGCCACAAAAGGTGCAATGGCATGGCCCACTGTAATCGTAAATACAAAAGCACAAAGAGCAGTGTAAAACTCACCGACTTTGAAGGGCAGTTTATCGGACATGCTGAAGCTGGTGCAGGAGAATGAAGAATGGAACTCTGGGAAGTTTGCTTTGGGATGGGGAGGGAGAAGCGTGTCGGATTTCCAACCAGGAGGCAGTAAACAAACCAGAAGCACACCCTCCCACGTCACGGGAAACCAAGATGGCGTCGGCCTGTCCAGGTGGGCCGTCCTAAAAGTGGACAATGCGGTAACCGAAAAGGCCGGTTTTCAATCACGCGCCAGCGTTTAACATAAACGATGACGCATGCCAATTGAATACCAAGGGCGGGGCTTAAAGTCCCATCCAAAACTGTATTGATTCCAAAAGGCCCTCTCATAGCGAGAGAAGCCCAGGAGTGCTGCTAACGCCAGGCGAGACCTAAATATCTAAAGTATAGAAAAATGATAAGGAGTTCAGAGGTTAGCCACAGCAAAGGAAGTAAGAGAAAAGAGAGGGAGAGAGAGTTGGAAAGAATAACAGAAAGAAGGACATTTGATAATAAGGAAGAATCTGTTTATGAAAGGATTGATGCAAAGGTAAAAGGACTGATGGATGTAAGGGTAAAATAAGATTTGCAGTGGTGGGTGAAAGAAGGTGGCTGGAATGATGAATGGGTGGATGGACGAATGGATGGCTGAATGGGAGGGTGAAAGAATAGATTGGTGGATTGATAAAAGGACGGCGAATTGATGGAAGGATGGATGGGAAAACTATGGATGTATTGCTGGACATGTGAGTGGGAGGGCTGGACCAAGACTAATGATGAAAGGGAAGGTGGATAGAATGGTGAAAGGATGGGTGGAAACATAAACAGATGGATAAATGCATGAAAGGCTTAAAGGATCGCGAGCTAGTTGGATGGAAGACAGGATGATGGGACCTCATCTAGAGTGGGTAGAGTTTGCTCGCGTTACTCACTTGCTTCAGAAGGATGGATCAACGCGGGGGGGGGTTCATTTTCTGGCTACTCCCTTGAGTTGAACACAGCTAAGGAACTTGGTTGAAACAATCAATTCATCAGGAAATTATATATTACACAAAATGTAAACCTCAAAAATAAGTAAAACACAGTGGGACCTCTGCCAGGTATGAACTTTTAATATAATGAGGCGCATCTGTCAGGGACTACCTGTCCCAGAGGCATAGGGGGCAATAGGAGGAGCCCCGTTCACCAGGACCAGTTGGGAACACTTTTGTTGTGCTTTATAATATGAACCAGGCATCCACATGCGCAGGACGTGCACGCCAGGGACATAGGCTGGCCCATTGGCGCCAGGAAGAGGCGGGGAGGGGCAGCCCCCTTTGCCTGTTCTGCTTGTTGCCATCTAGATAGTTCAGCAGTTTCTTTGGGTGTGTGAGGCGAGTACAGGTACATTTCTCTGGTTTTCGTTGACGCATGATCAGAGAAACTGTCTCCGACTTTGGCCGTGATTTGGTGTCACTAGGGCCCGCGGTACATTGACAGTTATTTTATCTTGGCACCGGGTGTCGAACAGCAGCAACATCTTCCTGGAGGGGCATGCATTCTTCTGCTTGGGTATTTTACTCTGATTAAATAAGTTCATCACATAATTTTTGTTTGTACGGTGTTATCTATGGGTTGTGGTGATCCTTGCTCTATTTGTATTTGTTGCTTCTTTGTTTAGTGCATTGGTTTCTCCCTCACCTAGCGCAATGCTCTTCGATTGATTGAGATTATGGAGAAGAGAAAAGTGCCTGCCGTGAAGTCCTTTTCCCTGCATGCTGCTCCACGAGTCTCTACCATCGAGAACTTCTTAACTCAAGCTGTTGGGGTGGTTTCTAAGGAGATTGAGTTGGCTGAAAAAAGGCTGTCTCTAACAAGGGACAGCCTGCCTCCGACCTCTACTCGTTGACCCTGCTGTACTGATGGTCCCGCCAGGTTGGTGGAGTCAGGTGGCATAAGTAATATCAGAGGGTTGGAGGGTGATCAGTGTGGACCCCGGGATTACAGCTCTGCCCTCTAGAGTGGGGGATTCTAAGGGTCAAAAACAGAAACCTCCGCTCTTAAGCCTTATTGTTAGCCCCTGGTGTAAGTGGAGGAGGCGTGTGGCAGCTCCCAATCGGAGAAGCATTTTAGTTAACGCTGGGGCCCAAACTGAACTATTGTCATGTTGTCGCCAGCGGTCAGGCCACTCTACTGACGATGTGCTGTCCATGTTTAAGGCGGTCTTAAATGCTAAACAAGGCCCTAATCTTTCTAGGCTAACCCAGATTGAACCTTGAGTCTCGGTTATCCTGAGCTTGAGAATAATGTTGCGGTTCCTCAATTAGGGCAGTATCCCTTACCTGTTATGACCAGTACTTCTGATGTAGCCTCATTACGTAGAGCCAGTGTGCCTCCCAGTGACTTAGTTTATCAATCACAAGCCCCTAAGCCAACTAGGAGCTCATTAGGTGCCTCTTCCGTTCCTCAGGGTCAACCAGGATCTAGGGACGTGTTTAGCCCCCATGTAACAGCCCCTTCTCCTCCTTCCAAAGCAAGGGTGGTAATTAATCTGTCTCCGGAAGCGACTCCATATGTGATGGTTTTGTGGAATGTTCCCCAACAGATCAATCCTGCACATGAATCCTTTGAGTTAAAAAAAAAAGTGGTTAAAAAATAAAGTGGTACCCTGGCTTAACCTGCATTCCAACATTGGCATGGAGATTTTTGATTCGATTAACATGGTCCAGAGGGTTAGCTGGTTGGGCCCGATTAGTAAGAGATGGGCAGGGGATTGTGTGGTGGTTAACTTCAAGAAACCTACCATTGCTGCACGTGTTTTGGCCGCCCTGAGCTCACTTAGGTCTTCTAGACAAACTAGCATTAAAACACTCCCTCTGGGTTTCACCTGTGAGCCTGAAAAGGTCAGTTGTCCTCTGAGGAATCCGGGGTGGCAGGGGCAGGATTCTTGGGGTCGTTTTTCATCCTCCTATTGATGTCCCCAGCTCTGAATTTATTGAATACATTTCCCCCCTGAGTAACCTTGTGTTGTGTGACTGAGTACCCCAGTCTCACCTCCGTTACCCTCCAGGCCTACATCTCCCCTGAAGTCATTTTGGTTAGCAATTCAAACGACCGAACGCGGTTAGCCTGGAATATTGCGGCATTATCTGCGAAGTTCAACGGCCTTAACTGAGTGCAGTTTGCCAAGTCTTCATCTGCCTCCAGGAATCCTGGGAGCAGAAAAACACCTCCTTTTTAGAAGGACATGAGGACTCTTTTTCCCTGCAGAACCCTCAGTGGCGGCGAGGGCGAGTGGAATTATGTGAGTATGTAAAGTATCTGGAGTGAGAGGCGCCATGCTGCAGGGGCTGATGATATCCATCCTTGGCCTTCAATATTGGTTAACTTTTACAATGCAAAGGCTGGGTCATGTGGGGTTTCTAGTCTCCACTGTTTATGCTCTGCTATTGATTCTTTGTCGGAGCACGAAGTCTGGAGGGAGATACTAGTGAGGTATTTCAGTTGTTAGCTATGTGATTGCCCATTAGCGCTGGCCACAATTAAGCCCACTTGTATGTGGAACTAGGGGCTTCATATGGCTATGGGGGGTGTGGAGATTAACACTATTTTAGGCACCTACAACCTTGTTTTTGCAATAGAGAAGCTAGTTAACTCCCCCCAACCCACTCATTTTCCCAACATTTAAAGGGAACGGTTGCATGACGATTATAGATTTTACATGTGTATCCGCTCCTTTGTTTTTGCTTAATTTTTAACTTTGATATCATCAATAGCCCTTTCAGTGATCATAACCCCCATCCCTAATCATTTGAGTCGGGCCGGCTTTAGGGCTGCTGACGCCCGGTGCAACAATTCTCTCACTTCCACAGGGCACAAGTGACTCGTCTCTACAATCATGGTATTGCTAAATAAAGCACACTCCCCTGAGATCAGCACCCCTCCAAAGGCCAGTGCTGCTGCACCGGTCGCACTGCCCTAAAGCTGGCACTGGATGGAGTAACTGCTGTTAGCCCATGGGGCGACGAGCAAATGGGGCTCTCTCTTGTTGATCAAGCCATGAGACTCAAATGGCCACAGGTGAAGCTGTTGCAATATAAAGCGGCCCTTCTTTCAAGTTGTGAGCAGGAGTGATCCACCTGTTTTGACCATAGACCCACGGATAGGGCTGTTTTGGCAGCATTAGGGGATATTGCCCAGAAAGATCTAGCATTATTGTCTGTTCCTGTGACAAATGCTGGATCGCAGAATCCCAAATGGATTGATTGTGTTTGTCCGAGGAACCTCCGTTATCTGAATACCGCTCTAAAACAGGTTCCCAGAGACCGGGAACTCATTCGATTTGTTTGTTGACATAAAAGACAGGCCTTAGTCCCCCTCTTCCTCAGATTGTTTCTGGATAATATTGAGATCTGGGGCCTAGTTTTGACTCTGGTCTTAAATTCTGCAGCTCGGGTGCGCAGGTTGCCCTTACGGTCTACATCGGTGATCTTGCCAGTTCTAAGAAGGGGGACAAAGACAACCCCCAGTGTTAGTGCCCTAACTCATTGATCAATGCAGCAGTCAAAGTTCTGGGTAGGGTAATCCTAAATAGGTTGATGACGTGGGCTGATGCTAATGATATATTCTCAGAGGTTCAATATGGCTTCAGTCTCGGCTGGTCGACATCTGTGAATTTAAACTTAATTATCATCAAGTGCACGGTTGCCCGGTCGAAATCTCCACTTGGCATCATGGACCATACTCCTGGTGTGTGTGTATTTGCGTTTGCTGCAATGGGGGTGAACCTGAATATTGTAGCCTTTTTATCAGACCTGCACTCTGGCACCTCCGCATTGTTGCGTTTTTTTCAAGGTGCAGACCGCAGCCAGCCTTTTTTCACACGTAGGGGTGTTCGCCAGAGTGTATCCTTGCACCTTTTCTGTTCACCCTCTACATGATCTTGAACAAGCCCTTCTTTGTCCAGGTAGATTATCCGAGGGTGAAGATGAGATCTCTGACGGTATTATTATGCGTGGGCAATGCAGTTCTCATGGCCGGCACTGCCGCTCGGCTGCAGCTACTATTGGACAAGTTTGTTGCCTTTATGGATAGTTTGGTTCTGGCAGTAAACTGTCCCTCGGTCCAGTAGTTCTAAGACATTTAAGGTAGCTTACTACACCCTGGCAAAAGTCTTGGCCTTTTCCTATTTAGGAGTGATATTTGATCTGAGCAAAAACTGGAATCCCCTGATTGGGAGGAGGTGCAAACTTGTTAAGGTCACTGGGACAATGGCCAACTTTGCATGCAGTTTGCCACATATTTTACTCAAGATCTATCAGGCCAAATGTGTTTTGCAGGTCCTGTATGGCAGTGAGGTATAGTGGTATGCGAAGACTAATAAACTTCAAACTGTCACATCTATTTTTAAGACCCCGGGTGCAAACCCTAAAAGCACCCGGCATTCTAAGTCCATGAGGAGCTTGGAATAAGATATTTAGCTGACATGGTTGCCCTCAAACCTTTGATGCGTTTTATTAAAATCTGGACCAGAGAGGGACTTAAGGTGAACTGACAGATCTTTTCGGACTGCCTGTCCCTTGACCAAGCAAATAGAATTCCCTGCATCGCTTATGTGAAGGCAGCCTTTGCTAACCTAGGCCTAGCGGATATATTTTTGAATCCCCACTCACTGTCTCTTTTAAAATTGAGAAGGGTGAAGGACTTGTTTTTATAGCGTGTATCTTTAGCCAGAGAGCAAGCAGAGCGGATGAAACCCATAGTACGGTGACTTATGCTTCTGAAAACAGTTCAGGGCCTGGAGCCTTACCAAGCCCAGGTATCCAATGTGAGGGATAGATTTGTTTTAGCTAGGCTTAGGTTTAACTTGTTACATCATCTTTTGGCATCACTCAGCGGCTTGTTTCATTTTGGCACCATTTTGTCCTTCAACAATGGGTCTCCTCAGGGCACTGTACGTTTCGAAAATGTTCTGTAAATATTTTAGTGTGCCCAGATAGCAGTTTATTATTCCATTGTAGAACTCCCTGAACTTTACACAAGTATGTCCTGCACGTATCCATTTGCAGCTGCTTCCTAACGGACATGTTTTATAAACTGTTTCTTGGTTTTTACGATATGTGCGGAGATAAAAGCTTTCTAGATCCAATTGGCTGATGTATTCTTGCTAAAGGTTTTTTTTTAATTTGTTTTTATTGCTGTTTGGCAATTAATTTTAACCATTTGTATTTTCTGCACATGTTCTATGATTGTAGTGCTATTATTGTGCTCTTTTATGGTTGATTTTCTACAACGGAATAAAGATCGTATGATGGTGAGGATGTGTGTATTAAGTGTCAAGGTAAGAACGGGATGTACGGAAGGCGACTAGGTATGTACTGTAGGCACCAGCTTTGAGCCTCAAGATTCCTAAGGAATGTTGATAAAGCAGGTGTCCACAGTGAAGGTTGTTAACACAGTGAAGGTTATTCATTTGCTCCACCTGGCCTCAGTGGGAAGCACCCAGGCTGTAGGATGCGTCCTTCTCTGGGCTGTGGTCCAAGCAGCCCACATCTGTAGGTTGCTTGAGTACATTTGCAATTACTCTTGGTGGGAGGTCACTCTACTCCTGTATAGATGAAGAGCCCAGATAGCCGCAGCATTCTGCACAAAGCCATTTATGCTTAGCCTAGGAAATCTCATGTTTTATTATGTTGTTATATTTACCCGAGCAAAAATGACCAAAATTTGCATGCTATTCCCCATTTTGAGGAAACTTGTGATTGGCAATGGACCATACGCCTCTGCTATTTTGGCAGGCCGACAGTCTGCTCTTCCTGGTAGTTGTTACTCATTATGTTTGCCTGTTCCTGGTTAGTTTGGTTTCGGTCATTGTGACCACGTGGAGAAGCACACAGCGGCTGCTTTTGACTGCTGCCAACTTCTGCAATCCTGCTAACTTAAAAGGAAAGCGTGTAGTGATGTTTGGTTCAACTTTCGTTCTGGCGGGTAAAAAAGTGAAATATCCGTTTGAGCGGGGCATTAGCCAAACGGGACCTCCGTCGCACACAGGGCCCTAATTGGGTCTGCCTTGCAGACGAACCCCTAGATGCATCATTGTAACATTTTGCGATTTCTTAATTGCGAAAATTAAGGAATCGCAATTAAGAAATCGCAAAATGCTATGCATCAAAAAATCACAAATTATTTTGCGATTCGGTAATTTTCCTTAATTGCGATTCACAATGTGCGAATCGCAATTAAGGAAAACCCCATTGATTCCTATGGGCCAAAAGGCCCATAGGAATCAATGGGAAGGCATTCACATTTTGCGAATTTCGATTTGCGATTCGCAAAATGTGAATGCAATTTCAAGGGTGCAGGGGGGTTCAAAGAACCCCTCCCTGCACCCCTGAAATTGAACTGTAAGTGCAATTTACACACACACATGACCCAAGGACGTGTGTGTGTGTGTAAATTAAAACTTTCAAATATGCAACTAGTGCATGTTTGAAAGTTTTCTGTAAATTAGCATGAAGTTCAACTTCATGCTAATTTACCCCTTCCAAATTGCGAATTCGCAATTCTGAATTAATAATGCATTGCATTTAAGAAATCGCAAAATTGCGATTTCTTAAATGCAATCGCAATTTAAAAAATCGCAATGAAATTGCGATTTCTTAAATTGCGAAAATACCAAAATGCTTCATGCATCCCAAAAACGGGATTTGCATTTGCAAACGGCCGAATTTTGCGATTCGCACCGCTTGCGAATGCAAAATCCCTTGATGCATCTAGGCAATAATCCCTACTAGGCGCCCATTGGAAAAAAGTTTCCAACTCGACCTAAATAAACTTCAATGAAAGCAATTACCCTACTCTGAACACCACGGGCCTTCCAGTGGAATTAGTAGTGAGGAAGGAAGCATGGATACAGGACCACCCATGTAGGCACAAAGAAAGTTGAGAATTCAAGCTAGATTGATTGCACTAATTGATTGCAAGCTAGATTGATTGAGCTCAGGATCCAGGCAACATAGGTCAAGGAAGGGTGCAAGCAGATGCAAACATTGGAAGGTCACCAAACCCCAGTAGATCATTCTGTACTCACACCAGCCCGTCCTTTGGCTTTTTTTTTTAAACACTAAACAGCACCATGGGACCTGTTTAAAAAAAAAAAAAAAGATGTACATTACTATATAAAACTACTAGAACACATAAGAGGCTGGCAGTATATGAGAAACCACAAGGCATAAATCTGTGTTCTATCTTATTTACAATTCTGAAACACCTGCCAGCCTCGCACCACACGAGAGCAGGGATTGCGAATTTACTTACTGCAATATCAAATGATTTTCACCCTAACCCTGCAGCCTAGCATAGAAATGGCTCTTGCAAAACCGTCTTTCCTGAAATGCAAACTAGTGAAATATCTACCCGATTCAGGGCTCGAATGTCAGTCAAAGTGTGTGTGGCAAGTGGCTTCCTATTCCTCAAAACGACTACAGATAACATACACATGTTTGTTTTCAACACAAACTAGGTCAAGTGGTGAGCAAACACTCCTTTGAGGATTTGTGTGTTTGGTTTCTGTCTGATGTTAAACAAAACATTGCAGTCAGTTCTCTTGGTGTAGGTCAAGCAATTTCAAATAAAAAGTTTCCAAACACACGCAGGGGCGTGGCTATTATGGGATGTCTAAGAAATCGCAAGGGAGTATTTTGCTGTCCGAAGGGCAGCCCTTGGTAGCCCCTTTCATTTCAGTGTCATTCACTTCTCTTCACTCCGTCTGGTCAACATAGAGTATAGACTCCCCGGAGATGGCCTTTCCTCTTTGGAGCTTGCTGTAGAGAGTTCAGCGGAGAAGGGACCCGTCCACCCGCCCGAAGAGCTCACTGGAGGGGTGACTTCATTCATTTGGACCCTGGTATTCAGCAAGCCTTCCTAGGGTAGGCCACCTCTATGGAGCCATATTTCAAGACCTAGTAGGGGGATAGAGGCAGGTTGCTTCCCAAAGTTGGATGCCCAGATTGCTATGCAAGTACTCTGAGGGGAAGGACTGGGTCACCCTCTCTGTTTAGGGATTGGCTCCCCATTGTCAGTCATCCTGTGACGTCATCAGCGTGCAAGGCCCAAGCCCTTGTGCTGGTCACACACAAGTGCGAATATTTCAGAGGGAAGGATTATTTTCTCAATCTAGGACTCTGTCAGCCGCCTCTCCTCAAAGATCCTGCCACCAAACCCATTCGACCATTCTTGGCCCCTCAGCTCACCGAACTACAACATTACTCCACGCAAGCATTTTTCCGTACCTGTGATCATGGTGCTTCCCTATTCTCACTTTTTCACCACTACAGCCTTAGGTGAGTGTACACTGCATCATCTCCAGACCTCCAGCATGCCTCACTGCCTTATGAGGATAGATCATATTCCGAGAATATTTTGTTGCTTTCCGCAGACTGTGTATTTAGTTTTTATTTGCTTGTTAACCAGTTGAACTCTGGAATAAACTAGTTCCCTGTTAAATGTCGTTGGTTGACAGTATTCTAAGTGACAATTACTTTTCTACTGGGCATGGTTGTGTTCTTTGCTCTTCAACTGGTAATCTGTGAAATCCCACATCACCCACCCGTCTGTTCCACTGTGTGCAATCCTAGGGGAGAACCCTGGTGAAACTGATGCTGTAACCCAGTGTCCTGGCGCCGATAGTAATAATGGGGATATTCAAACTGTTATTAATGGTTTCTCAGCAATACCCAGATGGTATAGACCTACCTCAATCTTACTCTGAAAGCGTCTAAGATGCTGCTGTTAGTTTACAGACCTGTCAAAGTATCCTACATTTCTGAAAGTTACATGTAACAAAGGGACCAGGTTTCTTAGGATTGTAACTTCACGGAGAGGCGCTACAACACTGCCTCTGCGAGTTCCCAGATAAATAGCGGCTAGGGTCAGTGCCTCAGCATGTGATGTTTGTGATGTTTGCAAATACTGTCACTAAACCTACCACCCAAAGGAATCGCTACAGCCACATCTTTTATGACTGCTAAGCGGTATAAGCATTAGGTAAAAAAAGTAACCTCGAGTCAAAAGTTAGGACAAAATATAGTCTAATCCAACCTTTGAAAACTTCATGGGCCTGCATCTCTAAATAGCCAGGATCCAAAAGGGTTTTGGGCCAGGACCAGGATTACCCTAATGTTACTCCAGGACAAATGGAAAAGGAATCCGGAAAACCATGGAGGCCGAAGGTATTGACATGGTACCGACTGAGGAAGCAATCCTGTGCCACCCACTGCCTGCTCCCACACCACGCAGGCACAAGATCAACTTATTACATGTCAGACTGTAAGAAATGTTGCTTGGGTGATTCCGTAGGTTTGCGCATAATGCTGTCCTTCAACGTTAGAACAATACAGGGTCCAGCCTTCTGCAATGAAGGTGCAGGGAACTTCTCAGAAGTTAATTAACTAAATTACTGTCTTAGAGTTTCCTTCCTGTATCCGAAGTTGTGGGACATGGTAGGAAAATTGCTTAGTCAGAACTACAGCCACCTAAATTCTGGTGGCTGGTTAATCAATTCAAAGGACACTTTTCTCCTCTTTCTACTCCAGTAACCGGGAGCTAGAGCATACCAAATGGCCTGGTATGTGTTTTGCTTCTGCGCATCAGTACAGTCCTTTACCCGAGCTCATGTTTTTTGTGCAGATCTCCCCCTGTCCTTGTCTACAGGAAAGGGGGTTGGGCGACCTACCCCTGCTCAGGGCCATAGGTGCTCTGTTGTGGGGCACGCTTTGGGCTTTGCACATTAGTAATCTAATAGAAGACCGAGGAAATCATTGGGGATCAGTGTTTCTGACCTCTAGCAGGGCACAGACAATATTGTCTCTATAAAATACACAGGACACGTACTGCATGGTGCTCCGAGCAAAGAGCACAAGGAACAAATGATGGACGGAATGCTGAGCAATGCAAACATTCACCCCCAGTCGCAAAGATCTGGGTTTAATCTATAATTTTGTTTCTCACCACAGCCATCAGTCTTGACACTGGTCTTCATGGGAACAGTCCAGCCCGAACTGCCAAGTCAAGTCCTCCCTGGACTGGAAACGGGCATCCTCGGACCGGTTTCGGGTATCACCCCATATCAGCCAGGCTAGCTTGAATCCAGTGGCGCAGTGAGCAAAGTGAGCAGTCCCTCTTATGAGAGACTGGTTGGATTTCACCACGTGGCTGAATAGACGCTTCTTGCAGGTATTTAGTGGAAAAGTTTGGGATCAAAGCTATTGATAAAAGGCTGCCACCAACAGTCAAGTCACCCTAAAACGGTACTCCTTGGATATTTCCTCAGACTGGAAGTCTAGAGTTCTGCTAGACTTAGCTACCACAGAAAACTCGGAGCACCTCCAAGAGGTTCAAGATCAGAGTCGGGAGGTCAGACAGAATGCGCGGAACGGAGTTAGGATGGCACGGTTTCATAATGCCATGGGAGACTTTCTACCCAGCACTTAATACTAGCATAGTGGTCACGCAAACAGCCGTACTTTACTTGTAGACTAAGTGCGAGCCATGGATGTAGAACCCATGTCCACATTGGTAATAGGGAGGAGTCATGATGAGGGGGTTTAAGTCTTCCTTCACTTCCCAAGTCTTTTCTGTGGTAATCAGCAAACCGTGCGTGACTTATAGGTGATGCTGATGCAGGTCCACATGCAGATCTGGGAATACCCTTTAAGCACCGGGCACATCTTGATTTAAGTGAATCTTGTTTGGTTGATGACTGAGGGATACACACATTCCTGTATGGTCGAACTGAAAAGAAAATATTGAAATTGCGTATGACTTCATGCTAGCGCTATTTTCAAGACGCTGGTGAATGAAACAAACTTCCTCGTTATGCTGCACTACATTTTTTTTCTTTTCTTTGGAAAAATATCTAAAAACAAGCATTGGCAAAGCTAATAGGTCTGGCATGAGATACCAGCTCTTTGGCTTTGTCAACGTTTGCTTTGTTTGTCATGGTTTTTGTAAAACTTTGTTGGATCTGCTTGGCCCACCTCAATTTAAAAATAACAAAAAAAATGGCAAAAATCTAAAATATTGTTTTTAGTTCAAAAAGCACTCCTTGCCATAGTAGTCATTGGCCCTATAAAGAACAAACTACTTTGTGAGTGTTGGTGTGCTTCTTATGAAGGAGCAGAATGCCGTCACTCAAAATGAAGTTGGCCAGTGGCTGTAGTAGGCTTCCCCATGCTGTATGCTGAAATGGGTGGAAGAAAAATGTTAATGACTTGAAAGCAGATCAATTGTTGAAAAGGGCTGGCTGAAACTCCTATGAGTATTATTTATATAATTTTAGTAAAATCAATAGATCTTGGCTTATGCCAGACCTGAAAACACAGTCCTAGTTTCCCACTGTTTATTAAGAGGATTCACTTCCTTGTGACACATCAGGATACAGTACCCCTCCATACCTTTTGGTTTTAAATTCCTTACATAATTACAGGTACGTTTGAAGACCAGTCTATCTTCCTCTTGCTAATAAATCAAGATCAAAAGTGTCATTTTCTTGGTGAAAATATTTCGCCACTCCCTCTGCTTCTTACTTGTTTCAGGAAATACATTTCTTGCAGGAGGCGGTGCCAGATTACCAAATGTTTAAGAAAAATGTATCTAAAGGACTCCTCACAAACAGCTAGGTACGCTCACTGGATAAGAAGAGACTAAGAAAGAGAGGATGCCATCTTTCCGTCCCAGACCAATATGTAGTGCATGCTCAACGATTGAGCTGTGTGAATTTGTAATTTATCATCCGTGTATTTTGTAAATTCCTTTTCTCCGACTGCTGGGGACCTCCTGGAAGACGTTGAGCTGTTTTTTTGTCAGAGTAGAGTCCACGTTACTAGGGCTTGGTAGATCCTGTGAACGGGATGCTGCAAACCATCTGCAACATGCCATGGAATCGGAGAACATGTACACTGAGAAATCATCAGAGTACATTTTTATATTTCATAACGTGAGGTAGCGAACAGACTGCCTTGCACAATTGTTTTTTTTGTAACCCATCATCTAATCAGCTCATTTGTACTGACCTATCTTAACACAGCTTCTATATTTTTATATTTTTAGTTTTCCTTTAGCAATCATTCTCACCAGGGCTGCTATCCTGGGCGGGGGGGGGGGGGGGGGGGGGGGGTGCGCTTTCTGCACCTGTGAGAACTTAAGCAGCTGGAGTATAAAACTGCTGTTGATGTCAACTCCAGGTGGGACAAGTTACGCAGTTTTAGTATGTTATGTTGGTATGTTGGTGTTTTTATTGCGCTCTAATCACCTGTGAGGGTATCCAGGTGCTCTGTAGGTGAAGCCAGCCCTTTAGGAAGATCCATGCCTTCAGCTTCTTGCGCTGCTCAAGAAGTGATGAGGGGGCTCTGGTGTGTTGTGGGGGGTCGTTCCGGGCCTTAGCAGGCAGGTATGAAAAGGCAGGACCCCCTGCTCTGCTTTCGAGTATGCTTTGGGTGTGTGCTTTTGAGATTCCGGCTGAGCGAAGGTGTCTGGAAGGTTGGTGGAAATTAATACAGCTATTTTAGGTAGACGGGTCCTATGTTGTGGGTGCTTTGTGTGGGTGCGGAGTTCGAAGTGTGCATGCTTGTGTATCGGGAGGTAGAGGAGTTCCTATGGTTTGGTGTTATCTAGAATAACCTAAGGAATTGTCCACTTTGCTCCGTGCTCACTTTATGGCTTACTTTCCTTTGCTGTTGATATAATTGGGTTAAATGAAGACTTGAGTTTTTCTCTGTGGCAATGGCTGAGTTATGAACACTGCGTCACAATCAAGTAGGCAGGCGCCTGTGTAAGCAGCAGAGCCCTCGCCAGCCTGTGCCAGCAGAGGACGCCCTAGGCTGCAGAGGGCGTCACTCCCCTATGTACCTACACCTTTGCTGGCATGCATATCCATCTCCCAGTCACACACAGTGATTGTCTGTAGTGGGTCTTGTGGTTCTAAACTCACTGTAGTTCCAGTCAGATTGAAACGCCATTCTAGGCAGTGAATTACTGTGTAACTGTCCGGTCTCTGGTAGCCTGGGGCATACCAGAGACGTCAGACGGAGGGCCTTTTCCACCCTCTGCCACAGCGAATGTACAGCTTAGGGGATGCTGCTGTGGTTCTTGAGCCCACTGGTATTTGTGGGCACGTGGACAGGTGGGGGCTTGGTATGGAAGAGCTCGTGGTTGAGTTTGCAGGGTTTCATGTGACGAGTTGGGGCATTTGAGGGCGGAGTTGGGCTATTCTGAAACAGCGAAGAGCTGGTAGGTGAAACAGAACTAGACCGGTTTAAAAAGAATGGAGAGGTGGCGGCCCTGGTCCCTACCCCCTGCCACAGCTGCACGAACACCTTGAGGATGCACTGTAAAAGAACCCACACTTGTCCGTCCTCGAGAGCCGCGCTCCTGCCCGTGTTTCTGTCCGCGGCGCCACTCGGTGCACATCCGAGGCCGCCTCACTGGCCTGTTTCGCGCCATTGCACTTTTGGCACGCGCGCTGGTCTCGCGGTCACCGCAGTGCTGCCTCCAGCCCGCTGCAGGCCTCGGCAGCAGGCATGTGCACGGCGCAGCCTCTCTTTCAGTCTTCCACAGACGGCCTATTAATAGATGTGTAACTTTGCACAGTACTTATGTCGCTTTAAAGACACCACAAGCCAAAGGCTGGGCCCGGCCCGGTGCCCGCGCCCATGCGGCTCCTGACGTGGCAGCTCAGCCCTGGAGTTTGAACCCGACAACCCGTTATTTGCTCTTTAGATGTGGCCTGTGCCCTATCTGGGCGGTGAAACCCTCTGCTCTCCAGATATGGATGAGCCACGCGCGTGGCACTGGGCGTTCATTGAGCGGTCTGCCCGGCGAGCAGCCTGGCTCAGAAGTGGCTTCGCGTCGCTTCATTTTAAGCGGCAACGCCTTCTCGGACTGATTTCCAGACTCTGCCTGGCCTCCCGCGGGCGCTGCCCTGGCCTCCCAGGTGCTGCCCGAGTCGTGTGTGTAACTGGGTCTCACGCACCCAGTCTTACAATGTAGAAATATTCACATTTTAAACATTTTGATGAGCCCCTCGAACAATCATTTTATAGCAAGTTACACTACGGCCATTGACCGCTGTCACGGTGCCTCATCCCTTCATTTGCTTCTTCATAGCGCTCCGCACAAACTTTTCTTTATGGTAGTCAAAAGCAATCAGAATTGCATCAGTTATCAACGGTGAGGGGCTGGTGGTGGGCGACAGATAACCTTAGGAAGACACCACCCTTCTCAGTATCCTGCTCATTTTATCTTCTCCTTTCCCAGAGGCTGGCTGGCCTGCGGGCTACTCGTGGGTGGGTTAAGGGTCACGTGGCCTGTTATTGAAAGGCCAGTGAGGCTGGGAAGGGGTCACGTGCGTGTTAGTTGGAGTCTTACTCAAAGTTTGACATGTGAGTGATTCTGCCCGAACACAGCGCATCTTTCTGTGACCGGTCGGACGGGGGGGCATCTGTGGTGTGTTATGTTATGTATGTGATGCACAGTTGTCCTCAGCCTGCAGCTCCACATTGTCTTCACGGGAGGCCCGGGCATGCTCGAGTCACGACTCGCACGAATCCCAATCTAGATCTTTCCCAGCACCCACAGGTTTACGGCGGGTCTGCAGAGTACTTTGTTGAGACAGAGCCAGAAACACTGCTGGGTGGAGGCTTAAGTGGAGCCCAGAATGTTTGTGCACTGAGGTGGGGTCTCTGCACGTGCCTAGAACCAACCCTGGGCACAGTGCCTGAGTGGGTTAACTTACCTAAACCAGTCCCAGAGTAGTGCAGTGGCAGCTGGTGACATCTGAATGTTTTGGGGTGTAAAAGTTCTAGTTGAGTGCCCAGGAGCCTCCCCGTCATAAGGGGGATTTGGGGTGGTTTCCGCCCCCCCCCCCCGCACCCCTCCCCCAATACTTTTTTGGAAAAAAGTGTGAGCAAATAGTGCATTTCCAAGCATATTTGAGCAAGCAAGAAGTGACTTTGGCAAGCATTTGTGAAAACGCGGAGAAATTCATCCTCCAGTCCCTCGGCTCCTAGAAACCGACCCTCAACAATATTAATTTTGATCTTTTTTTAAAAAATCGCATATCAAAAATATCCTGCTTCTGCGTTTATCATCGATAGGGGTCTGCCGCAGCTGGTGAAAACAGCCAGGCGTGTACCTGACCCCAGTGCATTATCCAGGGACATCTTAAGGATTTTGGGGCCCCTGGTCCAAACATATTTTTTTTTGGGGTGGGGGGAAGCCCTCTGTAGGACAACTTTGAATTTATGATCCAGTTTCAGCTCGTTCATGCCCAGTTTGCCAGGTCACTGACCGTGTACAGGCACATTCATCCAAATTCTACTAAATGTGTTTACATCTAATATTCAGGGATAGTGGTGTGTGTTTTCAATATAGTAACATAATAGCAGCTCACTAATATTAATGCAAATATTCTCTATCACGCCCCTCACATTTCTCATTTGTGAGTTCCTGTTGTGATCTAAAAAACTTTTTTTAGGATGTTGCTTGAAACACAAACACAAGATTTCTCTGCAGAATGTCTGGAATGGAATCCACACCCACATTAAAAATAAAGGAAAACAGTATTTAAAATGATCTATTTAAGAATTATTTACTGTAATCAGGGCAAGACTCTGCAGAATGGAGCTGGCTCTATCAGGGAGCCCCTTGAATGGTTGGGGCCTTTCCATGCCTTAAAACGTCTCTGGCCAGGGTTGGATTGGGATTAAAAATCGGCCCAGGCACGCGCAAAAAACTGGCCCACATTTGCACAATGCCTTCCCTCAAATCACTGCTTTCAGCGTAGTTTTACATAAAAAGGGGGGTAAAAAAATGCACGCATTCGTTTACACTAGTGAAACACACCTGAAAACAAGTGAGGCACTTCTGCTCAGGCCCCCTGCCCCGCTCAGTATACCTACATTATTGGGAGGCCCAGTGAAAGAAAAGGAGTGACACCTCTACCTGTTGGTGCTATACGGGAGGTAATGAGTGCCCATCTCACTCCAAAAAGGCCACTCGGACACCCACTGGGCCGCTGGCGGTATAGAGACGCCGCCCAAATCGGCCCCCAGGCTGCTCAAAAGCAGTCCTCAGCTGGAACTCGGACCCCGGCCCCTTGGGATTTGCCCGAATGCCCCCGTTACCAATCAGACGCGGTCTCTGGCATTATTTCAGCTGTGTTGGCATTCCATACCCCAGTGGGTCTCGGCTTGCTATGGCGCAGTGTGGACTTGTGAAAGGGTGGGGTGAGGAGTCGTCATGCCAGCTTTAACCCCTTAAGCGCTGCCAGCGCTACCTCCCCAGTGCTGCCGTCTGCCATTGGCCGACGGCATTCCACCCGCGATTGAAAACGGCCGCACTGCGGCGGGAATTACCGCCGCGGTAAACGGGTTAAACAATGCAGCCTTGGAGGTACAGGGCTTATACTGTACCCGCCCGCGGCTGCCTGGAAATATGATGCTGTATGGTGTCATTTGTAGGCAGGCCCCCAAAAGGGCCAAAACGGTGACTAATGGGCTGGCACCATGTCATCCCGGTTTACTTAACTTTAATATACATGCGCAAAATGCGTGTGTCACAACTTCACAAGAACCTGCCTACCTGTCCTTACCGATGCCTGTGTCTGATTCGGAGTGTCACAGGCAGGCAGCAGGACTGGGGCAGGCTTCCGCATTTATTTTAAAATGGTGAGCAACATCGCTACTGGAGTTACTTAGCATTTTAAAACAATTGCGGATGATGGGCAGTGCGGAAATAGGCTGCGCACAGCCCCCACCCATTGAAAGAAACCACCGCTGGGTAGGAGAAATGAAAGTACCCATACTATGGACGATACTCCCTCTTCCTGATAAATACATTCGCTTACAAATTGAAGAGGGAGATGTTGGGAGTTAGTGCTGTTGCCGATAATTAAGCTCTGCGTTATTTCCTGTAGTGTTTTGACTTCTAAGACCAGAAATATCAGAGTTTGACAAAAGGCTCCTCAGAAACCGTAGTTATTATTCTGGCTCTCACCAAGGACGTGGTGGTCTGGCCTTGCCCTCTAAAGTATAGGACCCCATCTGAAGTTGCTTAGATGGCTGCTCTGGGTAAGACATTGTGATGTTGCCTAGTTGAGGCCATAGGCTTGTGTTTGAAATGTGTAGGAGGAGGCATTGTTATGACCCATGCGCGTCTATTCTTAACCTTGAATAAAACTTCCAACCAGCAGCGTCTTGCTATTAGCAGCCTTCTCTATGCTGCATTGGTTTTATGTGGATATTTTAGAGCTAAAGATGGCCCTGTTTGAATATAAAGCTAGTGTTTGTACAATAACGTTTGCCCCCAGGCAACCATGGTTTGTGGTCCACAAAGGTTTGTGTTCACCTATAACAGAACAATGAAAGGTTGAGATCTTTGCTTGCTGAATGCCCCAACCCGCACTTCACCGATGTCATCAACAACTTTATCACACCGCAGGCCCTCGCACTCACTAAAAATCATCTCACCACCTCCCTGAGCACTACCAAATCGCCGACATACGCCAATGCCAATTCCTCAGCACGCAACCTCCACTGATGGATCTCCAACTGCTCGACGCACTGGCACCCCTCAAGATGGCACCTGGCAAGCAACACTCCAAGAAAGCCAGCTGGTTCACTCCCGCCCTCCACGAGTCCAGACGCATCTGTAGATGGCTCGAAGAGATGGAGGAACAACAAAACCCCAGAAACTCACCCAGCCTTCAAAACCTCCACATACCACACCCTCCTTCTAAACCACAAAGCAAATGGCCCTTCAAGTCAGAATCAACTCCAACGCACACAACAGCAAATAACTCTTCACCATCGTCCAGGAGTTTGCCAAACCCCACAGCGAGACAACAGAAGTCCCAACCTCCCAAGACCTCCGCAACAAACTCAGCACCTACTTACACCACAATATCAAGCAGATCTAAGACTGCTTGGACACCAAAGACCCGCCCATCAGCACGCCACCACCTCATGAGATGATGACGCCCCTCAACAGACTCTGCTCAACCGGGCCCCGCTCACCACAGACGACACTCTCTAGACCATGAAGAGCATTTCCTCCCAAGCCCCCTCTCACCCCTGCCCGCACCACATCTTCCACAGAGCCGCCACCACCATCACCCCAAACAATGCCGCATCATCAACTGCTCCATTGAGACCGCCACCTTCCCCGACGACTGGAAACACAACGAGATCAACCCTCTGCAGAAGAAACCATCAGCCGACCTGACAGACCTCAAGAACTTCCGACCCATCACCCTGTTCCCCTTCCCAGCCAAGGTTATGGAGAAGGCCATCAAAGTCCAACTGTCCAAGTTCATTACAGCCAACCACGTCCTGGAATCCTCTCAATCTGGATTCCAAAGCAACCACAGCACCGATACCGCCCTCCTCTCCGCCACCTACGTCATCCTCTCCCTTCCTGACTGGGGAGAATCACCAACCCTCATCCTCCTCAATCAATCAGATCACTTATAGAGCGCACTACATACCCGCAAGGGTCTCAATGCGCTAGGCGGGGTGCTGCTACTGATCAAAGAGCCACGTCTTGAGGAGTCTTCTAAAGGCCAGTAGGTCTTAGGTCTGCCGTAGGTTGGTGAGGAGGGTGTTCCAGGTCTTGGCGGCGAGGTGGGAGAAGGATCTGCCGCCTTGGGTCGTTCTTTGGGTGCGGGGGATTGTGGCGAGGGCGGCGGAGCAGAGCTGGCGGGTGGGGGTGTAGAAGCAGAGTCGTCTTAAGGTAGGCGGGTCCGGTGTTATGGAGAGCTTTGTGTGCGTGGATGAGGAGCTTGAAGGTTATCCTCTTGTTGACTGGGAGCCAGTGCAGGTCTCTCAGTTGGGGTGTGATGTGGCTTCAGCGGGGGATGTCGAGGATCAGACGTGCAGAGATGTTTTGGATGCGTTGCAGCTGTCTCAGGAGCTTGGCCGGGGTTCCAGTGTAGAGGGCGTTTCCGTAGTCCAGTCTGCTGGTGACGAGGGCCTGTGTGACCGTTCTTCTTGTTTCGGTGGGGATCCACTTGAAGATCCTGCGGAGCATTCGGAGGGTGTTGAAGCAGGATGAGGAGGCAGCGTTGACCTGCTTAGTCATGGAGAGGGTGGAGTTGAGGATGACCCCTAGGTTACGGGAGTGGTTGGTAGGTGTCGGGGCTGTTCCTAGTGTTGACGGCCACCAGAAGTTGTCCCAGGCTGATTGGGTGGAGCCGAGGATGAGGACCTCCGTCTTTTCCGAGCTCAGTTTCAGACGGCTGTTCTTCCTCCATTCGGCGATGGCCTTCATTCCTTCGTGGAGGTTGGTTTTGGCGGTGTGAGGGTCATTGGTGAGGGAGAGGATCAGCTGGGTGTAGTCGGCTTAGGAGATAATGTTGAGATCGTGCTGTCGGGCGACGTGAGCGAGGGGTGCCATGTAGATGTTAAACAGCGTTGGGCTGATGGTTGAGCCCTGGGGTACGCTGCAGATGATCTCGGTGGCCTTGGATCGGAAGGCGGACACTCGGAGTTCTGACGGAGAGGAAGGATGTGGTCCAATCCAGGGCCTTCTCTTGGATTCCGGCGTTGAAGGCGTATTCGTAGAGTGCGGTGGCAGACCGTGTCAAAGGCGGCTGACAGGTCTAGGAGGATGAGGGCCGCTGTTTCTCCATTGTCCAGCAAGGTCCTGATGTCATCGGTGGAGGCGATGAGGGTCTCCTCAACCTCTCGGATGCCTTCTATACAGTCTCTCATTGCACCCTAATCATGAGAATCCACAACGCCGTCATCCATGACCAATCCCAGGACTTGGATCTGTTTCTTACTCACTAGTAGAACACGGCTTTCGCCAACCCCCATTTCCCCCTCTGAACCCACAGAGATCAGCAGTGGAGTGCCTCAGGGCTCATCCCTGAGCCCCACACTTTTTCAACATCTCCATGTTCCCGCTCCCAGCCATCATAAGTAGCTACAGACTCCATATCATTTCCTATGCCTTTGACACACGGCATATTCTTACCCTCCCCAATGAGCCCACCTCCGCCAGAAACAACTTTCACAACGGGATGAAGGCCATCGCCATCTGTATGAGAGACTGCTGCCTCAAACTGAACTCCAACAAGACCAAACTCCTCATACTGGGGTGCAACACCTCCGCTATGGAAGACTCCTGGTGGCCCGCCCAGCTAGGAACCCCACAATCCACACACTATACCTCAGCATCATACTGGACTTGGCTCACCATGAACCACCAGATCAACACCAGCACCTCCTCATGCTTCTACACTCTTCGCCTGCCTCAGAAAACCTTCAGATGGATCCCCACTGAGGCCAGGAAGACTGTCACCCACGCACTCATCAGCAGCAGAGTCTGCTTCGGAAGACTGTCACCCAGGCACTCATCAGCAGCAGACTCTGCTACGGCAACACACTCTATGCAGGCACCACCCAAAAACTCCTCCGTAAACTTCAGATCATGCAGAACGCAGCAGCCAGACTGTTCCTCAACCTTCTCCGCCGAACCACATCTCTGAGCACCTACGAGAACTCCACTGGCTTGCCTTCAAGCTCCCCACACACACCTACAAAGCCCTCCACAAAGCCGGACCAGCATACCTGAACTAACACCTCTCATTCCAGGTACCCACCAGACACTGCCAACTGGCCCTCAGATCCGCAAGACCAGGACTAGAGTCAAGTCAAGTCAAGTCAAGTCAGAACATTTATATAGCGCACTACATACCCAGAGGGTTTCAAGGCGCTTAGGAAGGGGAGGTGGATTATTTGTGAAATAACCACGTTTTAAGCTGCTTTCTGAACGCTAGGTGATTCTGGGTGAGGCGAAGGTAAGCGGGGAGTGAGTTCCATGTTTTGGCAGCCAGGTATGAGAAGGATCTGCCTCCCATGGTGGTCTTGTTGATGCGAGGTATAGTGGCGAAGGCTTGGCTGGAAGAGCGGAGTTGGCGGGAGGGGGTGTAGAAGGACAGTCGAGAGTTGAGGCAATCTGGTCCGATGTCGTAGAGTGATTTGTGTGCGTGGGTAAGCAGTCGGAAAGTGATCCTCTTATTGACGGGTAGCCAGTGGAGGTCTTTAAGGTGACCGGAGATGTGTTCGTTGCGTGGGATGTCTAATATGAGCCTGGCTGAGGCGTTTTGGATTCGTTGTAGTTTCTTCTGGAGTTTCGCGGTGGTACCTGCGTAGAGGGTGTTTCCGTAGTCCAGCCGGCTCGTGACTAGAGCGTGGGTGACTGTTTTCCTTGTTTCGGGGGGGATCCAGCGAAATGTTTTTCTGAGCATGCGAAGAATGTTAAAGCAGGAAGAGGATACGGCGCTGACTTGTCTGTTCATTGAGAGTGAAGAATCCAGGATGACGCCAAGGTTCCGTGCGTGGTCTGTCGGGATGGGTGCATTTCCGAGGGCTTCCGGCCACCAGGAGTTGTCCCATGCAGAGGGGGATTTACCTAAGATGAGGACTTCTGTTTTGTCTGAGTTCAGTTTCAGACGGCTTTGTTTCATCCATTCGGCGACTTCTTTCATTCCTTCGTGAAGGTTAGTTTTAGCGGTGCTGGGGTCCTTGGTGAGAGATAGGATCAGTTGAGTGTCATCCGCGTAAGAGATGATGTTGAGGTTGTGTTGGCGGGCGATGGCCGCGAGGGGGCTCATGTATACGTTGAAGAGGGTGGGACTGAGTGAGGATCCTTGTGGTACGCCGCAGATGATTTCGGAGGCCTCGGACTTGAATGGTGGGAGGCGGACTCTCTGGGTTCTTCCGGTGAGGAACGAGGTGATCCATTCCAGTGCCTTACCTTGGATTCCGATGTTTCTGAGGCGTTGTAAAAGGGTGCTGTGGCAGACTGTGTCGAAGGCTGCAGAGAGGTCGAGGAGGATGAGGGCGACTGTGTCTCCATTGTCCAGTAGAGTTCGAATGTCGTCTGTTGCTGCGATATGGGCGGTCTCAGTGCTGTGTTTGGCTCGGAAGCCAGATTGTGAGGGGTCGAGTGATTTGTTGTCTTCGAGGAAGGCGGCGAGCTGGTTGTTGACAGCTTTCTCGATGACTTTGGCCGGGAATGGAAGAAGCGAGATGGGGCGGTAGTTTTTGAGTTCGGTGGGGTCTGCTGTTGGTATTTTCAGAAGGGCGGTGAGTTCAGCGTGTTTCCAATCTTCTGGGAAGGTAGCGGAGTTGAAGGAGCAGTTGATGACGTCTCGGAGGTGCGGAGCTATGACGGAGTCTACTTTGTTGAAGATGTGGTGGGGACATGGGTCTGTGGGGGATCCAGAGTGGATGGAATTCATCAGGCGGATGGTGTCCTCAGAGGAGATTGGGTTCCAGGCGTTAAGGGTGTTAACGGGGGGAAGATGGTCAGTTGATGGTGGGGTGGGTTGGCTTCCGGGTTGGTTGTCAAAGCTGTTGTGGATGTCAGCAATCTTGTTGTGGAAAAAAGAGGCTAGGGAATCGCAGAGGGTTTGAGAGGGGGTGATGTCGTTGGAGTTGGCCGAGGGGTTGGAAAATTCCTTGACGATGTTGAAAAGTTCCTTGCTGTTGTGGGCGTTGTTGTCAAGTCGATCTTTGAATGCTGTTTTCTTGGCTTTTCGGATCAGTTGGTGGTGAGTACGGATGGCGCTTTTGAAGGCGTCCTTGTTGCTGGTGGATGGGTCTTTTTTCCAGGCCTTTTCAAGGGAGCGGCACAGTTTCTTGGATTTCTTGAGGTCGTCGTTGAACCATGAAGCCTTCTTAATGCCAAGTTTGTGTTGACGAGGTAGAGGAAGATCCTTCTACCTCGCCGCCAAATCCTGGAACGCCATGCCTTTTCACTTCAGGCTGTTGTGTCTGACACAATTCAGGAAGAATCTCAAGACTTGGCTTTTTGACTGAACCACAGTGCCCAGTCGACCTGCAACCTAACCCCCCCCACCCCACCCCCCCCACTCCCAGCACCTTGAGACCCTCACGGGTGAGTAGCTGCGCTTAACAAGCACTGAATGATTGACTGAATACTTTATAATTGTTCAACACTGGAGGGCCACCTTTGTGGACATGCCTCCCTTTCGCCTGGAGAGAGTGTCCCTCTCTATATATGGAGATGCTTTGTGATTATTCTGGGTTGTAGCTGGAATACACATTCCTTCCAGTCAAGCATTGCCCCGCTGCTAGCCCACTTTGTTTAGGAGAGGATATGTTAATAGTAATTGGATTCCTGAAACTCAAAGCAAAACTTCTGTGGGGAGCTAAATACCTGACAAACTCCCTTTCTTTCTGCTAGTATTATGCACTCGCTACTGTGCTTTCAAGAACATCACCATTGAGACTGGGTAGATGAGAAGAGTGTTTCCTGGACATTGGAATCGCATATTGCCTATTTCCCCCCTGCTTGTCTTAGTGTTTCTGACTGTGAACCAGAGGGATCTTCCAGCCATTGATTGCTATCGACCCAGAGCTAGCCTACCAGAGACTGTACCGAGAGCTACCCAAAAAAGTTTGAAGTGGCTGGCAGTGAACAGTTTTGTACTGCAATAACCCTACTGTGACTCCAAGTTGCTTGGCACAAGTCAAGGCCAAAAACATGACTGCTGGCAAAAAGGAGTCCGAGAGATAGCAAGAAACCAGGCACAAGTCATAAGTAGGAGGACTAACCAAGTTAGGCAAAATGCAAGTGACATCACTGCACGTGACACCATAGCACGTGACATCATATCACATAGCATTCAATGTGGCATCACAGGAAGTGACCACACAAAAAGTGACATCATATCTTAAGACCTCACACATGTTTAGCATGTCTATCATGAGTACATTTAAACACATTACGAGATTTAACAAATGAGATTTTGCATTGGAGTTGTGCCAAAAAAGTGACGCAACTGTGACGCAAAATCTGAGCCTCAACTTATACATTTGTTTTTTTTTAAAACTCTTCTACAATGGAACTGGCAACAAGGAGGAAACAGTAAGTCTATTTAGCTCAATTGTTTGCAAAGTCTTCTTAAAATATATTATGCGTTTAAAGTCCAGTGGTCCCCAAACTTTTTTAGGCGGGGGCCACATCAACTTTTCTTTCTGTGACGAGGGGCCGGGGTCAGTATTATAACAGAAAAAGATATGGGCCGTCGCCAAAGTGACAACCAATTTCATTGACATTTTTTGCAGCTGTACTTCGCTTGGCCTTGGCGCCACCTGTTGCAAAAAGTAAAAGTAATAGAACAGGCACTGTAATAGAAAGTCTTCTCGTGTTTATTTTAACTACCACAGATACTCCTTGATATAGATCGGATTCGGATGTGTTTGGTACTCTTTTGTAACATGCACACGTCACTTTTGTCTTGCAACACACTGACCATTTGCTACCTCTTGTTCGCTTACGATACTTGCACAAATGCCACCACTGCCCAAGTAACGTTTGTTCTTGTGTCCTCCATTTATTGCAGTATTATAACTAGTCTAGTCCACTTGTACTTTGTACCCAGCATTGCGCACTACATGAAAAACGCACATTAATTACACAAGACTCTATGGACCCCCACCCCCCTAGCTAATCACACCTTTGCCTCGGGGAAAGTCTGCGCTACATGAAAAACGCACATTAATTACACAAGTCTCCATTCACCCCCTCCCTCCCAGCCAGCTAATCACACCTTTGCTTCTGTAAAAGTCCGCGCTATATAAACAAGTCTCCATGGTCCCTCAAATTTGCATTAAGGTTACTAATGTGCAGTGCCTGGACGAGGAAGGAAAGCCATTTAAAATAGTTGTACACTCACAATGTAAAGTTCAATTATTACACAAAAGATTGCAGCTCCTACCACCATTCACTCAGCCTTTCTCTCTGGGATGAGCACAAACATTCTGGGGTGAAGGGGGTGGGGGGCATTGTGATGGTATTACAAATTGTACCAGTGCTATGTTTGCATCAAATGTTTTTTTTTTTAAATCTGAAAACAAGAGAAGAGCTTCCTGCATGAACTCGCAGTGTTCACAATTTCACAAGGCTTTTCGCCGCTCCCGGTCTTCGCGCCTGACACCGGCACATTAATTACACATTAATTACACTCCATGGACCCCCCGCCCCCCTCCCTCCCAGCCGGCTAATCACACCTTTGCTTCTGTTAATGTCCGCGCTATATAAACCCCCCAGCCTCCATAGACCTCTCATTGGTTCATTTCTGCCCGCTCCACCCGTGGTCACACTCACCGGCTCACAGTGCTCACAATTTCTCAAGGCTTCCGCGCCGCTCCCGGTCTCCGCGCCTCACACCAGACTCTTCGCGCGCAACCGCCACGCACAGATACGCGTGACGCAAGACGCGCGCGTACGCCGTCCAGTCAAGTACTCGCAGGCAGGCAGGCAGCTTCAGCTTCGATCTGCGCATGTGTCAGAGTACAGAACGTAAAAATAACACTGAATAACCCTGTGGATCTGGAGGCACCAGGAGGGCCACTTGATTTCATTAGACGGGCCGGATTTGGCCCGCGGGCCGTAGTTTGGGGACCTGTTGTAGAGATCTTTGTGTGCCCTGTAAATCTCAGGGCATAATAATAAAGGTAAGATAACTCCGAAGCTTAACACATTTGCTGGAGAGATTTGTGTTTTGTCTAATTCCTGTTTTGAATCAAAGTAGCATAGGGGGTTAATGTGTCTCCTGCTAAGCACATCATGTAACATGCAGGTGACAGATATTTCTTTAATGTACATAGGTTAATGCGTAACTTCTTTTAACGCTGAGACCATTTTGTTACTTGCAGGTCATACATTTTAATATAGTACGGTGCACTATGAAGGACGTGACCCTTACACCCCACTGACTTATGTAACACATCCTGTGCATTGATTTACACACTATATGATATATTGTCTTATAATGTGGACGTGTGATGTAAACCCCTCTTACACCCTGCACTTGGATGAGTATTGCTAAGAAAGAAGGCAAACAAAATATTGGTATTTAAATTGTTTGTGTAAATACTGTGACAGATCAACGCATCTGAAATTCTTAGCGTGCATGCATATCTCTTATATACAGGGAATGAACAAAGCCAAAACCATGCCTCTCTATTACTTGTGAAGTAATGACAAGCTATGTGCCTTTGTTTCTCCTCCATTGCGCTTGCATCTAGGTGTGAGGCTCCAGGTAGTCCTAGCCAGGATACTCAAACAAAAGAAGGCACGTTGGCTTTTAACTACAGCCTTTGTTTGATACCCAACTGGAATTTACAATAACGGATCCCCCTCGCTGCCTGCACGTTGCTGTTCAGAACGAAAGTAAACCACGTGCAAGCACTGCTGAATGTGTCCTAGTGTCTGAAAATTACACTGAGACAAGTTCAGCATAATTTATGGGGCCCAACTTCTTGGCAGGGGGGACGGCGTCTACTCTGTGAAAATAGTGGGTAGACACCGTCTACTATGCGTACTTCTGATGTCTTTTTGTTACTAGAACTCAGATTTTTGCCACCGGTCACCTCCACTAGTGCAGAATTCTGTGATCTTTTACCAATCACTGCAGAATTCCAAGAACTGTGGCAGTGGCATGAAAGTGCATTGGGCCCAAATGCAAGCAATGACCATGGGTGCCATGCAACCTCAAACTCATTGGCCTCCGCTCCACTGCACCTCCTCCACTAAAAGCAGCTGAACCACTGAATTGTAGTCTAGCTAGTGTTTGGGTGTTCAAGACTGTCTTCTTAAAAAAAAATTGTCCCCTCGAAGTGAAAAAAGACCATTCACTACTAGATGATTCAGCCGCAGACCCAATCCTGCCCTTGACTAACATAGCCACAGTCATTTAATAGACGGTATCTACTGCTGGGTATTGTTATGTGATGTTAAAACCGAAAACAGATTTGATAAGTGACCTCTAAGGGAGAATTTGCAGCCCTCATACTGTATGCTTAAGTATCCATAGTGTAAATAAGCCAACTTTTAAAAAGCAATTCTCTGTCTGGACATTGACCCTTCTTGATTGTGTTTGACTTAGTACACCCCATCTTCTAGGAGTAAGTCTTTATCGTTCAACCAGTTCCCGCTGTTCTGTTTGGGAAAACCAATGCGGTCTCGGCTGATCATGCAGCCATAGTACCCAGTATATTTGAAGAGTAGGAAGTACAGACTTTTTTACCAGTGTTTCTCGTCCGTTCTCTGTGCAAACCATGGGATTTGGAGAGAAGCCTAGTCTAGATCCTCTAGATTTGGAGCCGCATAGTATGTGCGCCATCACTGGAGAGCACACAGTGCTTCCTGTGCCCCTTAGATCTCGGTCACTATTGTGCACACACTACTGCCTCTTTGTGCTCCATCACCAGAGAACACACAGCGCCTCCCGTGCCCTAGGTCATAACTATGTCTCCCACTTTTTTATTTTTTTTATTTTTACCTTTCGGTCTGTATTTATCCATATTTATTTTTTGGCCATCTTATTGGTATTTATCCACATTTATTTTGTCTTTTGAGAATAAACAAAGTCATAAAATGGTATATTTCCACATTTATTAAACCGAAAAACATGCAACCCTACGTTGCTGCCTGGCGCATTTTAGAGAATTAATTACCAAATATTGCAAAACATTACGCTTACTGCTAAATATCATGATTATGATACAAATATATGTCAACATATGCAGGTATTAAGGTTAATCTCAACCTGTTTTTAGGTCTCGTTTAGGCAGCGCATGCTTTGTCTCTTCGAGACATGCTGTAATCAGGTATGGACTTTAAGCTCGGCCCATCTTTTCAATTGGCTCCTGTCACTGTCCATTCTAAATGGCTGCTTTTGATTTGTAAATGGGCTTAGTAATACCTCATCAGTACCGCCGTTTCTGTTTTTGTAACCTCCCATGAATACTGGCCCTTTAACTTGTTTTGTTACTCACTGTGTTTCATTTACAAACCGATGAGCACTATTTTCTTAAAATGATTTTCTCCTATTGCACTAGGACATGCTTTTCTGCAGCGGTTTCCGCTTTTCTACTCTCATCGCCGTCCTGCCTCCGGACACCTTGCAGTAGAGCGCTCTCTTTTATATTTTATCATTTGTAACGGCGGTCACGCATGATTGCGGCTAGCCCTACTTTCACCTTTGCAGCGTGGCACATTCTGCTTGCTGCGCTGCTTACCAAAAGCTTCCAATGTTGAAAAAATAGACTTGGGTGAGCCACTCCTTTCTTTTCTTCGGTGTGGCTCGCCAAAGTCAATTTTTTTCAATATTATTTGCATTCAATAAGCAGCGCGGCACAGGTGATGTGCTGCACGGCTTACCGAAAGCTTGCAATATTGAAAAAATAGACTGGAGACCCGCAACTTTCTTTTCATCGGCTTGGCTTGCCAAAGTCTCTGCGAGTAGGTCTTGCATTTGTTAGAGTTGGAGTTATTGGCCTTATAAATCGCAATATGTTTTTTCACCTAGCCATGTTGTAGTATCATATGGGCCCTCTTTTGGCCACATATGGAACTGCACCCTGCAACATACCTAGATAAAACAAACACAGAGAGGTCCCATATGGTAAAAAACATTGGCATTTGTAATGCCAATGACTCCAACAAATGCGAGAGATGTTGCATTTGCAATGCTTGTTTAACTTCCCATACTGGCTTATCTGCTCAGCTGTGTTCCTGGAAATTACGAAAAACCACATGGAGAGTCGCCCACAAGAAGCACAATTTTTCGTATTTTCCGCTTTTAAAAATAAATACATCAAACACATTGTTTTCTGTATGTATTTATCTGTAAAAATGGAAAACTAGGCGCTTTATTAATATGTCACTGTGGAGCACATGCTGTTGACTCTTAGGACTCCATCACCTGTGAACACACAGCGCCTCCTGTGCCCCCTAGATCTGTCACCATGAGCACATGCTGATGTCCTTTAGAGCTCCATCACTAGAGAGCACCCAGTGCAAGGAGTGCCTTTTAATTCTATCCCTGATTAGCGTCTAAGCTCAACCACGTGTGAACACACCCTGCCTCCCTTACATCTGTCACTAGTGTACACACAGGCCCTCCTCCTATGCCTCCCATGTCAGTCAATGAGGTGCTCACCAAACTTCTCCATTGATCACCATCACGGCGCCCCTTAGGTCTCAGTCACTGATCAGCACACCCTGTTGTCCCCTTAGGCCCCCACCACTGGTGAGCACACAGCGCCCCTTATATCTCAGTCACTGATCAGCATATCCTGTTATCCCATTCGGCCCCCATCACTGGAGACCACACAGCGGGGCACGAGTCTGGGGTACACGCAGGTACACGGCGTCCACCCACTATTTTCACAGGGTGGACGCCATCCCCATTGCCAAAAAGTAGGGCCCCAGAGAAATATGCTGAACTTGTCCTAGTGTAAGACACTTGGACATTGTTCAGCAGCACCTGCACGTTGTCTGCTTTCCATTTCCAGCAGCAACGTGCAGGCAGCGAGGGGTGTTTTTAGGTCTCACCTGAGCCAGCGCGCATGCGCTGCGAGGCATTAAGTAAGGGCTTTTGAGCTCTGAACACACGCTCGTGCTTTTGCTTTTTTTTTCTTAGCCCGCAATTGGCCTGTGCATGTGTCTTTTTTTAAAACACAGCACACAATTGGTGTCAGGTGGGTCATTGTCCCGCCTTGGTTGATCGATGGCCTAGGGTCCTCTGGCGCGAGCTTCAATCCCATCTGTCTCCAATTATCGCGTTGGCGGTAATCGGAAACAGATGTTATCCACCAAGGGCGCACACATTGTTTATGGGCGCACTACTCGTGGGCTTTTTTTTATTTCCTTTTCGCGCGCACACACAACTCCCGGGCTTGTATTCTTTAAGGCTGCTGACCCGCCTTCCCCTCGCGTCCTACGGGGCTCTAATGTTATCCACCAAGGGCACACTCAATGTTTATTCACTATGTCTTTTAGTACTATGTAATTTATCAACTAAACACTGCAGTTACTGATGAGCGGTTCATTTAAACATCGAACCCGTTCCAGGGCACTCCTGAATTCTAACAGAGTATGTGGCAATTGTGTACCATCCATCTTCCTGCCTCGCGGGCTTTTTTAAATATCCTTTTTGCGTGCACACACAACTCCCGGGCTTTTATTATTTATGGCTGCTGTTGTAACTGACCTGCCTTCTCCTCTCGTCCTACGGGGTACAAATGTTATCCACCAAAGGCACACTCATTGTTTATGCGTGCACTACTCGCAGGCTTTGTGGGGAGGAAGGGAGGGGAGTCTGGAAGGGGGGGAGGGGCTTCGAACTATCATGTAATGGAACGGGAATGGCTGGTGGAACACCTGATAACAAACTAGCAGCCAGTCCCGAAGTTTTCCGGGAGCAATTAGACTTCAGGGCCCCCACCCACCCAGACGTTGTCCGTGGGTCCCCCGAAGCCTTCCTCCATATATTGCAGTATTATACCTCTATGTTTACTTTGTACGCTTTTGTAACCTGCCCACGTAACTTTTTCCTCCTGTAATGCACCGTTTGGCTCACTTTTTTAATGCTCTGTTTGCTTCCTCTTGCTACATGCACACATCACTTTTTCCTCCTATACCTCTATGTTTACTTTCTACGCTTTTGTAACCTGCACACGTAACTTTTTCCTCCTGTAATGCACCGTTTGGCTCACTTTTTTAATGCTCCGTTTGCTTCCTCTTGCTACCTGCACACGTCACTTTTTCCTCCTATACCTCTGTTTATTTTCCACGCTTTTGTAACCTGCACATGTAACTTTTTCCTCCTGTAATGCACCGTTTGGCTCACTTTTGTAATGCTCCGTTTGCTTCCTCTTGCTCACGATGTACGCTTTTGTAACCTGCACACGTAACTTTTTGCGCCTGTAATGCACCGTTTGGCTCACTTTTGTAATGCTGCGTTTGCTTCCTCTTGCTCACGATTTTCATTTTTGCTTCATTTTTCTGCCGCTCACCGCTCCTAAATAAATAAATAAATAACCTACCTCACCCGCCGCTCACCGCTCCTCCCCGCCTGTCCGCTGCTCCTCACCGCCTGTCCACCGCTCCTCACCGCCTGTCCACCGCTCCTCACCGCCTTGTCTAACCCAGGGTGGTGTGGAGTGCAAAATAACGATGGATTTGGGCCCAGATCTTTTGACTGGGTTGAATGTGTGACATTGATCCACATTCGGTCCATCACCTGTTTTGTTTGCAATTGCCGCCATAAGTGTGCTGGGGATGCCCAGACGTGGGTCCCAGGCACTCCACACCACTGGAGTCAAGCTAGCCAGGCTGATGAGAGGTGTTACCTCGAATCCGGTCCTCGGATGCTTGATTCCGTTCTGGGAAGGATATGGCTTTTGTAGTTCGGACTGGACTGTTCCCATGGGGCACAGGGTCAGAGCTGATTTGCATATCGCCATTGTCTAACCCAGGGTGGTGTGGAGTGCAAAAAAACGATGGATTTGGGCCCAGATCTTTTGACTGGGTTGAATGTGTGACATTGATCCACATTCGGTCCATCACCTGTTTTGTTTGCAATTGCCGCCATAAGTGTGCTGGGGATGCCCAGATGTGGGTCCCAGGCACTCCACACCACTGGAGTCAAGCTAGCCGGGCTGATGAGAGGTGTTACCTCGAAACCGGTCCGGTCCTCGGATGCTTGATTCCGTTCTGGGAAGGACATGGCTTTTGTAGTTCGGACTGGACTGTTCCCATGGGGCACAGGGTCAGAGCTGATTTGCATATCGCCATTGTCTAACCCAGGGTGGTGTGGAGTGCAAAAAAACGATGGATTTGGGCCAAGATCTTTTGACTGGGTTGAATGTGTGACATTGATCCACATTCGGTCCATCACCTGTTTTGTTTGCAATTGCCGCCATAAGTGTGCTGGGGATGCCCAGACGTGGGTCCCAGGCACTCCACACCACTGGAGTCAAGCTAGCCGGGCTGATGAGAGGTGTTACCTCGAAACCGGTCCGGTCCTCGGATGCTTGATTCCGTTCTGGGAAGGACATGGCTTTAGTAGTTCGGACTGGACTGTTCCCATGGGGCACAGGGTCAGAGCTGATTTGCATATCTCCATTGTCTAACCCAGGGTGGTGTGGAGTGCAAAAAAACAATGGATTTGGGCCCAGATCTTTTACTGGGTTGAATGTGTGACATTGATCCACATTCGGTCCATCACCTGTTTTGTTTGCAATTGCCGCCTTTTTATAATTGGGGCATCATCATCAGGACAAGGAATATCAACATTGTTGTTTTGCTGGGGGTCGCGTAACTAGTTAGCATGGAGGAGTATCGTTCGTTACGCGACCCCCAGCAAGACAACAATGTTGATATTCCTTGTCCTGATGATGATGCCCCAATTATAAAAAGGCAGCCTCGGTGTCAATTACCTTCTGTATGTTTGCCCTTTTTAGATTCCTGTAGAGCCTTTTTGCTTACCATTTAGCACCCACGGACCTCGGGAGATCCTTGGCACATCTCCTCCTGCACACCAAGTAGTACATTGTGGGAAAGTGAAATTAGGGTCTCAATCTTCAATTCGAAAATTACATTAGGGTTCATCTTATTATCTTATTAGTGACAATATCGAAATTTACCCTATGCAAGGTTAAAAACTCAAGGAATCAGAGCGTCATTGGGATTCCTTCCAGTGGTGTAAGGGCTACATAGTTCAGTCCTTATGTGGTGAGAGAATCATCCACGCGCTTTCCTCTGGACCTTTAACAGTACAGCCCTCTGTATACTGTCATTTAGCCTAGATGCCCTATTTATGTGTTAGTACAGGGAAATCCCACCTTGGCTTTTTGTTTTTTGAAAGCTTTAGAATCCTATGGAAATATCACATAAAATACAAGCAATTTCATTTTGCAATAGCTATAATATATGTTCATTTATTACTGTCACCAAAAGTGTGCATATATATACCACCGCACTTGTGTAATCGAAGCAAAACACACATTGCTCATCATGGTAACTCTATTATTGCTCACCTAACCAGGTAGACCTACGTGCTTCTGGAGACTGGTGGGCGAAACATAGCATCTACCCGATGTAATATGTTGCAGTTACTTGGTGTATAAAACTTATTAGCTTATAAGGAATCGCTTCAGTCATAAAAATTACTGTTGTTGTGGTGTTGCTCCAAGTAACACACATTTGGGGAGAGAACCTCTTGTTATCATATTGGGGTGTAAACCATGTATTGTTCTTTGAATAGAATTGTAGTCATTACATAGAATAAGATATGTCACAGCACCACCACATTATCACTCAGCACTACCACAGCACCACTCAGCACTACCACAGCACCACTCAGCAATATCACAGCACCACTCAGCAATATCACAGCACCACTCAGCACTACCACAGCATCACTCAGCACCACCACAGCACTACCACAGCATCACTCAGCACCACCACCGCATCACTCAGCGCAACCCCAGCATCACTTATCACCACCACATCATAACTCCGCGCCACCACAGCATCAATCTGTGCAACCATTCAACAACAACTGGTTCAAATATGTTCTCTCAATGTTTCAAGCTTTATTACAAATGTCACAAAAAGATGTTAATATTTCACTTCTGTTCTTGAATTTTCATCACAATAAAATACACTGAACATAATCTTCACAAAAGTTATTTGCTAAAGTTTACGCTATTGCCATTATAAATTACAATCACTTTTATTTAAGTATTAATTATTTTTAAAAATTAAAAGCCATTGTTATTTGTAATATCAATACATCTAAGTCCAGTAAATACAAAACATGTTGCATTACAAATGCTATAGGTGTCACATTTGCAAAAGTTATAACTATTGGCATTGTAAATGACAAAGCAAATGATTTAGCTATTTTCAAAACCAACACATATATAAAAAAATTGTCATTTACAAAACCAATAGCTCAAACTTTTCTAATGCGAGACCTATTGCATTGCAAATGCTTGTTTTCAATGTTGCTGTGGCCCTCTGGACTTCCATCTGCAAACATTTTTTTATTGCCTTCGTATTTTTTTTGTTGATGATTTGATTTAAGTGGCTTGTTCTAATAGCATGTTCTCGTTTGCCAAGACTTGTAGTCCCTTTTCTGTTTGCACTGAGTGTGCCGTACCAGCTCTTTCCCTGCTTGCACACAGCCCGGATATGGAGTTCAGCAAGTTCATAGTGCTGCATGCCCCGGGGCTGTATGCCACGAGAATCCCCTTGCTCTACTGGGAGAGCCTGCACCACAAGCTGGCGAACGAGATGGGTCAGAATCACGCCGAAAAATACACAACATGGATAACGGTGCAGAAAGCGACACACAGGCTGTAAACAGGAGCATTTCAAATATTGGGTTTAGTACGGTGTATGTTTATTTAGCACAGCTTGATAAATACATAGGGGTAAGGCACTTTGTTTTCAGGGGAATATATATTAGTAAGGTCTATACATAAATTGTAGAGATCAGATCTTAGTTGCATAAATGCACTTCCCGTAAGCGCACAAGGCACACACTTCATTAACAGTGAAGAATTGCTATACATAACCAACATGCAGATTTCACGAAGAGAAGATGCCCTTTATACATGAAAGAAGCAGGTGATACATAAATGAGGAAATGCTAAATGCATATTTGCGTCCTCCACACTTAGAGCTACAAATCAATTTTGACCTTGCATTTGTTTTGTACAGCACTTGACCTTTAAATGGCTAATCTTTAACATTTCAATGCCTCATCACTCAGACCCGAAACTGTACTTAAATACACACGTGTTGTTTTTCTAAACAGATAAATATAAGGCATAGTTATTTACAATATCAAAGGCTTAAACTCTCGCAAATGCGAGGCCTATTGCATTGTAAATGATTGTTTTCTGTTCTGTCTCAGGCTATTATCCTTGGGAATGTTGTCTTTACTACAATCTGCATGTTTTTGGCCTTGAAACGCGCCTGGGATATTCTAGTTAGTTTGTTCTCACACTTCGTTGTTTCGCAGAAGATGGTTAATGTGTTCTTACTCCAGAGACAACAAAATCGATTTAATTGTATGATTCTGTGGTGGACTGCAAGTTAGGAATTTACTAGATTCTCTGAGGGTGACTCTGGAAAGCAGTTCTGGGTCATTGTGGGGGATAGAAGTAGCTGCAAATGTTACCTTCCTGTTAACATTTTTCCCCTGCCTGACTCTATCCCATGGCTTTTAATTGGGACTCTCACTTTTATGGTATTATTTTTTTTAGATATTGATCTTACCAGCTGTATGAATATATATATATATATATATATATATATATATATATATATATATATATATTTTTTTTTTTAATTCGCTTTCAGTATTATTTATAATGTGTATTTTTTTGGGTTTTTATTAATATTTTATATAGTGTATACAATCAACATAGTCTGTTGCAGGCAGCACCAAGGTTGCCCCTTAGACGTTATTACATTGCAATGGTCGTGCTTACCCACTTGGTGGTATGGTTTGATAGAAGAAGGTGATGAAAGGTGGAAAAGGAAAGCAAAGTAGGAATGGAGAGGAGAAAGGGCTAGGATAACCCATTAAAGAGGTATACATTCAAGTAAAGCACACGTTCACCCAAGGGTATCTTGGAGCTAAATAACAGATGTTTGTTACCCAACTTAATGATACTCATTTTCCCGACCTCAGAAGTGTGAAAGGCTGAGTGGACCCACCGGGATTTGAACCTGTGACCATGAGGTCGAACACAGGACCCTACAGTGGACGCATTAGTCCACTAAGCCACCAGACCCCGCTAGTCTGTATTTGCATCATATTTTTTTTTAAAGATGAAGCTGCTACTAGTATCTTTCCACATTTATTTAATCAATAAATATGCACTCAGATTTGAATACCTAGTGGATTTTAGTACTAGGATAATGCCAGATAATGTATCGCTTCAAAATAGTTCACTCATTAACACCCTTCTCTTAACAGTTTACACAGCTATTGGCCTGGCAGTCATGAGTAAAAGCATCGAGAAACACTCAAAAGACCTGTCTTCAATTTTTAAGAAATATTTTAAAATGAATCATTTTCCATCTGTCTATAAAAATCCCTATTGAACAGGATACCAACTCTAGTGCTCCCCATCTGAGTTAACAACGAAGACCGGCAATCACAGAGTCCCTACCTACCCTCGGCTCATTATTAGATGGCTTCCCATTCGGTAGCAGTTTAGTTCGTGTTTAGGGGTACAGCCTTTTTGCTGCTCCCCAGGAGTGGGTGCACTGACTCACACCCCATACCACCACACAAACTCCATGCAGTCTCCCTTAACCTAAGCCATTTTGCCCACCTTGATTTTGTGGTGCAAGTAAAATAAAGAGTGACAGTGGTTATGATGCTATGAGTGTATCCACTGAAGTCTTATCCCCTCCCACCATATCCTATACTTTCCTGCCCATGTATATGCTTGTTTTAAAAGATGCCTGGCATGGACTAATTAATGATGATGCAGATCTTCACCCCTAGTCAGCACATTGGCTTGTGCAAGAGGGGTCCAATACACATGCTCTCTCTGTCCATTTCCCTGGCCGCCAAAACTTTGAACCAATGTCCAGCCGTCTAGAGCTGAATATATATTAAAATTGTGCATCCTGTAAAGCAGAGAGCTCCACTGCGACAAGACTTGCTTAGCAGTGATGCTTCTTTCTGAATGTCTGCAGCTGAATACTTTAATTTCTCCCTGGGCACAAAATGGGCTTGGCGAAGTGTGCCCAGGCTCCTGCTGGAACCCGGATGCACTCCTGGGTTGGTCTCTCAAAGTTCTGGAATAGAGGTCGTCTACCACCACATCGTTACACAAATAAAACTTGGATGCAAGTGAGCAAGAATCTGTCTGGTGAGCTCAGTACCTGTGATGCTAACTTGGTCTTTTCCAAAAGGGCCGCACCCATCCAGTCTGCCCCACCACACCGCTAAAAGTCTCTAGTTGGTGTGGGGTCTAGTGCAGACTGACCGGGAGCCCGTAGAGTATCTCAGGCTGATCCTTTGATGCTCTTTGCTATTTAAACTCCATCAGATTATATCCCTGCCCAAGGGAACGCTTATGCCCTTCTGCAGCAAATATATATTTCAAGAAAATAACAGCCGGCAAAGGTCCAGATCCCAAAGGATACAGCGAGTCTCAAACAATCAAAATATCTAAGAATATGTTTGAGTCCTTTCTTTCTGGAAATATATATATATATATATATATATATATATATATATGTATATGTATATATATATATATATATATATATATATATATATATATATAATATTTATTGAAAAAAACATATTTAGAAACAGTTGTTTTTGCTCAAATGAGTAAAACTGCTGAAATTTACCAATTATGGTTTTAGATGCACACCGCGCAGGTAAATCTCTCGTCAGCCTCCGTGGTTTCTATTGCTAGACTGCATGTTTTTACTCCTGTGCCATTGCAAATAATTGTTTTGAGCATGTCGGGAGAAATAAGTTACGTTTAGCTTTTATATTTCTTGGCTGTCTTCACACGTCTTTGGTTTTATAAATGGCAATAAAATGTATTATCAAAAAAAAAAGTTTGATGGCACACACACAACAAACTCCATAACTTGCACATTTTTGCGGTTTTACATGTTTGCGACAAAACCATACCTCAGTTTCGAAATTTTTTTCAGTGACCTAGTTTTTTTAATGATCCATTATATTCAGAACTGCTCTTGCCCTCAGGTTATCGGCAGCAGGGATTGGCTGCAAGGCTTGTCTGTGGGCAAGCCCTGCGCCCGACTAACCAATTTACAAACTCCTGTGGTCTGGGACCTCTCATGATGCCCACCCCCAAGTTGCTGTGTTTAAAAATGTATATTTTTTAATCCATATTGTGAAAAATTCGTGTTTTTTTTGCAAAAATTGTCCTTTTCAAGAAATAGAAGAAAATCCCCTTTATCAACTATCCATATTTAATTAAAAAAATTAAAATGTGACAGGTTTGCGATTTTCAAGAATTGCAGTTTTATGCGGCAGAGATATACAAAAGTGTTAACCTTTTAAAGTCCGTTTGGCTACTTCTTTAAACGCTTGTGTCTCCGAAACTTCTGAACCGATTTGCATCAAACCACTGAAAGCACACTTTCAGATTAAAGTTTAACTCTCATGCCAAATTTGGCTGTGATCTGTTCAAAGTTTTTTTCGAGCAACATGTCCTATGGGTGCTAACATAAGAAAACACTTTTTCCCCTACCACTTGTTCACTTTTTTTTCCCCCGTGTACGAAAAAACTGCACGGAATTGACGTGCTAGACATTCTCTGTCTGCGGTAAGCAATTGTGAATTTTTTTGCAGGTCTGTCCAAAGGGGTCAATGTTATACGCAAGGCAAAAAATGCATTTTCAGTGGAAAATGAATCGTAACCTTATTGACAAACTAAACTTTCTTTTCTCCCACTCTTAACACGCTAGCCACCGCTTCCTCTTGTAGCTCCTACCAAACAACCGGAGAAGAAGGACCGGGCCCAGTAGATGGCTTCACGGACTTAGCTGGTAATCAAGTTTATACGATACTTAGCCAAGAACAGCAGGAGCTTTCCAATTCTTACCTACTTACAGATTTCCGGCAGGCAAAGGCCTCTACCATTCCAAAAATTAGTAATAAAGAGACTAATACATTAGACTTAGAGAAGCTCTGGGAAACTTTACTGGATACCATGCAGCTCTCTATCAAATCAATGCAGTATCACTGCGACAAGATGGATGTCCAACTTTGCATCCTTAATTCAGTGGCCACCCACATTGCAAACATCGACAATAGTCTGGCAGACATGAACAACTTGATCAAAAGGGCCCAGGCAGATACGTATCTGGCCCCAACACACTGCTCCTGTTTCTCCATAGTCGACAAACTTTCCACTATTCCAGTGGTCATGGACGACATCCTATCAAACATCTGGAAAATAGGTAAAACCCCCAGCAAACAATCTCAGGATGCTCAAACAAACAGCCCTTCGGGCGAATCCCTCACCGAGAAAGATAAGGTGACTACAGGAGGGGATAAGGGTCCACCAAACAGTTTACAAAAGGAAAATCGACCAGGAATTCACTTAAACGACAGGCAGATCATCTCTACCAAAATAGAAGAAGAATACCAATAGAGCAAGGACCCTGGAAGTCATAATAAAAAAAGAGCACATTCGGGGTGCCAAGCACAGTTATGACCACCCTTTGGAGGGATCCCCACCAACAAACCCTGAACTAGAGGCTTCGGACAATTCTGAGGCTGGGGGCTACAAGGATAACAAACCCAGTCGCAAACAGAGGAGAAAGGGAAGAAAGAAGAAAAAGAATATGATGGAATACTTTCGCACAGGCAGCATAAAACAAGGGGCAAAAGGGTTCACTAGGAGTGGTTCAACGGAAGCACTGCACCCAGAAGGAGACACAGTAAGCGTCCTAAATCCCCCAAAAGGAGAGGACTCCAAAACAGAAAAGAAAGTGGATGAATTGGCAGAGCTATCATCAACGAGTTGGGAGAACTCACCAAGAATGTAATCACACGAGCTCCAGCACCCTCCATTAAGATCAGAACAACGGGGATCCCCATCATTAAGAAAACAGATGAAAGAAATTCAAGCTCGCCAACTACTTCACCATCAGGGGACCCAGACCTCAAACTGCATAAAACTGCGGGCGATTTAATAGGGCCACCAATAGCAGCACAGAACGCAGTCAGTAATCGTGAATGTAGAGAACCAGTATTTACCAACATGGAAAGGTACGGAGAGCCAGTCACTTTAAGGAAATACTTTACCATCACCAGGTTGGACCAAAGAGATCCCCAACATATACATCCAAATGTGCATGTTCAGATGAGGCAACTATTCAGGCAGTACCCGCAAAGCCCAACCAATCACAACCCAATAATAACTCCATTCTGTTCATCCCCGAATACAAGTCCAGAGGTAGAGGGGACATCCTCAACAGAGGGAACATAATACAACTGATAACAAGCAATTGATAATTTGGCAGATATAAACACAAACGATCTCGAAAGAATTGCCTTTAAATGTATCAAGGGAATTTCAGAATGAGAAATAACCACTGGGTTTCAGAGGAAATAGCAAGGAGGGTTTTAGCAGAGGAAACACAATTAAAACTATGGGGGATAAAAATACAACTTGAACAAAAGCCTGGCTACCCGCAGCAATTCATCCCAAGTGAAAGAGAGCATGGGTTCCTAGTTCCTCCTTCGGCGGGCACACAACAGTGATCTGTACTAAAATGCGCCCGGAGTACGAATGTTCCACCAGCTGAAAGGAAGGACCAACAGCATATACTTGAGTCTGAAGACTGGTCATGGCTAGCTAAGACCATAAATTGACAAGTCGAGAACACTTGACTTAGCCCAAACGATTCACTGCCAGGGGACACTAACTTACGAATTTGTTCTTGGAACATAAATGGTCTAGGCAACAAATATCGGATAAAGAGGTTTTGGATTACCTTCAAGCATTTGACCTCATTCTACTCCAAGAAACGTGGTTTGAAGAAGCCTTTCACCTACTTAGTTTTTAAAACCCATCATAGCCCGCAGTGAGAAGGTCCAAATTTGGTCATCTAAAGGGTGGTTTAACAACTTATTCTTCAATAAAGTCGATTACATCGACTAAGAACATAGACACCTTTACATCCCCAACTAATGCGATTAAAGCTCTTCAAGTTGACATAAGGGAAGGAAATATTAAACAACAACTATTACTCCTAAACATCTACATACACCCCTGTGACAAAATCAAAGGAGCAAAAATAGTAGGGGCAGAATTAACCAGATTAATGACCGAAGAATCCACAACAAATCTATTAATGTCAGGGGACTTCAACATGCACCTGATGGGTCCACAGAAGAAGGACGAGCTCCTTGACAAGCAATATCTTGCCTGGAACATTCCTTGCCAGGACCCGATTGACAAGAAGCGACAAACATCACATGCCAAGAACCTTGTAAAATAGCTGGAACATCTAAGCCTTGTGTCCCTAAATAGGCGCTTTGCTGGAGATCAGCCTCCGGCGGCAACATTCCACAGGGCATGTTCTAGCACATGGATAGATTATACTTTTGTATCCCTTTCATTCTTCAGTAAGATCATAGGCTTCCAGATCGGGGTCCAAGATCAAAGCGATCATTTACCACAAGAAATTTCAACAGGCTATCTAGATTATCATTAGATATGCCAGTAGAGGACCCAAAGTCCATCTACACGGTCAACTTCAGGAGGTTAAAAATTAAAACTAATCATCCAGAGGAACTATTATCAACGGCAAAGGCAATTTGGGAGCAACAGGAATGGATCGATATAAATGAAAGTATGATAGCATACTGGTAACATCTAATTAAAACATTGGGAGCGGCGAATAGGGAAAACGCTTCACCAGCTTTAAAGACAAACAGTTTGCCAGCCCATCTGGAGATCCAATCTCCAAATTTAAAAACTTCAAACCTCCGTAAGTTCATAAACTCAATATACAAATGAATACGTTCTCTTCGGCGCACAGGCCATGATCCCATCTTGCAAAGGGAGCTATCGCAACTCAAAGCAAACAAGAAAAAAGAAATCTGGCAGGCAAAAAGAGAAAAGAATGAGAACCTATGGGCGAGGCTATTGCACGACTCCAAGACTAACAACAGCGCGAGATTTTGGCAAACAATAAATAGTTTAGCAAACCAGAACGTGCAAAGAGTAAACTCCCACCTGTCAGAAGAAGCCTAGGCCTCGCATCTGCACCTACACTTTAATGCTCCATGGAAGCAGAGCTTCAACACACCAGAGACATCCTATCCATATTCAAAAGCTCCAACCAGGAGCAATCCTCTTCCATTCACAACCATACAGATTAAGAACAGGATAGCCAAGGGTAAGAGGGACCTTCAAATTATTCAAATTTGACCCGAAATATTGGGCTTCGATTCTAATGCCGCTGTATGTTCAAATAGCAGAAGGTGACATTATCCCAGACTCCTGGCGGGGTTCAATTATATCCCCATTATACAAGAAATGTGATAAGAACTCAGCTAAGAGTTACAGGCTTGTAGCGTTAATTGACATTGAGGCGAAATATTATGCTGGCCTCCTTCTGAACGACTTAACAGCCTGGATCGGAGATCAAACAATTATACCAATCAACCAAACAGGCGTCCGCTAGGGCAGGCATGGGGACAACTACTAATATTCTGGCATTACCCCTACTGATAGACAGGTCTAAGACAGCAAATCTACCTCTATTCATGTGCTTCATCGACTATTCGTCGGCTTTCGACAAAATCGATAGAACCAAGCTCTGGTACAAACTCATTTAACTCTCTTATTTTGAGTTTGAACATCTGACCATAGAACAAATGTTACTGATGACCCAAATGTGTCGTTTTATTTATATTTTATTTTGAAAAGTGATTATTTCTTATTTTTTGAATCTCAAAGAGCGATTTAAGAATTTTCAATGAAAAATTTAAGACCTTATGTACAACAAACAAATGATCATTACTCAAAAGAAACAAAAACTTTTTTTCGCAGGTAGAAATCTTTTTAGACTTTTTTGGACAACATATAGTACATACATTCAATCATACCACTCTCAAACCACACTATTTACATATATACAAACAATACAAAGAAAGAACATATAAATTGTATCAACAATGTAATCACTTTGATTTACAAAGAAGCCTAGAAAACATTCATATATTTCAAAACCATTCAGAAGTAAATATCACACAATTTTTGTTTTTTTAAGGCTTGAAAAGTCTACGCGTTTCGAACTCATATGAGTGAATGAGTTCTCGTCAGGACCAAGGTCTCTCAACCACTAGGAGACCAGAAATACAAATACGGTTGCCGGGACACCAAACCATATGAATATGGTGGGTCCGGGCTCCGTGATGATTCAAAGTGGTGGGGCTCCGGCTGAAGAATCGTCAATGTGTCCTAATGGCCGGTCTGGTGTGAGGTGACGAAGGACGCGTTGTCCGTGGGCGTTTGAGTTGAATCTTCCAACGGGTACGTCAGCACCGAGCAGCGTTCTGCTCTGCCAGTCGTCCGAATTTGGCGAAGCTTCCGGGTCCGCAAAGGATCCTGGGAGTTTGGGCCGATCAACCGTATTTGGGTCATCAGTAACATTTATTCTATGGTCAGATGTTCAAACTCAAAATAAGAGAGAGAAATGATTGGCAGCACATGCAATCTCTGTTGTTGTTTAGTAGCTTGTGGCAAGTAGTGCTGTTGGGAGCCCAAACCCAGCAGTCTTTTTGTTTAAGCTGGTACAAACTCAAGCAAATGAAAATACCATCTACTCTCCTAAATCAGTTAATACTCCTTCACACAACTACTTGGGTCCAAGTAAAGCTAGGAGACGGAAAGTACTTGTCCAGGAAAATTCCAACTACCATGGGGCTTAAACAGGGGTGCCTCTGGCCCCTATGCTTTTCAACCTATTCATGTCTGACCTATCAACAGAACTGGGTACCGGTAACTCTCATCCACCTAAGCTGGGAGGCTTCCCACTCTCCAACCTTTTGTACGCAGACGATCTCGTACTGGTCAGTCAGACCCCCATCGGTCTTCAACGCTTATTGGACACGACTAGTCGATACTCTACATCTAACGGCCTAACCATTAATTATGACAAAACGCAGGTTATGAGGATACATCTGAAAAAGGAAACCTCCCAATACCGCTGGCACATAGCAGACTCTTCAATCGAAGTAGTGGACCAGTATAAGTATCTAGGTGTGATCATTGATAACAAAGGGACTTTCAATCTTCAAAAAGAAGCAATTAAAAGAAGAGGCGAATCGATCAAACAGAAAACAGCCGGTCCTAGCCTTATCCCACTGTTACAAGTCTGGAAAGCGAAACTCAAACCAGCTATCACTTATGGGAGTGAGTGTCTGAGGGGGAAGAGATGCATTGACTTTGGACAGAACTGTGTCTAGAGCTGCCAGAATAATATTTAATTTACTAAAGTACGTCTCACCAGCCCAAATAAGGCTAGAATTCAGCATGCAAAGCCAAGAAATAGCCCGCAAAGGATCCTATGCTAAGGCCTGGCACAGGATAAAACTATCTGTAGCAGGCACACTGAACTCCCATTTATGGAAAGAAATACATCTAAAGAGTGAGTGTGCAGCAAGGTCTTATTTGACATCATCTATAGACCGTCTGGGACTCAAGGAACTCTGGGCAGCTTCCGGAACCTATCCCTGTTTTAAACAAATCGTTAACCAACCACTGAAAAAGTTATCACTAGCAGAAGACAAGGCGACACTAATAGAAAGAGCCCACGGATAGTTCGTGGTTCAGTTATGATAAATCCTCCCCACAACCATACTTAGGCACAGGCTTCAATAGAAAGAGGAAAGAAAAAAATCTTCACCTTCGTTTGGGCATTTTACCATCTTTACTGCATCTTCCCCCATGGAAGCGACTTCATGGTCAGTCAATATGCCGCTTATGCAAGGGTGCCAACGATAGTGAAAACCAAATGCGTCATTAATAAAGAGCCAAGAGATGGACTTTACAGTCGACGTTTCGGTCTTTTGTTGTTCACTCGTAAGACCATCTTCAGGACAACATATGTTTATAACGGTGACCCCTTAAAAGAATGGAGACTTTTCGTGATTGAAATCTCACAGGTCTGAGTAGAGTGCAATGTTGTCGACCTGGTTTCCTGAGTTATCTGATATCGCGTCTTCCAGATTGGAGCTTTTAAGGAACGGCTTCCTGACGTTTTAGTAATATTGGTTCTCTTGTGCGTATAAATCTACACAGAGTGCTCGAGTTCACCTTCGGGAAACAGTTGGGTTCTGGATACAGGCACGCCAAACCGGTAAAAATTTGTTCATTCTTATACTCACAATAAGGTTGTTTGAGATAAATGATACACAGATCCCAATGTGGTTAAGTCAGATAAATTGATATTTGTAATCTTCTCAATCTGGCGCCTGTAACTTTTTTGACTTAAACGAATTCCCTTGCTGGTATTTTCAAGTTTATATTTCCTGCCCAGGCCCGCAAGGGTATATTGTGTCACCCACCTTTTCTTAATTGACCAGCTGTGAAGGCATGATTTGGGGGTGGAGATGGACAACTAGCGTGTTGCTTTGTTCAATTCATGGAAGCGGCAGGGGCAAAAGCTTTTGCGTCAAGTAACCAGACTGCTTAATCACTGCGCCAAATGGCCCCTTAAAGCTAACTGCATATCTTCTCTCTTATTGCTATTAACAACTAACTGATGATGGGACAGTCCCTCTCTCTCACTTTGAAAATTGAGTCCTGCCTTCTTAATTAACAGACTGTGTAAATATTTACTGACAACTGCTCTGTGCTTGTTATACAATTTAAGAAGGTTTCATGTTTTATCTAAAAGGTTTTAGAATATGAACTCTGCTGCTGCTGCCCTGTGTATGTCCATATAATTCATGACAGTTTTACATGTTCAATTTAAATGGTTTTAGAATAAGAATGTTATTGGTGTTATGTTTTTGTATGGAAATTGTAAAGGTTTTAATTAACTAAACAAATATTACTTTACTTTAGTAACCTTAAGTACACGTTGGCGACTTCCACTGTTAAGTGTGTGTGCATGTACATGCTTTTGTATTCAGTCGTTTTACATGCACCTGTTACAAGAACCGTGCAGTTTAGAAGCAATGTTAATGTCCCATCTGCACAACGCTATCAAGACCTCCAGAACAGAGGTTCAAATCCTGATACAAAAAGTCTCTGGTTTCATGTTGCAACGATCCTGGTGTAAACCAAATCCAAACCGGTAGAAATAGTTCAGTGGGGTGTGGTCCTACTGCGACATCTACGTGACCTGTTTATTAAGCGTTTGAATCCTTCCAGTATGTAAATGCCCATTTTTCCCCCTTTTTTTTATTCTACATATGTATCTCCATGCTGCATCAGGCATTACATAATTGTGAATGGGCATGCTTTTCTATGCCTATAATGAAAACAGAATAAAGACAAGTGCTCTAAAATATTAACAAGCTATTCCTTTCAAACTAATGCCTCTCTGGACATTGAACATTATTGTGGGCGATAATAAGTTCTGCTATCTTGTATCAGTTTCAACTTTCAAACGACGACCTTCTCTGAGTTAGTTTGTGACTGCTCAGCAATCTTCTCAACTTCTAGGAGTACTTGGAGGAAAACCTTTCACTGTAGAATGCAAATCCACCATCCTGGTCTCTCGGGATCAGAAACTGTGTCCACCTTGATTAAGCTTGGTACACCCAGTTGAAAGTGGTTACGTGGGTGCTAGAACTGGCTTCCACTATAAGAGCCCAGGAAGGAGAAAGTGACATGAATAACCATTTAGCATATTTTATCTCGTTTCTGTATTTTCTTGCCAGGCGATTTTTAACCAAAGTCCATGTTTGAAAGACTTGTAAACAAATGTTTTACACCGTTTTTTCCTCACAGAATTCTACTCTACCTCCTTCACTGTGATTTGGGCATTCTAAGGCTACTGCTCTGACATCTTGCGTTTTTATTCATATCCACGTAAGAGCACAAACGGTGATGGATGGAGTGCTTGAATTCATCTCCGCCTCTAGTAATTACTCTGGTCTATGTTGCAGTCCATTGGTTTTAGTTTGTCTAACACAAGCAACCCTAGACTGCAGCTTGGGTGCTGTGGCACATCGATCTCTAACGTCTGGCCCTACCCCTTCTATTTGGGAAGACTCACTTAGCCCAAAAAGTGATGGATGAAATGGCTGAATAAATCTCAGCTACCGGTGGCTGCTTTTCAGTCAATCATTTTTTAAAAACTTTTCCATTGCTGGTAGAGACCAGCCACATATAAAGCAACCCAAGAACTACTATGCCACGCCCCCTCTTATGTGGAACATAACCTCCCCGACCAGTTTGGCCCAGACATTCTTCCATGCTCAATGTATGTGAGTTTCCGTTTGAGTGATCTTCAAAAACCTTTGTCTCTCTGCCATGCACATATTTACTAAAGGAAATTGAGGAGCACAGATGCTATGGGCCACCAAGCCACAGTTGATAATGTCTTCGATATAAAATACTACGGTAACTTGGATTCTTTGATATCATGTGGAAATCTACAACGTCCGTGTGAACACACACTTTTTACTCCAGTGAAGCCCTGAAGCAGTCTCCTTGCGAGACGAAACGTGTCAGCTATGGTCTTCTCTTTTTATGAAGAAAACAATAAAGAGAAATCCTTTTAAGAAATTTACATCTGGGATCTGGACATCTTATGTGCTCGTCATTCTCTGAATACTGATTGTAATAACCACAATTTGCTGAATAGTGCTGAACCCTTTTGTGTTTAACGTTTATGAAAGGCTTCATGTTTGCTAACTGATGTGATGACTGACACACACAGAGCCTATGCTTCATTTCTGTGAATCTGGCATTGCGTTATATCTTGTGTTTGGAATTCATCTGGGTTTATTTTGGGTCAATCTACTGTCTATGTCCAACGTGGCACCAGTACAGAAGGATACCCTGCAATTTCGAAACGGGTCTATATTCATATCTAGATAAGAGGGGTTTGGTACCAAGCGTTTTCACCAAATTGATAATGCCTACCGGTAATGGTAAGACTGTAATACTAGGGCCATTTTGCACATGGTCTCTAGACTTAGCAGCCTACACATCAGTCATCTGAAAGACTTTGCCACTTTCCCACACCCAAAGCTCTTCCTTTCTTTTCCTCCAGGGAAAGTGATTTAGGTCCTCATGGACAACACTACTGCCATGTTTTATCAAAACAAGCAATTATGAAATGTGTTGTCTCTGCACAACACTGCAGTCTTCTTGTTGAGTCCTATTTAGAGGGGAAAAGGAACAAAGAGACATACTATTTTACTAGATCGCATCATGCTTCACTCAAGTGGAAAATCATGCCTTTTTTTTACCGGATCTTTTTATTTGTTTCTACATTTGAACTCTAAAAAAACACAGACATTAGCATGTGAAACCTCACAGTAGCATTATTCAAATCATCTTTCGCACCACCCCCTGCAATGTGAAGACAGTAAAGAGTCTCTCGTTTTTCTGCCCCCTTCAGTCCACCATCTATTTTTTGAAAGAAGTTCAAACATGGCCCCCATAGCTTCTTGTATCTCCGTCGGCTGCCTCTGCTTGCGTATATCACTTCTTCCCTCAGTTTGAATGTCCATCCTGTCAGTCACTCCGCTATAGAGGGGCAGTGAGAGATCTCCAGTGGCAAGCAATGTGGTGAATTGTGGGTAGCAAACGTAGTACCACTACTGTCCCTGAGGCCCCCGCCATTCATGCATCAGTCTGTAAAATGGGAATTTGGGGTCCCTGTAGACTGTCCACTTTACTCAGTATCTAATAGACAGTCCCACCCAGTAGGACTTAATAATGAGGCACTTGCAATCTCGGACTGAACTTAGCTTCAGCCCATTCTCCCTGTTCTGGCTGACCCGCATCCTTCTCTCATTTGTCTAGCAGTTCCCTTAGAGGATCTGGGTATTGATTACAAATGGATAGTAAATATGGGAAATGTATTTTCCTGCCAGGGACTTGGTCAATTTAGTTTTAAGTGGGCTGAACTCCTGCAGATCAACAAGGTCTTGTGCATGTCTACCCAGTAGGTAGTGGTGTCTAATGCATGCCTAACCTGTAGGTAGCAGTAGAAATGTGTGGTATGAAAAGCAAATAAGATCCTCAAATGCAGTTTTGTATCCACTTTTCCAGACTTTACAAGTCTTTGAGATACCAATAAGGTCCATGTGCGCAATCACCAGAGCTCGGCCACCTACCACAGCGCCTACCTAAACAGAGTGTCTCACAAATAGTTGCCTTTCGTCTAATCCAGCACAGTACCATGTGCCAACTCACAATGCTCAATCTGGTTGGTGGTGGGAGAGGGGGAAATGTCAGAGCCATACAGCATACACAAACGTTTTGATCCACCCATCAAGCTCATCTCGAGGCTCATAAGCCGTATCATACTTGTCGCCAAAGAGCCAATCATTTATTGAGGGGGGGGCTTCAGGAAACTAAATAGTACAGATGAATATTTGTGACACCCAAACCTGCCCCCCGTTGAAAGGTGATTGAACACACGTTAAATGACTTGTGGGGTCTACACAGGCTACAGAAAAGTCCCTGTCTGAGCTCCAGATCCCTAAAGAAAAAGCTCTGAGGAGATGGTAAGGATAATTTTGAAGTGTGTATATAAGTTCAGGGAGGACGATCCTCTTGAACAGGGCTCCTTGCTGACATGATTGGGAGCTTGTTTCAGGCCTGCATGTTCCTCCCCACCTGATCAACCATTGGTACTCCGTTGAGGCTTCGGCATTTCTATGCATCAATGAAGATGCCAGTGGTAAGTTATTTAAATCCATCGACTGAGTACCGGCACTGCATCTTTCAATTCCTGCATCTCCCCTCAATGGTACATAAGCCAATTTGTCCCAATTACGTAGGAGCCCAAAATCTTCCCAATATACCTTTGGCATGTGTATTGGTGGGTAAGGCACAGAAATCTCCATCCTTTCTAGAAAGAGGAACTGATAGTCCGCTGGCCCCTGGGCTCATGTTTCAACAGACGCCACATATCTACTCATCTCAACAAATCCACTTAGCCAGTGGGTCAGTGACAAAGGCGGATAGTAGTGGGGACAAGGGCTACTCGTACGAGGTACCCCACTCTTGGGATAGAAGAGGGGAGAGCGCCATTACCCGTCTTCGGGTATCAGTGGATGTGTATAACATGTTGACATGCCTGCAGAAGCGATGACAAAGTTTATCCTCTTCAATACATGATGCAGGACACGCCAGCTCTCATTTGTAGGCTTTTGGGCACTAGTTGATGATGGGCACTGGGGCTCACCAGCTCATGCACTTAGGCCATGATCAGATGCAGGCGTTTAAAGTCAATGAGGCACAGTATGCCCCTGCATAAATCAGTTCTGCTTTCACTGCGGCACTATGTGCAACACTACACCCAGCCTTGTTGCAAGGACTTCATCCAGTATTTTCACTTTCAATATTGATTAAAGATATGGGCAGAGGATGCACAGTTGTCTGGAGGTCTTTTCAGCTTTGGGATTACCAAGATGAGTGCAGTCGTAGATCTGGCTGTAGTGAACCTATTAAACGCAGCCGGAAATCTATTAGGCCCTGGCGTCTTTCCTTATGGAAGGGATCTAATAGCCTTAATGATTTTTTCGTTGGTAAACCAAAGATTAATTGTGTCCATATCTGAGCAGTTTCGAATTATGGGACTTTCCTGGCTTGGGATCTGCCTGGCTGACTACAGCTGTTTACAATATTCTGCAAACAATCCAGCAATTGTGGGAGAACCCATTACCTCCGAACTTGGCGGTGGTACTAATAACTGGTCTTTAGTTGCTAACCAATAAAGCAGTTTCCTGCCTTGGCTCCAGTCTCATACACCATATGCTGAAAAGCCACTCATGGTGCTCCTGCAGTGTCCATTGACACCTGCTGGAATTTAACCCTCGCAGTTTAAAGGCGCCTAAGCACATGTGGCAAATTTTTGTTTCTCAAGGCTGAGTCTCTCTTTCTCTAGCTGTAGTATGGCTTAGATCTGCTCTTTCGTCTTAACATGCGTGGACCCAAGCCAGGGCTTTGCAGTGGATTTTGGCTTTCTAAGCTTCCCAAAGCACAGCTGAAGACTGCACAGTGCCCCAATTTAACTGTTTATTCCCGCACGTGGTCTGTGAAATTGTTATATAGGAGCCAACGGGTTCTTTGGCACCATTTGCCTCTGTCACCCCTCCACTCTGTTTAATTTCACTTCTGCTGGGGAGTGGCCAGAGAGGCCATGTGGGACAATGTGCACCCCAGCCAAGTCATCCATCTCCGCTGGCAGTAGTAGTCCAGTGGGAGAAGGAGCGATGGCGAGATGAGTAGATTGTGTATCCCCTCTCTTTTTGGTGCTACTTGCAACAAACATCAGTGAAGCCCAGTGACAAGGCCCACTCCACCAGGGCAAGCAATGGACTTCAGTGTGTCAGCGGTACCTGATCCCTCTGAATCCACTTTCCCATCCTTGCTGCAGTTGAAGTCTCCCCCAATGATCGTCCTGCCTCTAGGTACCTCATGAGCTTAGTTTGTTAGAGCATGCAGCAATTCTTAGGGGATTGCAGGTGGTAAATAGACAATTGCAATATTCCATACTAGCCCCTCCGTGGAGCCTGTGAACAGTACATAGTGCTCAAATTTGTTTGTGTTAGCATATGTATCTTGGATCGGCAAGGATGTATGTAGCAGGACTGCTACTGTTCTGGAGCCAGGGGTAAATCCTGAGTGATCCTCGTGTATCCCTGTCTGCCAATACAACTGCAGTTTGGGCCTAACAGGCGTATTTCTTGTAGGAACATTAGGTCAGGGGAGTGTGTTTTTAAAAAAAAAACATTTTTTAAAGTATTGGCACACTACACTCAACTTAATTATGCTATTTAAGCCATTGCCAATCCCTAACATTATTTTGAAGCTAGCAGGGCCTGCCATTTGTAGCTGATAAGCCGCATGCAGACTTTGGGTGGGTGCTTGTGATCTCTGTCAATCCAAGCCAACTGCACACCAACAACAGGTACCCTTACACCCTCCCCCTTAAAACGCCATACTTCCAACCCTGAGGCATCTGTTGCCTAAAACGATGACACTTTACAACTGCTCAGTGCTAGTTTCTGAAGGGCTGGACTAACGAAGATAACGTTTCTCTGTGCCCCTCTACCTCCTTTCCATCCTTTCTCTGTGAAAATAAAACCTAGGTGGAGCCCACTCCGAATGGTTCCAAAAACATTTGCATGCATAGAATACTGCACAATCACCGTCACGATGCAGTCTGTCGGTCCACCTCATGCTTAACCTTCACTCGTTGCTGTTGCATGCTTTGACTTAGGGCTGGCTGTTCAGGTCCTTCCACGTCTCATACTTCTGTCATGAGGCTCCCAGTGTGGTCCTGAAGGATCTGCACCGCACACAACTGGCTGGTGAGATTGCTTCACTTCGCATGGGCAGCCTTTCTCTTGTACTCCGTCTCATACCGCCCCCAGAGTTTCAAAGAAATGTGCCTTGCCTTGGATGGAGACTCAACATTACAGGAAACATCAGGACGTAGAAAAGCTCCATTGCTTTCATTTTATTTTTTACTTCATTGCTCCTGCTGGTATAGGCCAGAAATATTTTGATCTTGTTTGATTCCATCTCGACTTCTCCCCTCTTCTGGGCTGCCCTGCGTATCGCTTCTCTGTCAAGGTGGGTGAGGAGTTGAGGGGCCCGTAAGGCAGACAGGATGTCCAAACCCGGTGCGCTCTATCACAAAGCATTCCAAGAGTTCTTTTTGCAGGCTCTACAACGCCTAGCAGTCCACGAGGAACTTGACTAGGTTAGAGCTCTTTATCCCCTTCTGGTAGTCCCACCGGTCTAATTTGGTTCCTGTGTGCTTGTCCGTCAACATCTTCTAATCTCTCAGCCAGGTACTTAGTCGTCTTTTTGAGGTCGGCAGGGATAGATTTCATGGACTGGATGGATTTGTTCTCCGAGACACCCCCCCACCCCCCACCTCAGTAATGCAACCCACATCATTCCTGAGAGCCTGGCATATCGGGGAGACCTACAATCACACTACCATCAAGCGTGTACTCAAGTGAAAAGCACATTTCTATGTCGCCCTGCAGGATAATGTCCATTCTGACCACGTTAGGATCTGACACACCAGGTATTGCACCCCCCACAGTGCTATGGTTACCTGCCTGCAACCATCTTGGCAGACTTTTCCAACTTTGGTTAGGGGGGAGCTGACCATTCTTTGCACATGGCTATGCACCAGCTGTCTAGGGAAGCAACACGAGTTGCAAGATCATCCCTTTGGTGGCATGGAGCCACACCCACCAGCTGAAGGAGTCTCTCTGAACTAGATGTGTGCAGGTGTCTGAGGCAAAACAGTGCTAGGAACCCACTACAGTCCATTCCACAGTCCGTTGTAGGAGGGCCCTGTGACAACGCCTGTCATGTGGTGTTCATGCAGTCACACCGCAAGGGAACCAGTTAAGCCAGCTGGCTTTCGAGTTCAAGTGGTTACAGTCATGTCAGGAATCTTCTCCTCCCAATGTTAAAAAGGGTGTGTACCCAACAGGTGCTCAGATGGGGTGTGCAATTTGTATGGGTTTTGCGCTTCCGGTTGTCCAGGGCCACTCATTTCAGAGTCAACTTGCTGGCCAACTTGCCTCAGGTCACCCCGACACCTAGAATACCGCCTCATGTCACCTTCACCCTCATGTTGAGGGGGGAATTCTTGATGGACTCACTTACTGCTGTCCTCTGGGCTTAGGGTCCGATACAGCAGTTGCCATGTTTCTCAATGCAACCGCCCTCCTGACCCCAACCCCTACCCAAAACAGGCCATGCGTGTTATCTCCTCTCCAATCCCGGGCCTAGTCCCAGCTGCTAGAGGGGGAAGGAGGAGGGAAGGCCCAACCACCCGGCTCAGATACTGCGCAGCCGACCCTCTCAGAGGCAGTTACACCCATGCGTCACTACTACAACTTTCACCCCCTAACCCTTGCGCTCAAGCCCAGGTCTCTGGCCTGAATTCCTAAATCTCCGGGTCACCCCTGGCGCTGAGCAGTTGGCCTCAGGTGCATTTCCTCAGTGTGCAGCAGGAATTGGAGACAGTCAACCACATTGTTCTCAGGCGCAGCACAAATTGCAGAATTTGTCCATGCGAGAACAAGATGCTTGTGGGTGGCAGGGGGCAGAGCCTCTTTAGTGCAGGTCCGCTAGATTGGCGCACTGGCCACAAACCCTATCCCCACTGGAACATCTTTATGAAGGTTCTGTCTTCTTCAAGACCTGGGGCTAACTACTAATAGGACTGCTTGCCATAGAAAGCATTTCAGTTCCTGGAGTTGCATTCCACATGTGATCGAGGAACAAGGCCCTTTTGAAAAGTTCATCTTTATGGTTCTTTGTTTCCCTTCTGATTTCTTTTAGTTCATTGTCCTCCCGTGAACTTAAAGAGGTTCCTCAAATCCAGATTGACCACAATAGTAAGTCTTTTGGACGATTTCTTCTTTCATCCCAATGATATTAGCTGAATTTTTTTAACAAGAAATTATCTTCCCTGTTTTCCATCCCATATCCTATTCATGTCGGCTGAAGAAGCTGTTTGGTACTTTTGATGGTTTTTGACCAAGGATCCCATTTCCTGATAGTGAAGCGCTTGTAATTGTAAATCTGAAAACATTCGGGCAGTTCCTTTGCTCCACGCAGCCTAAAGTGTTGCAGACTTTCAAAGACACATTCCATCTCTGATGGCAACAATGGGGCTACTACATCATATATGAATGGGTTGCACAACTTGTGTTAAACCAATATTCCTCGTATCCTAAATGTCCGAATCCATCTTATGCGTGCTTTAACACTGGTGACGTGCCTAGCCCAAACGTACGTGTAAACTAAACATCATCAACATGGGGCTATCTTTTTTTTTTTTTTTTTTTTGTTCAGGAAATTTTTATTAGGCTTTTCAAAAGTAATACAGAAACATGGCATAAATAATTAGGTAAAAATACATAAGAATGTAATATGAAAAGCCATGACAATATCAAAAGAAGTATATGAGAAAAAAGGGGGAAAAGGACAGTAAAGAAGGAAGAAGGAAAAAGGAAAAGAGGAAAGAAAGAGGGAGAAGAGGAGAGGGGAAACAAGAAGGAAAAAGAAAAGAGAAGGAAATATCATGTGGGATTAATAGTACGAGGCAAGGGAGAAGGATTGGAAGAAAGATAAGAAGTGAAAGGGAGCCATAATAGATCAGATTTAATTTTTAGAGGGACAGAGGTAGAGAATGCGATAGCAATTCTATGTTCATCACAAATATAGTTCCACCAAGTATGGACAGAGAGTTTAGAATTATCTTTCCAACACGATAAAATAACTTTAAATGCAAGAGCAATAAACAGGTCTAATAATTTAGAAGAAGATACATCAATATTCATATCATCTGATAAAGAACCTAAAAATATATTTAAAAAAGATAATTGAGAAGAACAAGAAATCATTGGCATGCAAATATTCCATATTTCAGTCCAAAAAGATAAAACAGGGGTACAATCATATAATTGGTGTTTAAGAGTACCCGGTTCCTTGGAGCATGACCAACATAAAGGTGAAGAAACAGGAGAGAATTTATGAATACTAACCGGGGTAATACCAACTCTATGATATATAAAGAGTAAAGATTGCTTAATGCGTGCAGCAACAGACACTTTAAAAAGTTTAGACCATAACCGATCCCACAATGCAACAGATAAGGAGACATCAAGGTCAGTCTCCCAAACAGTCTCTACATTAGATTTAGGACGATCTGAGATATTAGATAACAAAGTTGAATAAACTAGAGCAGCTTTAGGTAATTGAGTAGAAAATAGGGGATACAATGGAGTGGTAGGCGTGAAAGAGGAGAAAGGCTCAGAAGAAGAGAGGGAAGACAAGTAAGATTGAATTGCAGATGTTATAATAGTATATTCAGTGAGACACGATGCAGGCAAATTAAACATATTTTGCAATACTGGAAATGAAATGAGGGAGGAACCAATAAAAAATTGATGTACAAATAGGATATCCTTTTCTTTCCAGTGTTTAAAGTAAAATGATTTGCCTTTGTATCTAAGAAATTTGTTGTACCACACCACAGAGGATAGAAAACATTGAAGAGGGGATAGGGTAGAGAAGAAGACATTTTGTAATAGAGCTTAGGAGTATTTCAAAATAGGGTATTTAGATAAAAACGTACAATTTGACATGAAAGTAATATGCTGGAATGAAAAATCTTTCAAAAGGGAGCGTTCCACAAGAACCCACTTAGGAACCGGATTATCCATGAAGTCATATGCCAAGGAGAAGGATTGTTTAATCAAAAAGGCAGAGTGGTACGAATTAAAATCAGGAAATCGAACACCACCTTCATTTTTAGGTCGAATTAACTTATGTAATGCAATTCGTGGATGTTTGTTATTCCAAAGGAATTTTAAACACAGAGAATTAATACGTACAAAATAAGATTTAGGAATTTTAAACGGAAGCATGGAAACCGTCTAGAGAACATGTGGGGTAATCATCATTTTGATGGTATCCAATCTACCCCACCAGGATAGTAATAAGGAGGACCACAGTTGAAGAAGGGATTGAATTTTCTTAGTTAGAGAATTGAATGTCAATTTGAGGGTATCTTTTAGAGAGGAGGAAAACCAAATACCGAGGTATTTGATTTTGGAGGGGCACCATGCAAAATCAGTATTATTAAACATGTATTGAAAACAAATTGGATTAAGGGGAAGAACTTCTGTTTTAGATAGATTAAGCTTATAACCTGATATGGATGAATACAGATGCACTTCATCGAGAAAATGTGGGAGGGAGGATTCTGGGTTGGACATGTAAATGAGGACATCATCAGCATATGCAGACAACTTAGTTTCTACAGAGGAAAGTTTTATTCCAGTAATATTAGAGTTGGAACGAATACGTTCTAAGAAAGGTTCAAGACATAAAATAAATAACAAAGGGGAAAGGGGACAACCCTGTCTTGTGCCTCTATTTAATGAAAACAATCTGGAAAATTGGTTGTTAACAAATATACTGGCACGAGGGGAGGAATAAAGGAGTTTAATCAAGGATATAAAAGATGGACCAAAACCAAACCACTTGAGGGTATGAAACCTAAATTGCCAATTAATGCGATCAAAAGCTTTTTCAGCATCTAGGGATAGGGCTGCCAATGGAACATTAACATTTTTACTATGAGCAATGACATTAGAAAAGAGGCGAGCATTATCAGCAGCAAGTGTACCCTTCACAAATCCCACTTGATCTGTTTTGATTAAACGGGGGATAACTGAATCAAGACGAGAGGCAAGTATTTTAGCAAAGATTTTGCAATCATAATTAATTAAAGATATGGGGCGGTACTTTTTACAATGCGAGTGGTCTTTGTCAGGTTTGGGGATGATGACCATGAGAGCATCCAAAAAGGATCCAGAGGCTTTGGCATCAGAAATAAATGAATTAAATAATTGAAGGAGTTTAGGTGCAAAAAAAGAATGAAAAGAGGAATAAAAGTCAACAGGTAAACCATCAGGGCCAGGGGCTTTTGACTTTTTAAGAGTGTTAATGGCTGTAGTGATTTCCTGGAGAGTAATTTCCCGCTCCAGGAGAGCAAAGTCTACCGGAAGGGTAGGGGGAGACGGATGGCCCTCAAAAAATGTTGTTAAGTTCGAATCCGAGGGATGAGTATCATCAGAGTATAAGGTTTGGTAATAATTGTGAAATACTTCAGCAATATCCTCATCAGAAGTGACTAACTAATTGATAGTCATTGAAGATGGGACCAACATTTTTTCTCTCTGATTTTATTTTTAAATAATTTGCCAACATTTTCCCTGCTTTGTTCTGGCCACCATGGAATTTAGATTTGATTTTGAGAAGGGTGTGACAAGCTTCATTGGTAATAATTTTATTAAGGTCAGTTTTGGCAAGAATTAACTCCTGAAGGGCAGAGGAGGATTTAGAAGTAAAATAGGAGTGTTCGAGGTTTTTAATTTTTTTAAGCTGGTCTTCATATTTTTGTTTATTAAGCTTCTTTTTGGTAGCGACATAGGATATAGTAAAAGCTCGAAAAGAAGCCTTAAATGCATCCCAAGTGATGGGAATAGAGGTGTCCAAGGGATTATTAAAGGAGAAATATTCATTGAAAAACTCTGCACTTTTTTTCATGAAAATGGTATCAGATAAAAGAAAAGAATTACATTTCCAACGACTAAATTTAGGGGAAATAAGAGAGAGATCCAGGGTAGTGTAAACAGGGGCGTGATCAGAAATAAAAATAGAACCAATATCTGATTTTTGAATGGATGGCAAAAGAGACTTACTAACCATGATTTAATCAATTCTCGAACGTGTGTGATGAACATTAGAAAAAAAAGTATATTCTAATAAATCAGGATTACATACTTTCCATGAATCATATAAAGGGCGAGAAGCAATGGAAGATTGAAAACTCTTATGAGACTTGTCCGGTTGAAACTTACTGGAGGATAAACGATCTGAAAAAGGGTCTATCCATTGATTAAAATCACCAGCAATGATAAAATCTGGGCAATCTATGGAAGCAATTAGAACTTTGATATCTTTCCAAAATTGTGGATCCGGACGAACTGGACCATATATATTAAGCAATACCAGTGTCTTGTTATGAATAACAACCTTAGCCATTGCCCAACGCCCTTCATCATCACTTTGAGAAGAAATTATCTGAACATTTAAGGCTTTATGAAACAATATAGCAACCCCTCCTTTTTTGTGAACAGCAGGTGAAAACACAACCTGACCCACCCAATGTCTTTTGAGCTTAAGAGATTCAACATCAGAACAATGTGTTTCTTGAAGAAATACAACCTGCGAATGAAATTTGGACAATACCTTTTGATGCTTGACAGGATGACCAAGACCTCGAACGTTCCAAGAGACAAAGTTACTCATGTTGGTAGGAGGGGAGGATGGGCAACAAATGGATCAGACACATGGCAAGGAGAACACTACAAAAGGGAAGACAAAAAATACCAGTGAGAAAGTGGATTTCCAAAACGCTCACAATATCTAGACCAAATACAGGGCTCGACAAATCATATAAAATGCTCTAGACCTGCAGGTCTAGTAAACTACAAAATCTCCTCGACCTAACTTAAATGAACTTGACCTCAAACTCTGAAAACTGAGCAAATGTGACAAGTTAGCAAGATTTAAAAGCATTTTTATTGCTCATTTACTTCGTGAGCAATAAAGATGCCTTTAAATCTTGCTTTCTTGTCACATTTCCTCTGCTTTCAGAGGCAGAGGTCAAGTGTCAAGTTTGTATTCCTACTAGCCAGAAAGGGCGAGTAGGACCTAAAAATAGCTCGTCCTTAATCAATCTCACTCGCAAATGCGAGCGGTCGAGTGAATTTCTCGAGCCCTGAAATAAACCCATAAATAAGAGAGATGACATTACGAAGAACAAAAACAAAGGTAGACACCGTTTAGGAATAGAATAGCATTGAGACTGGGAAACAGAGTAAAGAAACCAAAAAGAGAGAGGGAGAAAGAGAAGAGAAAAAGAGGAAAAATAGATGAAGACAGAAAGAGAGAGAGGATGAACAGATCAAGGCACGAAGGCCTGATCAGAGAAAAAGAGAGCAACCAAAACATCTGAGGCGAGGATACACCAGAAAGAGAACGCAACCCATGAGCTACCAAAGAAAAGGACTTTTACAGATAGGAAAGATACAAGGATGTGAGGATAATACCTCAAAAAGGAGGTCAGGAAGAGAGGAAAGGATCAGAAGAGGTCAAAAAGAGTAGAAAAGCAACTATGAAGAGTAAAACATGAGGAAAAAGATTAGTTAGTGTCCATAGTAGAAGGAGAGACACTCAGGAGATAATCATGAAGTTTCTGCGGATCATCATAAGATCTGGTACGGCCACCATGCGTGATCTTGCAGAAGCAGGGATGCAGAATTCCATATTGAATGTTCAGCTGTCGCATCAACGGTCGAAGATTCAAGAATTCCTTGCGCCGAGCATTCGTAGCCGATGAAAGATCCTGTGAAATAAAGATGTTATGACCAGACCACTGAAGACGACGTTTGATCCTGGCGGCCTTCAGGACAGTCATCAACTCCGTGAATTCTAGGAACAGCATGATGATGCCACGTGGTTTGGAGGAGTTGGAGTTCATACGGCCAAGACGATGGGCCCTTTGGATATTAAGAGGATGTGACGATGGTTGAAGGTCCAAAAGTTCCTGAAGAAATTTCCGCATAAAGGATACCATGTCCACACCCTCCAAATTATCCGGAACACCATAAACGCGTAGATTATTTCTTCGATTACGATTTTCCAAATCCTCGGTATGAAGCTTGAGTTTATGGATCTCTTGTTCCAACAATGGAATTTCAGTGGATACATCTTGGATATCGCTCACACGCTGTTCCAGATTCAAAACCTTACCCTCCATGACCACCCAACGCTCCTCAATTTGCTGTAATTTTGCATTAGTAGCAGTCATAAAAGGTTGGAGACCTCGCACCTCCTCAAGGATGGAATCCAGGACAGGATTAGACGAAGAGTTAATGGGGGAAGGCGGGTCATTCTTAGGCCTCTTAGGTTTGGTTCCAGTCTGTGACATTTTCGGTGAAGTAGAAACATTTGCCATGATAGTGAACACCTGTCAGGGATCCACACAGTAGTACGAATAACGTATGAAGGCACCACCCTGAACAGCAGGTCCCAATAAAAATATGGACACCAACTGGCTTAGAGACGCTAGGTAGTAAGAGGTACATATAGTGTGCGGCAAAAATGAGGCGGCAAATAGAGAACAGTCAAAAGCATGCACTACCCTTGAGTGCTGATGTCTTCATTGGATTGGGAAAGGCAAGAAGAAAACATATGACATATTGATGATATAAGCCACACTGCACAAAAAAGGTGCGTCTACCAATGCCAGTCCACGGATAAGGTGTTAAGGCGTAGGCAATGTCACATTGAAGGTAATAGCGTCTAAAGAGGCAAAATGTAGATCAAAAACCCAGCAGGACTCAGAGGCAATAGGGTCTCCTCAGATATAATATGCAAAAACAGCAAACAAAATGACAGTAGGAAGCACAAGAAGATAGGAGGCAATGGGTTTGTATGCCAGCAAATATAGTCAGGCAACCTCTCCAGAGCGTATATATATTTAGGGTAAACAAAAAGAAACAGAGCTCTTCACATGGAGGTATTTTAAAATGGCGGCCATAATTCCTCAGAGGAACTGCAATGAGAGCTGGACTCGACAGGTACAGTGCATTTGGCTTATACAGAGCACTTAAAAACGAGTCTAGATTGAAAAAAGTGTCACAATAATGTTTCCTGATTCATTAACGCCTGAATACTGAAACAATGCAGAAAAAACGATGTAGGAAGGTATTCACGATGTCAACACACAAAATGGCGGCCATCCGTGATGAAGAGCTATGATAAAATTACCGATTTAAAACTTCGGCGTTCCGTTGCTTAAATAAACCGCACAAGTGCTCCATTACAATCTGTCCACCTTCTGACGCTGTTGTAGACTGAAAGAGCCGTTCAAAAAACGGCAGGAATGGTCCTCACAGCATCCGCGATTAAGTCCAGAGCGGAGCTCACGGGAAAGCCATCCTCTGCCGCCGGCGCGCAAGCCACGCCCCCCAACATGGGGCTATCTTTTAACCCCAAAACTAGTGGCACAGCCAATGTTGCATTTGCAAATGTTCTCATTTCTTCAACATTTATACTTCTTTAAATTCCATGTTTCCTCTTCTTTTTCATTTTCACTATAAACCATTCAAATCCACATGCAAGGAAATGCAATTTTCTGGGTTTCTCAAGTTTAAGTGGGCCATCCGCACCTCTTCTCCAAAAACACGTACAAAGGCGAAATTCATCAAAAGCAGTTTATTAACACCCAATGCATTTCGGGCCTCTGGGGCCCTTCGTCAGGGGTTAACTGAAAATGACAATAAGACTTCTATTAAAAACCTCCAATATAAGTACAATTAATCTCATGGTACTGTGCTTATGGTACAAGTTACACACCGCTAAATTTAACATCTTAAGCCCTCTGTAATTTTATCTGCTCTGTTCAAAACCAGTTGATTCTTTTCATTAATCAGCATTCCTTCACTCTTCCTATTAGTACGTTACTCCCACTCACTTGATCAATGACTCCCCTCCCCTGACCCCATCACCCAAATCAACCCCCATCTCTATCCCGCCCATACTTCCATTTTACTGGTGCAAGACTCTTCCAGTGCGCGCTTCACTCATCTCCTCCTCCTGCTTCCCCTTGCTTAACAACCCTCGCTCATGTCTACTTTCTACCCCGCTATCTTCCTTTTTACTTGTAGTTGTCAGTTAACACACTTCGTAAAGATATCTTACTCATTTGCCCTAACCGGACTCTCTCAATCACCCCTCTCGCATTACAAACAGCCTGTCCTGTTTGCTTTGCTCGCTTACCTGCTGTTAAGTATTCAAAGTCAAAGATTTGCTTTATTCGGTTAAAATTTAAAACCATCAAAGCACAGGACAATATTTCATGATGTAAATAACACATCACAAACAAACAAATTCTATAAATAATGCATGAGCCAAATACTATCACATTCCACCATCAGATAAAAGAAAACTTGGTGTGCAAATAAATAGATTAAGAAGTTTGTCACCAAATGAGTTCTCCATTTAAGATCTAATAATTCATCACCTAAATCATCACACCACAAATTTTCTGTTTAAAAAGTCACTATAGGTAAAAAGGTAGAGGGCAGTTACCGCTGTAGCTGTACTTTGTTTCTTCTCCTGATGGCCCCTGTGATGTAACTAGCTACCCCGAGACACACCACTGTGGTCCCAAGCGTTTGAGCAAGTTAGACCGGCTATGGCCTACTTGCAAAGTTACAGCCCCTTAACAATGGCAAAATAAATTTCTTGCGTAAAAGGACATAAAAATCGCAGAAAAAATTCATCCTCCTCACTTCCTGCACCAAAAGGATTTAACAATGGGGTCACTGCCTACACCATGGTTTTTGCGGACATTACTATCGTATTCTCAGTTGATTGGGAAGGAAAAAAAACATAATGACAGATTAAGGAAAAAATTTCCCCTATGATCATTGTGATACTCTTAGTTCTTACCCTTTCTCCATCACAAAAGTATCAAGCCATCCCGCGAATTAACATATCCTTTGCTATAACCTTACATAGTGGAAAACAAAAGGTAGGAACTGGGGATGGTGGTTTTTGATGCAAATGTAAGTTCACATGGGGATAGTCTCTGACATATTGAGGATTCTGACGTTTTTTTTCTTGGTCCTCTCGTAATTCCAGCCTCTTCGAGCAGGCTCCTCTGCAGGAGCGGCCCGTGCAGGTAAGAGCGATGGGGTGGGGAGGGTCTTGTCTGTCGAGTGTCCCCCCAGCTCACTCCTCTTACCTGCATGGGCTGTTCCTGCACCTCTGTGCCCCTTATTGAGACCAAGGAGAATACCTCCACCGGTTTATGGACCTCAATGAGTGCCAGAAAGAGGCCCACATCCTTGGTTTTCCGAACACTGTGGGAGACAGGGCAACAAGCAGTAGAGCGTGCACCTCGCAGAGCACAAGGATGGAGACCTGCTGTATCTGGTCCACCTCACGGTACACCAGAAGACCTAGCATTGTCCTGTGTGCTTTTTGGGATATCACCAGCCTGTGCTTTGCAGACCTTCTCTAAGGAACAGTGACCAATGCCCGCGCAAATGATAACTTCCTCCTGGCAAGATGAGGCTGCTGTTTGTGGGTGGCACTTATCAGACATGTGAATCTGGTAGTGAGAGTAGTTCTTCTCCATGGCCTACCCAAATGGTGAGGTTAGTTTCACAGCAGACTTAAATGTCAAGCCAAGCTGCCCCAGCTCAGAGTTCTTATTGCTCAGTGAGTCATTGGCACATCATTCTCAGTTGGTCATGGCGTTAGATAAGCTCCATATTTATGGTGTCCCGTAACCATTGAGAGATAACTGCTATGTTTGTTGAGGTGATGGCAATCGAGATTAACTGTGGCTCGGATTAACCCTGTGGAGGGAACCAATCACCCTCTGCTAAGAACACGGAAACAAACTCCTCTTGGGAAGATAACATCTATTCTGATTCTGACTGATTAATCATTTGTAGTGAAGGTCAGGTCTCACAGGAATGCTGATGTGGTTATTCCACCGCTTCAGGTGAAGTCAGGGGTAACTGTGCCGCGGTCTCCCATATAGGAAGAAAATGTGTGCTTTTGCCTCCTCTCTGACGCTGGCAGCATACCTCTCTGAATGTCATGGATTCCTTTCTCCTCCTAAAAGCTCCTGCATCTAGAAGAGCCTTTGATGACAACACAGGCACTTTAATAGACATTTTAGAGTCCATGCAAGCCATGGGATTGCTGCTTTGGTTAGCACATTTAGAACATTTCAGAGGTGTGATAGCATTTCTGTAGTTTTGTTAGACAGGTCAGTCAAACACATGACAGAAGGTGACATTTTGAAACATATTGCTAAACTCAATTCCACATCCTACGTCACTGATGCTCTCCCCTCCATCCTAGTTCAAAGACTCAACCACACCATCTCCCCATTCTGGACCAAAATCATAAATGCCTTTCATCAGGTTACGTACTGGACCACCTTTAACTCGATAGTCACCCCCATACTAAACAAATCCTGGGGCTGACCCCAACGATCTTAACAATTTCAGACTCCTCAACAATCTTCCTTACCTAGCCAAAACGCTCGAGAAATGTGTCCTACTTCAACTTGACCAACACTTAGAAGAATTCAAGCTCCAGGACACCTTCCATTCAGGAAAGGTTGTAGCACCTAAACTGCTATGCTTAATATAACAGACAACATGCATAATGCCTTCGGTGAAGGCGAGACCTGCCACCTAATCCTACTGGACCTTTCATCAGCATTTGATACAGTTCATTACACAGCTTAGCTTTAGACGCTCTAGACCCGCACTGATATAATTGCCACTGTCCTGAGATGGTCCTCAACATTGCTTCCAGGAAATAAAAATCCACAGATGTCTCTCGAAGCCTGCATCAGTACCTCAAGGTTCCATCCTCTCACCAGCCCTATTCAGTCTCTTCATGGAACCCCTCACAACTATCCTGAACAAAGCTGATATCAAATATCACCTAAATGCCAATGACACACAACTCTACTACATTATAAAATCACTCAGCGACATCCAACGTCTTGATACCGCACTAACTAAGATTCAAACTTTGCTTAGTACCAACCACCTTAAGCTGAACCCCAACAAGACTGAACTTCTTCTCCTCTCTCAAAAGAGCAATCCCCTACCCATACAAGATTGGTTCAAAACAACGGGCCTATTACTCTGTCAGTTCTCCACTAAATCCCTGGGTATCACCCTAGATACAAACCTGTCGGTGAAATAGCACATCAAAAATACAGCCAAAGGTGCGCTCTACACACTAAAACAACTAAAAAAATTCAAACCATTTATCCCCCTGAAGATCTTAAGACAGTAGTACACTCCCTAGTCCTCTCGAAACTTTACTCCGGCAATTCCACCCTGACAGGAACTCCTAAATGCCACCTTCAGCCTCCAAGTACAATCCTCAATGTGGCTGCCAGGCTCATCACAGGAACTAAAGGGTTTGACCACATCTCTCCTGCTTTCAAAAGACTCACTTGGCTCCCTATCAGAGGAAGGTGCATCTACAAGACATCGTGTGTCACCCGCAAGGCCCTACATACTAATAACCCCAGATATCTAGAATCTAAACTATTGCAAGCAGGAAAAAGCCGGGCTCTGAGAACCTCTAACTCGCTCCTTCTCATACCTCCTAGACTTAAAAAATTAAAAATAAAAAAAATCACTGACACACTCCTTCTCTAGAAATGCCCCCAAGATCTGGAACTCAGTCCCTAAGGACCTGCGCTGCAACCCTTCCTTTTCTTGCTTTAAACGGGACCTCAAATCTTGGTTACACAACAAATACTTCAACTAGACTCCCAAAGACCTAACACTCTTGGACAACACCTCTTAGAAGTCCCCTGACAATTGTACTATGCTGATTTGATGTCTATCCCCTTCCCCAGTACCCAGTTGCTTGATTGATATATATAACTGTGCTCTCACTGTGTCTACTTCAATGCGCTGTTGTCCTATATTTTCTATATGCCTACCTATGATTCCTACCTGACTCTCATGTATTTGTTGTAAACTTATTCTCTAAACATGTGAAGCTCTGTTACCTTTTGGGTCTAGCCAGCTCTATATAAAATTCAAAAAATAATTAAAATGACAACTTTGGCTCAGTTAAAGCTACAGAATACATCTCAAACATGTCATTCACTCGGTTCAACCTTGGAAGTTTCTTCCTAATTGTTTAAAGGGGCTAAGGTATGTAAATACGAAGGTAGACTTGCCTTTGATATGCTGTCTGATCGAATTAAGAAAAAGATGCCGCGATTACTGGAGGATTTCTGGATACTTTGTATCAAGTAGTTGCAACCTTGCGGCCCGAGGTTGAAAGGCGGCGCAGGGTGCTCGAACTTACATTTTTGGGTTCAAGTATGAGGCATTATGTGACTAAAGTGATTTTAAATGTTAATGATACCGCACACGTGATTTAATATCTAAACGTTTCTACACTCAGCAACAGTTCTGAACGAATACGTCATATGAAATGTCCATATACTGTAAAGATGAATTTTTAAGTATACTCTCTGCGCCTGACTTAGAGTGCGTGTGTATATGTATGTAACCATGAGTAATTAAACTTATTTTCACCAGCAAAATTGGAGTCCGTTACTGATTCTACCATATCTAAAGGGAATTTAAAGAATAAATGACAAAGGGAGATATATATATATATATATATATATATATATATATATATTTAAAGAATAAAGAACAAAGGGATGGATATATATATATATTATTTTTTTAAAGAATAAAGAACAAAGGGGGATATATATATATATATATATATATATATATATATATAACAAAAGGATATATATGTATTTAAAGGACAAAGGGATATATATATATTATACATATATATTTATATATATATATTTTTTTTAAGAATAAAGAACAAAGGGATATATATATATTTAAAGAATAAAGAACAAAGGGATATATATAATATATCTCCCTTTGTTCTTTATTCTTTGAATAAATATATGTATCCCTTTGTCCTTTATTCTTTAAATATATATATATCCCTTTGTTCTTTATTCTTTAAATAAATATATATATATCCCTTTGTTCTTTATTCTTTAAATAAATATATATATATCCCTTTGTCCTTTATTCTTTAAATAAATATATATATATATCCCTTGGTTCTTTATTCTTTAAAAAAAAAAAATATATATATATATCCATTTGTTCTATATATATATATATATATATATATATATATATATATATATATATATATATCACACACACACACACATACATACATACATAACCTAAACAACAATCCCATGGGTAGATGAATTGGAGGCTGTTATACCTCAGTTTCATGAAACAATATGTCCCTGAGACGTAGCACCTCACAGCATGTCAAAAATGCAATCAATTAAGCAACACCGACTCAATAATTGGGTTCTAGAGCAGAAATCACATTTTAAAGATTTATTACAGAAAGTCTAAAGGTGCAGTGCCGAAATTTTACATGCAAATGCATAAAGTCCTTGCCATGAGGGCTTGCAGAGTCTTCTGCCTCACCCCCCAAATTCTGGGGTTTATATGCAATTTTCTTGCATAGAAATCCTCAAATTCTGCCTAATCAATATGTGAGCAAAACAAGTATTGTTCTTAGCAAATCGGATCTCGGTTGTATGAAATGTCATTGCCTTGGCATATAATCCCACCCCACTACATGACTATTGAGTCTGCCAACTATGTGCTAACGTCATCCGGAAGTGGCAGGACAAACTAGATACAAGGACAACAGCAACCGGTTGTGAATGAATAAAATACAGTGAGCTAGCAGAAGGGCCTTGGAAAAGTGCAACATTACTGTGGCTGTATTGGAACGTTTTTTCGAGAACAACAGGAACAACTTCAATGGAAATAGACAAAAATGACTGCTAGATTGCATGTTCCAGAAATAATGAACATTGACCAAGCAGGAGTTAAGCAAGATTGTGTTGAGGCCTAATTAACATAAGCCAGAACAACCTACTTTAACAAGACATAGCAAATTTGTTTCAAATGCAATAGCGCAATGTCCGTGTATACATGTAAATATGAAGGAGAATCAACATTCCGAACATTATTATTATTATTATTATTATTATTTTTTTTTTAAAACCTTTATTGAATTATCAAAGCATTACAAGCACAGGCCTACAACCACAGGGGCCGGCCGCAAACTCAGGATATAGATTCAGGTGGCATGCAGATGTATACGACCGCGTAATATCAACGAGACAAGCATAGCTTATGATTGCATGTGCCATTAAGCAAAGGATATCAAAGGTTTCATTTTTTTGGTTATGAAGAAGCAGTAGTGGCTGCACTATCGATGGCGTCACACCATAGAATAGAATTAAGAAGAGATGGGGGGGACGCACCCCGCAATGTAATCAGAACCAGGTGATGAATATTACAGCCTTAAACATACTACGTCCGCTGAGGCAAACAAGGAGCCAAAATCAGTATAATAGCGAGCGATTCAGCTAGAGCATCATCCCGAAAAACCCACCCTCCAGGGAAGTAAGGCATAGGCAAGTATAGACGCCAGATAGAGAAAGAAGTGAGATAGAGAGAGACAGCCAACCTACTGAAGAGGTAGGAAAGCCCCACCTGAGAGTAAGAGAAAGAAAGAGAAAGAGACCATAGAACAAAACAAACTAAAACAATACCCCCCCCCCCCCCACACCCACCACCCTGCACCCCTGTAATGGCTACGGCCAACCCCACTAACAGCGTGCCTGTCGCCCCAGAACTGCCCTAAAGAAAGGAAAGAAAGCGGAGGAGGAGAGCAATAGACACACTCCCGGTCCTCATTACACCCCACCAGCAGCAGCCTCCCCAAATTCCATGTCGACTATTAAAGCAAGTATTGAACACGTACATGGGGAGAACTCCAATAAAAACCTCCCGTCTCCCAATAGCATACACGGTGCATATCCGGCATAAACAGATAGAAAAGCTAACCCCAAATGTCAAAGTCAACCTTGACCAGTTCGGTTCTTCACGAAAGCCCATGTCGTCCAAGCCACAACAATCGCGAGGAAGGCGAAGCGTCCAAGACAGTTCAAAACAATGGCAATGGATCGAGGAGAGGAGACAAAATGGCGGCATCTGAAAATTCGACAATTGAGGATGATGAAGGAAGGCAAACCTCTCCGAAAGTCACTGAAGAACTGTCCTTGGCGGTAAAAACCTTTAGCAACCATGTTCCGGCGAACAGGAATGGAGCAGGGAAAGCCAACGGCGATCACAGGTGCATCCTCCATAAGACCAGAATCATCAAAATAGGCTAAAACCGGCTTCCGTCCGGGGGTCTCTAAATGGTGCGGAGAATAATCCACGGGGTCCAAGGCATGCTGACAGCTTGTCGGATTATCCGCTTCCGGTTCCAAGTGCGCGTTATCCAGCTTTACAGACATCCGTTGGCACAGGACGGCAAAGTGAGAGCGGAGCGCCCCAATGGCGGCCATCACGGACCTCAGTGTTGGTGTACCGTCAGTATCCCTCATCTCCTCCAGCATGAGACGAGGCAGGATTCGGATCCCTGAAACACCGTCCAGGAACCGGGCGCACACGGGGGTTATGACAACGAGCGCTCACACAACAGGCAGGGTCGGTAGTTCGCCACGCGCGGGGGCCAGCCCGAGAACCCGGGCTCCCCGAGCATAGGACCCCCGATCGCGGTCACCGATATCACATGCGTCACTGTGCCGTGTCCTTGAATGAAGCCGATTACTCAGTTGCCAACTGGAATTAGAAGGTTTGGACCGAGGTCGGGAGACCGGAAGCAACCCTGGTCCCACAGCCGATGTTGATCACATCCAACCCGGATGGGTCAGAAATCGAGGTCCCGGTGGAAGCTCTGGGATAGGCCGAGAAGCAAATTCGACGTAACTTTGTCACCCGGTAAGTTGGAGGGTCCGGGTTTGCACCGCAGGAGTCAGGAGCACTTCATACATGTGGGAGTCCGGCGTACTGGAAGGATAAAGGGCAGGATATACGAGCTGCCGGTGGAGGTCGGCGGAGCCGGGAGCTTATGCGGCCATCTTGGATCGTAGCGTAGCTCCTCCCCCCCATTCCGAACATTATTAATAATGCACGATAAAATAAAATGCACAAAAACATGTCGGAGCATTCCACTCTGTCACGAAACCCACAAGCCAACACATCTGTATAAGAAGTCCACAAACAAAAACATGATTTTTAAAGTCCTTCTTCACTTCGAATGACAGAACGTACAAAAATGTATCTGTTGCTGTCTCTCCTTTCAAGCAAAACCCGCTGTAAGGATGATCAGCCACCCCTTTCACCCATTCTTTCTTCTCGCATCTGCATGCCTTCTTCTGTCGATGATCTATTACCTTTCAGAAGAGTCTTGGAGGATGACTGGTGCGCTGCACGCCTCCGGCCTTTGGCACCCTTCCAGTATGGCTGCTTGCACCCGACAGCGGTCTATATGGCATTCTGTAGTATATGGCGAGGTAGTGAACACTTAACATCAAGTCGAGTTCTAGTCACTGATCAAATATTCTGCAGAACGGTGTGCTTCTGTGTAAATTCACCTGGGATATCCGCCAGGTACTCCTCGTGCTGTACTAGCACAGGTGTGAAGCTGTCCCAGCAGTGGTCACCTGTGTGTTTCAGGAGGAGGGAGATGCTCTGCTGTGGAGTTCTTTCCTTCGTAGATCGGAAAAAAAAGCAAAACCTGGAGTGGCTTGACTCTCCCCGGATGGAAAAATAAATTGCCCTGCTAGGCAGTGCCCCCCAAAAAAAAGAAATAAAAGAAAAAAGTCCTTGCTTAGTTCTTAACATCTGAAACATGCTTTGTTAGGCCTTCTCTACCTTGGTTAACCAGCAAAAAAAAAGTCCCTGTGGGTAATCCCAGCTCCCACTAAGAGAGGGAGGAAAATGTAGCTAATCCCAGCAGTGTCTTGACCTACCCTTGATAGAAGTAAAATGCCTTTTGGGGCGTGCAAAGTATACAAAAATTGAGTGGGGCCATCACAGACCGTTGCTAGATGTCTCTATGCTGCCTTTCCTGGGTCTTCTAGTAACAATCTTTTGATATTGCACCCTTGTTTTTGTTTCAACAGGTACATCTTGTAATGGCCTGGGTTACAATATTAGATGTGCCTTTGAAGTCTGCAGCTGCAGCAGAACCACAGGCCCTGGAGTTGGCAGCCTTGTGGAGAATGCACCCCGAGATTTAGTTATGACTTGGGAGTTGCAGATTTTATTTTTAATGTTGAAATGAAAGATGTTCAATACATTACAGCTCTGTCGAGATGGGAATGCCCTCTGCACGGTATGCAGTTGTGTTCTCCTGTCCTTAGTGTCAACTGTGTGTGTCCAGTATCCTCTTTTTTGATTTGGGCTCTTGTGTCATTCTATTCTTGCATGTGCACAGAGGCCTAGGCCTGCCATTTGACTTGAGGGAGGTCCTAGACCTGTTCTGTGACCTGGAGGGATTACACAGCGCACCCTCAGTTGGCAGACCTCAAACAACAATCCCTGTCATGGATTTAGCACATAGAGCAGTGATGGCAGCAAACTGTGTTGTGAATCCATAGTTGGGGCCACTACTTTTTAGGCTTCCCTGCGGCAGGGTGTGCTCTGTTGTTTTCAAGACATTTTGTTTACTTACACGGGGTGTAGAGCTCTCCCGTTGCTTACCTTGTTTGCTCTCATATCCCAGTTTCTTCGCAGTAGTGCTCTTCAAGCCACCGCTCAGGTTCCCTGGTGGTATGATCCACCACAAGGGTCTATGTGTTACCTGAGGATGATGGAGGGTCGAAAGAACAAACTATGTCAAACCCCCACCAGCTCAAGGGGCACCAAAGGTGCTTTTGGCTGGCCGTCAGACAAGGCCTTACAGGCCAGATTGATCCGGTAAAATCTCTCCACATCCTGACCAACTCCTGGCCAGCAGAACAGAGGTGCTAACCTGTCCATTGTCTTTTGGTGCTCAGATGACCCACTAAGGTCCTCATGGGCTAACTGCAACAGTATATTCCTGTGCACCTGAGGTTTCACCAGCCTTACAGTGGGTACTGGCTCAGGGTCTGCGGGCTCACGGTGCAAGACTCCATCTTTCTCAGCTACCTTGTGCTTTCCAACTATTCCAGTGGGGACCTGTTCCTGGGCAGCCGCCTGCAGTCCCACAAGTGTAGGACATTCAGCCTTTGCCTTTCTGAACTCCTCCTAGGGTGATCCTCCTGACATAGCTCTTGCAGCTCTGGCAGGGGCTCTGACTCCAAAGGTTTATCCGGCTCTGGAGGCTCGCCCTCCTCTTCAACTGGAGCAGGAGGTACCAATACTAGAACAGGTGCCTCCTCAGAGTCTGCCCTTGGTTCTTGCCTACTCCGTTCTGGTCTCTCCTCGTCTAGAGTGGTCCCTTCCTCACTAAAACACTGATGAGAAGAGCATATCTAATGGATGTCCAGGCCATATAGGCCTCTAGCCCTGGTCCCTTCCTGGGTTCAGCTAGATCATTCTCCAGAAAGCATTTTCGGTGTCCTGCTTCTCTCGCTCCCCTCCATCAATCATGACCTGCTTACCATTCACCTCTAACTCCGTCTGTCAAAAGACTGCTCCATGTCATTGCCGACCACAATTCATGGAACCATAGATGTCAGGTTTGAGATATTTCTTCTCTACCATTGTCCTGTGGGCATCAGTATCCCTTATGGCAGGAAACCTCCTCCCATTGATATCTGCCACACTTGTATGCCTCCTGTTCACACTCCACTTGTCAGCCTACAGTGCAAGTTGTTTCTGTATTGTTCTCTGTGAGGTCTGACCAGGACTGTCCGAGTGCTAAAACACTCTTTCCTGAGATGCTCTATCATTACCTAATGGATAGCACCTCGAGGTGCACCTTGACACCTAGCCTGCAATTTGCCTTTGACCCCCGGTTCCTTGTTCCAGACTGAACAAGTGGTACCACCGCTGCCCGGGTTTTCCCAATCCCCATTCTTCCCGCTAACAGAAGCCACGCTCACCTGCGACCACGCGCGGGGATACACACCGTGAGTGCGCCACTGGCACTCCCCTGGCAAGCCCATCTGTGCCTGTACGTGTCTGGACCATGCCCAGCGCCATGACCCCTGGCAAGCCCGCGCCCCCAAAGGTGCACCAAAGCTGAGCTCTACACCCTCGACCTCAGATGTCGCATCACACTACCACCGGGCTGACCTATGTTCCACAGTTGGACCTTTCACCTGCACCCACTGCACACTTCACCTGCCACAGCACACACATCAGTCCACCGAACAGCCCAACCTCAAACATATCGCAGACCATCCCTGAACAAAAGAACCAACTTGCATTCCTCCTTCTGAATACATGCTCACTGTGCAAGCATTGCACAGAAAAATGGCACATCATCGCCAATCTCGCAACCAACATAGTCTTCCTCACTGAGACCTGGCTCAGCCCAAAATTTGCCCCATATATTTCCACAACAATCCTCAACAGATATAAAATCACTCACAAGGACTGCACTGGGTAGAGGAACAACCATCGTCCACAACAAGACCATGCAGTGCACCACTACCACTGATAACACTACCACCCCCATTGAACATCTTAACTTCAGTTTCCGCACAGACGACAAAACAACGATCAAAGGCACCCTTGCATACCGGCCCTCAGGCCCGTGCTCCACCTCCTGCAACACTCTTGCAGACTTCATTGCACCCCTAGCTTCAGACTCCAAGGACTACATCTTCCCCTGCAACCTAATTTTTCACATTGACGACTCCAACACCACCTTACACCTCCTCAACAGTATGAGCAACCTCTAATCGATTCAGATCATCAACAGCCATACACACACTGCAGGACACATGCTGGACCCCATTTTCACCTCCAGCAAATGCTTCAAATACAGCCATTTCACCGAACTCACTTGGACCAATCACTCCATCATCTGCTTAAGCATTTCCATCCCCGCACCGCCACCTCCAAGATGACCAGTGCCCCCCACCAGCGATGGAACAAAATCTCAGAGACCAGCTGGATGAATGCCCTCTACACCTCCAAACCTGCTACTGCCACCAACCTCGAACAGGGAGTGAAGAACTTAAATGCTTGGATCACCATTTGTGCCGACACCATCGTCCCCATCAAGAGCAACATCCAGAGAAAATCCTCCAAAAAGGCCACAGGGTACACCCAAGAACTCAGAACAGTGAAGCAAAACCGCAAACAGCTGGAGAGGAGATAGCGTGCCAGCAAGGACACCTCCGACAGGGCAGCCTTCAAGAATCTCCCACAAACCCTACCACCACCTGCTGAGTGCAACAAAGAAGACAGCCCTAGTCTCATGCATCAAAACCAGCGCCAACAACACCAACGCCGTATCTCCATCCAGAACCCGGTCCCGTTTTCTCGTCAGCATCCGTGTGTAGAAAACCGCGCGAGGAATTCTACACACGGATGCTGACGAGAAAACTGGACCGGGTTCTGGATGGAGATACGGCGTTTTTCATCGGAATTTACAACATCCAGGGACACCTATCATAGTGTTCACCCGGGAATAGCGTATCACTTACCAAGTCAGAACAACTATACATATTTAAGGGAGTTTTATCTGAAACTACATTTCTGCGCTAGATCCACTTCGAGCTCTTTGTACATTGGTATCCGTAACGAGAATAGGAAGCTTGTGGACTTCATAACTTGCAGACAGCTTAAATTCTGTACCAAAGAATTACTTGCGCCGTCCGTAGAGTACCTCACTGTTGTGCCTTTGGCGTTCATAAACAATTTGCCCTGAGGAAGCCCAATCTGGGCGAAACACGTTGGCTGTGATTGCTTTCAAGATATTGTATGAAGACTGCAATAAAAATATTTGAAGAACATCTTGAAGGACCACTACTCTTTTTGTGAACGCATATGAACATTCTTCTTGGAAAAAACTTTTGTTGATGTACTGTACTTTACTTGTTGCCTCTCTGTTCTCTTTTTTTCTTCATTTTTAACCAGTGGGATCCCATCCATTCTTTGGAAAGAGTGAATTTTAGGAGCATGATTACTCAACCTAAACTGAAGTAGGTGTCATCAGCATATGTGCATAAGGCATCCCTGCAAATAACCGCAACCAAGAAGCAAAATTAGAGTTTAAGGAATAAAGCAGTCGACCTAGTTCTGTTTTGTGAAACGCAAATAAATAAAACAATTTAACACGCTACCAAAAATGACTACAGCTCCTTATGAGAACCTTATGGTCAACAATGTCCAATATCAAAGAATCAGAGCATTGACAGTTGACACTGTCTACATCTGCTGCCAAACAAAGACCTTCAAGATCAGCAACTGATGCCCGGCTGCACTACAAGTCGAGCTTAAGCCTGTTTGAGGGCCATCCTTGCTCGAGAAAGGAACATAATAACTTTCCAATATGTGTCTCTAAAGGTTTAGCTGCTGCAGGTTATAGCACAAAATCAAGGTCGGAATGGGATCTAAGCCCCATTTCCTGAATAAAGGAACAAGAGAATCCAAGACCACACATGACATAAGAGAAGAGTTAAGGATTTTCAGCAGAGAGGCAACTGGTTGGTTGTTTCAACTAGAAAGATATCCTGCTGGTGTCTGGTCCATTTTGAAGTAAGCCTAGATGGAGAAAGCTTATATAAAATTTTATAAAATAAAAAAAATAAAAATAAAATTATCAAGGAGCTCAAATTCAGGCCAAGTAGGTACTGACTGGGAAGAAGTAGTAGCCCATCTTGGGTGTAGCAATGTTCTTTGGCAAGACTTGCTCTGATATCATTGACTGTAGAAGCGATGGCCTGGATTAACTTTGCTCATGAGCAGAAGAACTGGTACAAGGTGAGGTTGAGGAGGTAATTAAAGGGCAGTGTTCGTGGTCCTGAAGGAATGATGTGATCATGGTGCGACAGTGGGAAGGTTGGTATGCAGCGCAAGGCCAAGACTCCCTCCTGACTCTAGTGCATATTAAGTCTCTGATTGGCAGATCACTCCAAGCTGCCCACAAGAATACCACACGTATACATGCACCTGGTGTGTACTTTGAAGATACTGTGTGTACACAGCTTTGTTTGGCTTTCATTAACTCTCTAGGTTACTCCTGGTTGTGCAAACACCGCGTTAAGAGATGTTCTCGCCGGTCCTCAATTTGTTTCCTATTCTAACTATGTTTTGTGTACTTTGTGTAGACCTTCATGTTCTGTTACAGCAACCTTTTTAGGTCTACCTTGATGGCACAGCTGTCAAAACATATTGTTAAAAAAATATTTAAAATATACATAGTGTGCTTTGATTCCACCTCGAAGGGCATTACCCTCTCACCACGTGCTCTTGGCTGTTCGGTGTGTCATTTGCCTCTTGTGGTGAGCTTGCATTACCATGCATAAAGGACTATTTTCCGTCTTCAAGGCGATTTGTTCAATTCTTTATTTCCTAGAGCACTGAATAAAAAAATAGTTTTTTGTTTTTGTTTTTTCACTACTGCAGGCTTTAAAAAAATATATATATTTTAATCAGGATACAAAATGAAAACCAGATCTGCGGGTTTGGCCAATGCTTGCTCTGTTGTGTGGTCCTGCTCCAGGTATAGCGCCTTGTCCCTAAACATACTATGTATTAGAGTCAAAGTGACGAAGGTGGGTTTGCAGTATTTCCGTAAAAGATTTTTTTTTTAATGCAGAAGATAGTTGAGGCCAGAGTCAGCCCTCCATGTTGAACCTAGAGGCGCGTGTCATCCTGCTGGGATCGCACAAGCGGACACCATTTGAAGCACTAGGGACCCTTTTGGTTGTGTGTCCCCATAGGTGCCAAGTTCGAATTTTGTCTATGTGTGAAGTTTCCATCTTTTCAGTGTGCCGGTGTCACAGTTCACTGCCACGCTTGTGACACGAGAGGCATTTTACTTTGGGTGAAAGGAATCCTGAATGAAATCAGGCACATTTCATATTTTAGTTCCTAACTTATATAATATCCTGGAAAGCACCTTGAAGCCGCTTCAAGGTACATGTTTGAGGCGCTCTTACAAAGTCACCAACAGATTTGCATTTTCTAACCCGGATGTCCTGGATAGATTTGTGGTCCCGTGATAGATTTAATCAGACTGCTGTCCAGTGCAGCAGTATTATCACCTCACAACAATGGACGACCCGCTGTCCTAAATAGATGATGCGAGGCCCCGTTAGCAGACCTGTACAAGAATGGTCAATTAAAATGTAAAGTTGCCCGTTGCTTACCCGCGCCGCATCGCTGTCTGCAACACAGAAATCTCCGGGGCAAAGCTGGCCCGCCCGTCTTTAAAACAGCAGACTGAGATTGGCACACATACACCACAATAGCGTGTTTAGTCTATCAATATGAACACGAAACTAAAGCCAGATTGCCTGTCTGGCAGCTAGGGGGCGTCACGCAGTAACGCGATCAAAAAACGATGAAAACCGAATAAAGTTCTAATTTGCTCATACTTTATTCATAATACCATAGAATTCTACGAATTTCTTTAAATGATTGGAGCATGGATTTCTCTTCAGAGACAAGCTGGGCGCAAACCGAAATGTCATAAACTGCAATCAGCAAAAGCTCTACACTCCCCCCTGAACTGCTAGATGCTGGTTTTCCCCTGACAGTGCCCTGCTGCCTGCCATCCAGTCTCCAGCGCCCGTGCTCTCTTACTAAAACTGACATGTTCAGTTCTTTTTCAGCTGGCAAGGACTTTATTGTATGTCGCTGGTAAATGGTACATATGGGGTGCAATGCCCATGTGCACTACTTGTAAGCAAGCCACCCCTACAGCAGGCCTTAAAGTCCTAAGGCAAGGTGCATTATATTACATGGGAGGACATATCTGCATGAGCAGATAATATCCCGGTGGTGTATAGTTCAATTACTAGAATCTGCAAGTGACCAGGAAAGCATCTTAAGTGTATGTACTGAGCACTGGTCATTACGAGTTCCCCAGCTACACGAGGGCTTGACTGAAACTAATGGAGTTTGATAACAAACACCACGTCTTACTAAATCCATACTGATTCTCTGAAAACCTACCAGTCTCTAGTGTGCTGGCTGACTTGCATCTAACAGCCTGCCACCACAGACTGGTTGCTGGCCTCCGGCCCTTGCTCTCAGAGATCAGAAACCATGTGTGCTCTGACAGGAGGTGTTTACACCTCCTCAAGCAGGATGGCTAGTGTTTTAGCATATCAAGGCTACAAGCTTCAAAGCCTCTGCTGCCTTTGTTACGCGTACCCGGCTTCTCCCAGACCAGGAGAATGCCACCCATTGCACTGAGGCCCATTTGGCACTAGAGCAAGCAGTAAAATTAGCTAGTCCGGAGGTGTCACTCTCAGGCCAGGCACACCCATAAGGCTGAAGTGGATAGACAAGTAAAGGTTTCACTATTTTGAAAAGGGTTAAACTAGGAACTCTGGGTCTGGGTTATGCCCACTCCTGGCAGGAAGTGGTCATATAGGGAGTGTTGTCATCCCAGGGGTAAGCAGCCCATGGGCTACTACCCCATACTCCCTCTAACACCCCTAAAGCCAGTGTTTAGGGGCTCCCCTGACACCAGGAACTCAGATTTGTCTGCCTGGGAACAGAAGAAGGAGCAACAACGCAAGAACTGTGGACCAGCCCCGAAATTGGCATCCAACCCTGCCTGCTTCTCTCCCGGCAGATGCAAGAAACAACTCCTCCTGCCACTGACCAACCTCCCCAAGCCCTTGGAGGACTGCCCCGTACTTCGCCAACCAAGCAGCATCTCTCTTGAGTTGGAGGAGCCATCACCCTGCCCATCTGCCCAGTTCACGGTTTTGCTAACCATCGGATCCAAAGTGGGAGCAACTTGCCACGAGAAGGTCATTGAGTCCAGGGGGTCAGCCCTGTCGCTTCACCAAGTCTCGAGACGCTGAGCCTTCCCTGAACCTCCCCGTACCAATACCCGGGTTACTGGAGCCCTTGCAAGCACCAAGGCTTGTTGCGTGTCCAGCCCGAACACTAATGACACCAACACAGACCTGCAGAGACGTCAGGATCTCCAAGGACATCACAGAGAGTGGCCCTGCACTCTGTTTTTCTCTCCTTTTCTAGATCACCAAAGCCAAGTGAGAGCCTCTAACTTCAGCAACCTACTGGACAAAACATCTCTGCACCGAGCCCCCCCCTAGCCCAAGTTCACGTAAACCAGCTGTGTCTATGTGCTCCAGAGACCCTAAGAGCCGAGCCCCCCCCTTTGGGTTCTGCCAGACTTGTCCTCACTTGCGACTTTTTTTTTTTAGGTACCTTTGCCATTGACTTTACCACGTAGCGCTAGAGGCTACCAACTTGACCAGCACCTCTGAACCTGGACTCACCAGGGCCGGTAAACCCGAACTGCTGGTGGTTTCTTGGATCTTGGCCCCTAAGCACTTTAGGTCCCCAAAGGTACCTTCCAAGACCATTCACAAGTGTATTGATGCAGTGTATGTTTCTCCCATAGGATAACATTGCTGCGTTCGAGGCTCATACTTCAAAACCGTTATTTGCCTGTATTTTTGCTACTACTACAAAAATCTATAACTCCGAAAGTACCTACCTGATTCCGATGATCTTGGTGTCTAAAATTATATAAAAATCTTTGTAATTCTTCTAAATTGGTTTTGAGTTTCGTCTTGAGTGTGTCTCATTTATTGATACTGTGTACAACAGATGCTTAATGCTATCCTCTGATAAGCCTAAGCTGTTTGACCGCACAACCACAAATGGAGCACTTGGAGTTTTTCATTTAAGACCTGTAAATCAAAAAGGGTCGTCTGTACTTTTCGCATGGTTTGCCCTTACATTGTCACTACCACATAAAAAGCCAGCTTCCTTCAATATGTTTAATGTTTTGTACTTCCTAAAATGATGAGCTCCACTTACGTTTCTAATAAGCAGTTTTCGCGTTAAGACTAATGCAAGCCTAAGAAAAGGGAAATGAACTAATATTACTTATCAGCATCCAATTTCAAACAGACTATCGGCTGAACAGACGCATTTCTAGTACTGCGGGATGGTGAACAATTAGTGAAATTAGTTATTATAACTTGAGAAGCATGGCACTTGGTAATGAAGAGATTTCATTACCATTTTATTTTTAATTTCAGCCGAGCGGAGTGGCAGTGCTAGGCGGGGCCATAGCTGTTGATTGATTTACAAAAGGGGGTGGTGATGAACAGAGTGTCTGAATTGAGCAGACCACTCTTACCCAGTCCAAAGATCAGGGCTTGATCCATCACCGTTATTTATCTCACTGCCCCATCCCAGCTCAGAACCTGGCTATATGCAAATCAGTCTGTCCCTGGCCCAGTGCATCATGGGAACAGGGCAGACTAAACTACCAAGCCAATTCTTTACCAGAAAGGAGCCAAGCTACCGGGGACCGGTTTCTGGCATTTCAGCCTCTTCGGCCCGGCTTGCTTGAATCCTGATGGAGCAGTGAGAAAGGGACTCATGTCTGAGTATACCCTGCCACACCTATAGTGGCCAAAATCGATTTACAAAAGGGGGTGGTGATGAACAGAGTGTCTGAATTGAGCAGACCACTCTTACCCAGTCCAAAGATCAGGGCTTGATCCATCACCGTTATTTATCTCACTGCCCCATCCCAGCTCAGAACCTGGCTATATGCAAATCAGTCTGTCCCTGGCCCAGTGCATCATGGGAACAGGGCAGACTAAACTACCAAGCCAATTCTTTACCAGAAAGGAGCCAAGCTACCGGGGACCGGTTTCTGGCATTTCAGCCTCTTCGGCCCGGCTTGCTTGAATCCTGATGGAGCAGTGAGAAAGGGACTCATGTCTGAGTATACCCTGCCACACCTATAGTGGCCAAAATCGATTTACAAAAGGGGGTGGTGATGAACAGAGTGTCTGAATTGAGCAGACCACTCTTACCCAGTCCAAAGATCAGGGCTTGATCCATCACCGTTATTTATCTCACTGCCCCATCCCAGCTCAGAACCTGGCTATATGCAAATCAGTCTGTCCCTGGCCCAGTGCATCATGGGAACAGGGCAGACTAAACTACCAAGCCAATTCTTTACCAGAAAGGAGCCAAGCTACCGGGGACCGGTTTCTGGCATTTCAGCCTCTTCGGCCCGGCTTGCTTGAATCCTGATGGAGCAGTGAGAAAGGGACTCATGTCTGAGTATACCCTGCCACACCTATAGTGGCCAAAATCGATTCAGATGTGAGACCCTTGCTCATTGCACCATCAGGATTCAAGCAAACCGGGCCGAAGACGGCTGTAATGCCAGAAACCGGTCCCCGGGAGCTTGTTTCCTTCCCAGTGTAAGAATTGGCTTTTGTAGTTTGGTTTGCCCTGTTCCCATCATGCACTGGGACAGGAACAGACTAATTTGCATACAGCCAGGTTCTGAAACTGGGATGGTGCAGTGAGCTAAAAAACGGTGTTGGATCTAGCCCTGATCTCTTGACTGGGTGAGAGCTTTCTGCTTAATTCAGAGACTCTGTCCCTCACCACCCCTTGTTGTAAATATTTTTGTCCACCCTAAGCGTGGAAGGGTATTCTCAGATGTGAGACCCTTGCTCATTGCAACATCAGGATTCAAGCAAACCGGGCCGAAGACGGCTGTAATGCCAGAAACCGGTCCCCGGGAGCTTGTTTCCTTCCCAGTGTAAGAATTGGCTTTTGTAGTTTGGTTTGCCCTGTTCCCATCATGCACTGGGACAGGAACAGACTAATTTGCATACAGCCAGGTTCTGAAACTGGGATGGTGCAGTGAGCTAAAAAACGGTGTTGGATCTAGCCCTGATCTCTTGACTGGGTGAGAGCTTTCTGCTTAATTCAGAGACTCTGTCCCTCACCACCCCTTGTTGTAAATATTTTTGTCCACCCTAAGCGTGGAAGGGTATTCTCAGATGTGAGACCCTTGCTCATTGCACCATCAGGATTCAAGCAAACCGGGCCGAAGACGGCTGTAATGCCAGAAACCGGTCCCCGGGAGCTTGTTTCCTTCCCAGTGTAAGAATTGGCTTTTGTAGTTTGGTTTGCCCTGTTCCCATCATGCACTGGGACAGGAACAGACTAATTTGCATACAGCCAGGTTCTGAAACTGGGATGGTGCAGTGAGCTAAAAAACTGTGTTGGATCTAGCCCTGATCTCTTGACTGGGTGAGAGCTTTCTGCTTAATTCAGAGACTCTGTCCCTCACCACCCCTTGTTGTAAATATTTTTGTCCACCCTAAGCGTGGAAGGGTATTCTCAGATGTGAGACCCTTGCTCATTGCACCATCAGGATTCAAGCAAACCGGGCCGAAGACGGCTGTAATGCCAGAAACCGGTCCCCGGGAGCTTGTTTCCTTCCCAGTGTAAGAATTGGCTTTTGTAGTTTGGTTTGCCCTGTTCCCATCATGCACTGGGACAGGAACAGACTAATTTGCATACAGCCAGGTTCTGAAACTGGGATGGTGCAGTGAGCTAAAAAACTGTGTTGGATCTAGCCCTGATCTCTTGACTGGGTGAGAGCTTTCTGCTTAATTCAGAGACTCTGTCCCTCACCACCCCTTGTTGTAAATATTTTTGTCCACCCTAAGCGTGGAAGGGTATTCTCAGATGTGAGACCCTTGCTCATTGCACCATCAGGATTCAAGCAAACCGGGCCGAAGACGGCTGTAATGCCAGAAACCGGTCCCCGGGAGCTTGTTTCCTTCCCAGTGTAAGAATTGGCTTTTGTAGTTTGGTTTGCCCTGTTCCCATCATGCACTGGGACAGGAACAGACTAATTTGCATACAGCCAGGTTCTGAAACTGGGATGGTGCAGTGAGCTAAAAAACGGTGTTGGATCTAGCCCTGATCTCTTGACTGGGTGAGAGCTTTCTGCTTAATTCAGAGACTCTGTCCCTCACCACCCCTTGTTGTAAATATTTTTGTCCACCCTAAGCGTGGAAGGGTATTCTCAGATGTGAGACCCTTGCTCATTGCACCATCAGGATTCAAGCAAACCGGGCCGAAGACGGCTGTAATGCCAGAAACCGGTCCCCGGGAGCTTGTTTCCTTCCCAGTGTAAGAATTGGCTTTTGTAGTTTGGTTTGCCCTGTTCCCATCATGCACTGGGACAGGAACAGACTAATTTGCATACAGCCAGGTTCTGAAACTGGGATGGTGCAGTGAGCTAAAAAACGGTGTTGGATCTAGCCCTGATCTCTTGACTGGGTGAGAGCTTTCTGCTTAATTCAGAGACTCTGTCCCTCACCACCCCTTGTTGTAAATATTTTTGTCCACCCTAAGCGTGGAAGGGTATTCTCAGATGTGAGACCCTTGCTCATTGCACCATCAGGATTCAAGCAAACCGGGCCGAAGACGGCTGTAATGCCAGAAACCGGTCCCCGGGAGCTTGTTTCCTTCCCAGTGTAAGAATTGGCTTTTGTAGTTTGGTTTGCCCTGTTCCCATCATGCACTGGGACAGGAACAGACTAATTTGCATACAGCCAGGTTCTGAAACTGGGATGGTGCAGTGAGCTAAAAAACGGTGTTGGATCTAGCCCTGATCTCTTGACTGGGTGAGAGCTTTCTGCTTAATTCAGAGACTCTGTCCCTCACCACCCCTTGTTGTAAATATTTTTGTCCACCCTAAGCGTGGAAGGGTATTCTCAGATGTGAGACCCTTGCTCATTGCACCATCAGGATTCAAGCAAACCGGGCCGAAGACGGCTGTAATGCCAGAAACCGGTCCCCGGGAGCTTGTTTCCTTCCCAGTGTAAGAATTGGCTTTTGTAGTTTGGTTTGCCCTGTTCCCATCATGCACTGGGACAGGAACAGACTAATTTGCATACAGCCAGGTTCTGAAACTGGGATGGTGCAGTGAGCTAAAAAACGGTGTTGGATCTAGCCCTGATCTCTTGACTGGGTGAGAGCTTTCTGCTTAATTCAGAGACTCTGTCCCTCACCACCCCTTGTTGTAAATATTTTTGTCCACCCTAAGCGTGGAAGGGTATTCTCAGATGTGAGACCCTTGCTCATTGCACCATCAGGATTCAAGCAAACCGGGCCGAAGACGGCTGTAATGCCAGAAACCGGTCCCCGGGAGCTTGTTTCCTTCCCAGTGTAAGAATTGGCTTTTGTAGTTTGGTTTGCCCTGTTCCCATCATGCACTGGGACAGGAACAGACTAATTTGCATACAGCCAGGTTCTGAAACTGGGATGGTGCAGTGAGCTAAAAAACGGTGTTGGATCTAGCCCTGATCTCTTGACTGGGTGAGAGCTTTCTGCTTAATTCAGAGACTCTGTCCCTCACCACCCCTTGTTGTAAATATTTTTGTCCACCCTAAGCGTGGAAGGGTATTCTCAGATGTGAGACCCTTGCTCATTGCACCATCAGGATTCAAGCAAACCGGGCCGAAGACGGCTGTAATGCCAGAAACCGGTCCCCGGGAGCTTGTTTCCTTCCCAGTGTAAGAATTGGCTTTTGTAGTTTGGTTTGCCCTGTTCCCATCATGCACTGGGACAGGAACAGACTAATTTGCATACAGCCAGGTTCTGAAACTGGGATGGTGCAGTGAGCTAAAAAACGGTGTTGGATCTAGCCCTGATCTCTTGACTGGGTGAGAGCTTTCTGCTTAATTCAGAGACTCTGTCCCTCACCACCCCTTGTTGTAAATATTTTTGTCCACCCTAAGCGTGGAAGGGTATTCTCAGATGTGAGACCCTTGCTCATTGCACCATCAGGATTCAAGCAAACCGGGCCGAAGACGGCTGTAATGCCAGAAACCGGTCCCCGGGAGCTTGTTTCCTTCCCAGTGTAAGAATTGGCTTTTGTAGTTTGGTTTGCCCTGTTCCCATCATGCACTGGGACAGGAACAGACTAATTTGCATACAGCCAGGTTCTGAAACTGGGATGGTGCAGTGAGCTAAAAAACGGTGTTGGATCTAGCCCTGATCTCTTGACTGGGTGAGAGCTTTCTGCTTAATTCAGAGACTCTGTCCCTCACCACCCCTTGTTGTAAACATAGCTGTTGATTGGCAGCAGGGAGCAGTGTTGCTGGCTGCTCCGGTTTAAACTGCGCATGTCACTGTGGCCGGCTGCCTTGCAACCGCGAGCCTGCCATGCACATTTTGAACCTATCCGCTTAGCTGTCTTAGACAGCTGGGTGGAGAGGGAGTCGTAGAGGGGAGCTGGCTGAGGACTCACTCTGACAGCATTCCAGAAGAAACATGGAGCGGAGGGCGAGGAAGCGTGGGTAAGTACATTTTTTAATGTATTTGTATTATTTCAGGGCGGACACTTTAACAAAGAATAGAATACATAAACTTCCCTTATCCGCTTGGTCGACCTTCCTGGCGTTTGGATCACCTCATGTTTTTCCTAAAGATGAGCCTGTGCGGGGAACGGAGTGAGGGACATAACAGAGCAGCCCCCCATCCCCAACACAGGGCAAACACAGGCCAGGGTCACAGCTCCCCTGCTTTCCAAACAGCCTCTAAATAAGCCAACCTGTCAATCATGGACCTTGTGTCTGTCCCATGGGCGTGTTTATTGTTCACAGTGGGAGCTGTGGAGTCTGGAAACAAGATGGACAGTCTGATTCCTTCTCAGTGTGGGTTGCACAGGTAAACACCTGTCTCTACATTCACACAAGTGGTAAGGCAGCTCCTGCTTGCATTGCACCTATGAAAAGTAACAAAAAGTTTAGGTTGTCCACTCATTAAGCACATCTCGGTTCTGGTCCCAGCTCCCACGCATTTCATTGTGTGACCCTCTTGAATCACATGTGTGCTGTTCATGAATACAAAATGAAGTAATTGTGCAAGAAATGCTTTTTTAATAACACATTTAATTGGGTTTTAGAAATATATCCAGGCCATAACAACCTTCATACAAATATAAGAAATTATAAGGTATGTTCCCTTCAACAACAATAATACAAGAAATTGCTCAGTCGTTCCCTGACAACCCCCCCACACTCCACATATCGCCAATAAACCCTTCATTTAAATACATAATTGGACCATATCTTTAGCCTCATGTCTTGGCACCATAATTTTGTATTTCAGCTTCCAGTTGGGACTCCACAGTATGAACCAGGGCTAAGGCTATACCTCTACAGTCTGCCAAGCGCTGCCATATCTTTGGGTGTTTTTGTGGGCATCCCCTAGCCTGGAACACCGCCACCTCCAACCCCATACAATGATCCATCCCTCTCTTCCAGATCCCTACTGATGGTGATGTATCTGCTTTCACAAGTCTGGCTTTTTCTTTTCACCCGCGTGAATCCTGCAAACAGCAGTGTTTTTTATACCTGTTTCCTCCTATTCCCTCTGTGCTATGAAGCAGGATGAGTTTAGGGTATGCGCGCTTCATGCAACAGAGGTATGCGCATGCGTGCGCCCATGCGCGCACGTTATTGGGAACAGTGCTGGGGGTCCCTGCATATGGACCTTGTAGGGTGTGATTGGCAGGGCTGTGCATAAAACAACAATGAAAACATTCAAGCAAACCTTCTTCCCTTCTCCCCATCCTTCATTGAAGTATCTGTCGCAGAAGAAACCCTCCCTAACAGGGGCCCGGGAGAGGGTGTCTCCAATGGACCCCATGTCCCTTTGCCAACTAAGTGTCCTCGTTAGAGAAACTTAAACCCAGTTATTCTAAGAGTGCAGTCTGATAAACACTGCCCACATTACATGAATAAGTAAGGGATCTACGACTCAGGCACAGCAGAGAACAGTACTGGCCCAATCCAGGTTTGCTATAGTGCTCATTAGGTCCACTATACTATCAGTTGGCTGCTAACGTTCATCTTCTTGGTGCCTGTTCCTCCAGGATGAGCGGGATCGATTACGATGCTTGACGGTGACATTTTTGGGATGATTGCTTCTGTCACTTAGGGACGAGTATGAGTCCATGCGTTGCGGAGTGTGTGGCTTCAGCGAAACTGGATCGTCTGCCCATGTAAACACCTCTTCAAGGGTGTCGAAGAATAGTCAGTGATTTGAAGACCACCCTCAAGCGAGCAAGATATAACAACATGTATTGAATCATGAGGTCTCTCCGTCTTTGTTTCGCCGCCATGAATGATTGGCGCTGCTATTGAACCATCCTCGTATACGTATTCAAACAATCTTAAGAAATTAAATTTTAAGTTTATTTTTCCGCCTGGCTTAGTTTTCTTGCGTAAATCATCGGTACATGCTACTGTCAGGACTCTCTCTTCCAAGCCACCCCACTCCCCACCCCGTCCCTGAATATCCCAAGGTATGTCGCATGTCCCAGATAACGTGACACGGACATAATGTGTGGAATAAAACATGCTTTCTTTAGACCGACCCTCACTCTCCACCTTAATATTAGCTATAGATGAAAATACATTACATGCCTCTCTTGTGCTGGCATTCAGTTGGTGGGCGGTACCCGATTTGCACATTTTGGGTACAGAGCTAGCCCTTTGACTGTTAGCATTGCTTGTAGAAGTTTTCGCATTTTTGTTTGAGCCAACATTGCTGTGAAAAATATGCTCACATAAGTGCTATGTGTATTTCACATGGCAAACTAAGTACCCACCTTCTTTCGTGCAGATTATAATGCTTTCCAATTTTTTCACCTCAGCGTGCTTTAACACAATAAAAGCCGTTTCCAGGTTATTTGCATGGTTTCGATTTTTGACCTGTATCAGCAAACTCCCAGTGTTGGCAGATGTTAAAAACAGAGATTGGTTAAATATGTATGATAGAACTAGTTTAGAGAGTCTCGCAAAGAACTGGTTAATTGTGTGTCACGTTAGATCAATAGTTCATCTGGATACAGGTTAATAGTGTCTCAGGGAACTGGTTAATAGATACTACTGCTTATTATTGATTCTCAAGGAACTGGTTAATAGTTTCCAAGGGAGCTAGCTAATGATTCTGCAAGGAGTTGGTTAATAGTGCCTCAAGAAATTGGTTAATAGTGTCTCAAGGAATTGGTTAATAGTGTCTCAAGGAACTGGTTAATAGATTCTAATAGAACTGGTTAAAAGTGTCTCAAGAAACTGGATGAATTGTGTCTGAGAAAACTTGTTGCTAGTGTCTCAATGAATATGCAAATAATGTCCTGCAGAACTGGTCATTAGAGTATCGTGCAATTAGTTAATAGTGTCCCAGGGAATAGTTTAGTAGTGTGTCATAGTTACGCTTGCAACTCAACACTCTTACCCAACTTTTACACCCCGCCGCTTTCAAATGTCACCAACACTACTGCTGTGTCTCGCAACAGAAATTTTTTTCCGACAAGGGCCCCTATGCAGCAAATCCTTTTATGCGCTTAGAGCTTAATTTGTAAGAGAATAAGTACAAAGGCCCTAACTTTTGCTCAGAAGCCCTCAGACGGCACTATCGAACATCAGGGTGCCAAGTACCAAGGCTTCGTCGTCCTAATTCCACCTCATGCCTTTATAATTCGCCAGCAGACATTTCCTGGCTCTTTCTCACTGTCATAGCTTATTTTTTATCCCTTCTTTCTTTCCTTGTCACTTTTTTCTCATTGTTCTCTTCCTCCTCGTTTTCCCTTTTGTATTTTTCTTTCTCTTGCTCTGGGTCAAAGTCTGATGAGGAAAAATGACTGCCAGTGTGAGCCAATAGGCCCCACTTTTAGCCACCAGCTCGAATTAAACCCAGTCTACGGCTGACACCCCCTCTCCCCAACACAAGGTCAGTGCCCCCATTATTTTTTTTATGTCTCGCGCCTAGCGGTGCACTGCGCAGTAGTGCTCGCACAGTGTAAGACATTTAGTGAGGGGAAAAACGGGGAAGCTGAGCTAGGAATCGCACACGCTTGTGCGTTTCCTTTTCAGCTACCCCATTGGCCATAGTGTGCGTCTTTTAATGAAAGACTGCACGCTATTGGCCAAAGGCGGGCGCATTGCTCCGCCCACTGGTGTCTATTGCGCGCTTGGTGTGCGTAATACGGTACAAAAGGGGGTGGTGATGGACGGAGCATCTGAATCAATCAAACACTCACACCCAGTCTAAAGATCTGGGTTTAATCCATCACCGTTCTTTAGCCCACTCTGCCACCCCAGTTCAGACATGGCTATATGCAAACCAGTCTGACCCTGTGCCTCATGGGAACAGTCCAGCCCGAACTGCCAAGCCATGTCTTTCCTGGACCGGAAACAAGCTTCCGAGGACCGGTTTCTGGCATTCCAGCCGTCTTCAGCCCGGCTTGCTTGAATCCAGTGGCAAAGTGAGCAAGGGACTCACGTCTGAGTATACCCTGCCACACTTATGGTGGCGAAAAGCGGTTTCTGGCATTCCAGCCATCTTCAGCCCTGGTGTGCGTAATAGACACCTATAGGCCGTCACGTGGTTTCAATTATCGTGCCCAGACACGGGCGCAATACCTGAAACCGAAACCAGGGCTCGTTTTCTTTACTTTTGGTATAAGCGCGGCACCCACGCTTTACTTTTAATTGTTATAAGTAAAGCGCGAGTGCCGCGATTATACTAAAGGTAAAGAAATAGAAAAAAACATCTATTTCTTACTTTTGGTATAATTGTGGCACCCGCGCTTTACTTATACCATTAAAAGTAAAGTGCGTGTGCAGCAATTATACCAAAGTTAAAGAAATAGATTTTTTTTTTTTATTTCTTTACTTTTGGTATAATCGCGGTACCCGTGCTTTACTTTTAATGTTATAAGTAAAGCGCGAGTGCCCCGATTATACCAAAGGTAAAGAAATAGAAAAAAACATCTATTTCTTACTTTTAGTATAATCGCGGCACCCGCGCTTTACTTATAACATTAAAAGTAAAGCGCCGGTGCCACGATTATACCAAAAGTAATGAAATAGATTTTTTTCCATTTCTTTACTTTTGGTATAATTGCGGCACCTGAATCGGTCTCGCATTACTGAAAGTTTGAGCTATTGCCGTTGCATTATTGTTTGCAACAGTAATAGCTCAAACTTTTAGTAATGCGAGACCTATTGCATTGCAAATGCTTGTTTATTATTCTTTTAAAACATTGCAATCAAGAGACTAAATAAACCACAATTTACATAGATAGGATAATTTTCCTTCCATATGATGCATGTACCTTCCGCATACCCAGTCTACTCCATCTTAAGTACACGACTCGCCGTGTTCCCTAGTGTGTGTTTTTATTATAAATTGTGTCCCCATCCCACTCGTGTATCCTCGCATGTACTAGCTTCTTACACTATTAGTAATGGTCGATCGGTCACTCCTTATCGAAAGTGCCCCCATTATTGATGTACAGACCTATGCACTTGTTGTGTCTATACCTCTAAATCTGGCTGCTGAGTTGCTGGGGGATACATTGTGCCACTTAGTTACACATTATGTACAGTAATGTACCACACAGTCATTTAAGTATGTATGTGTGACTTTACTCAGTGCAAGTATGACTCTTCGAACCGGTCATTGTATTTTAGGACTGCTTATCAATCACAAAGAAAAGCAAACCTCGGATGTCACTTTAGAACATGCGATTCCCTTTGAGGCATGGTTTGCCTTGGATGTGATCTGAGATCACAAGATTGTGTACTCTCTAAAAATCACACATGTACAGGGGCAGACAGACAATCAACACAATCTGACTAACCCTGGATGGAGTGAGCTTTGTTGAAGGCTTCTGGGAGTGTGCTTCAATGTAGCTATCCACATTCCTATTTAGTATTTCTGGAAGGTGGAAAAAAAATTCTGAAGCTGCGCTATACAGTCCTCTATCTGTGCTACATGCACCCCGGTTCGCAGTTGTCCATTTAACTATATGGTGGCCCCTCACAGGCAGCTCTCCCCAGCTGAAGTTAGTTTGCAGAGTTGCGATTAGATCAGATGAAGGAAAAGGATGCAGTTCACAGTGGGAGAGCCGTCATGTTGATTTCTAGTTCCAGATAGAATTCAGGTTTGTTTACGAGAAGCCATTATCTGCATCTTGCTTCCGAATTTGATGTTGATGTTCCTTACAGATTTATTTATTTATTTAGTGTTTTCTATAGCGCGAACATGACCCTGTGTAGGGTATCAGAGCGCTTTACAGATGCATTTCAACAACAAAATCTTATAAGTTACCAAGTCAATAGTTAATTTTCCATGACTAGATCAAAAGAATGGTGGTTCATTGGTTTTCCAACATGTCGGAATTTTCAGAAGAATAGTTGCAGTAAATCACTACAACAGTGGTTCCTAATCTGTGTTCTGCACCCCCTCCCAGGGTTCCGTGTCACCTGCTCAGGGGGTCTGCGTCTTCTTAGAAACTAAAACAAGATTAACAAGTTATTAAAGTGTATGTAAATAAATAAGCAAAATATAAAATTAAACATTTTAATATGTTGAGTAAATGTGAAAGGATTTGCGATTGGAGGCAAAAAAATTACATAGGTTTCCTCTGATTGATGTGTGGGAGCAGTACAAATGCTTCAAACAGAATATCGTATGTTCAAATAAACCAAATTGCTTAAGCCAGTTCCCCGGCTTCCCATAGTGATTAACTGGGGGTCTAAGGAAGTCACAGAGTTCAGAACCACTGTTCAAGAAGTTTAGTTGTACTTCTGCTGATGGAAGGCTTTGAGTTGAGAGCTGTGGATAAGACACCCCAGACAGAGCTCATAGTCCGACATACTGATATTGACTATTTCACATGAGACTTTGAATTCGTAGTTGCTATGCTTGTGGAATAGAAATGTGTTTCTAGCATTGCTTCAACTGTAGCGTCACCAAGAATTATCAGTCAGTAGGCGAAGTTTGTGAAGCTTGCACGGTGAAGGAGAAGGTGATGGAGGGAGAAATAGAGCAGTGGTTAGCTCTTTCCAGCTTTGTGCATGAATATGATCTGATGGTGTACATGAAGGAGTTTGGCAAGATGGCAGATGGGGAAGGGTTGCTGGCAATAACAGCGTTACTCTTGATGAATGGGCACATGGATGCAGATTTTATTCTGGATTTAGGGACTGATTGGTTACTCCTTGCGAAATGATATTGGTGAGTCTCTCCCAAAAAACATTGGGTAGCATTTTAGGATATGGTAAGAAATGCTTTCATCTTTGTTTTCTATGTTTACTTTAAATTCTTCTAAAGTAATTGGAATATAACCTTAAGAAAATTTCTTAACTGCGTTGATTCCTCTTCACATTCATGAGGTCCCAGATGAGTACTCAGTTTGTGAAACCATTTTTATTCAGTTTGGCAAATAACTTTGCTGTAGTTGTTGATTCTTTTCTTTGTTAAGGTGGGCATAGCAAGGTTGGCATAAGTCTTTGGTTCTTGGTGGATTAAAATATTATCAGTGGAGGAGGATCTGTCAAAGATCATCTTCCGCTGTCCAATCCCGTTCTTTAGTGGGCATGCTCTTAATTTCAGCCTTGATCCACCAGTGAACATTGGAGTCTAAAATTCCAGCACAATTGATCAATTGGACCAGCACCGGGAGTAGCAGCCCTGGTACTCTGAGCCGTTTCCATGACAAAGTAAAGACCCATACGTCAGCCATGTTGGAATGTTGATGTTTTTTTTTTGGGTGGGGAGGGCATCCTAATAAAATTGACCATATGCTGAAGCATTTGCGCCAGGATAGGGTTTTTATGGAGTTTATGCTAACATACCTCGTTGGTACCTTAGCAGAGTTTCTATGGAAGGGCACTATCGATGGGTAGTTTTATCATTGGCAGTGTTTAAACCAGGTGGTATTTCTTATGGCATGCAACTTTTGATTGAATTTGATTTGTCGGGTGACATTCCTTCTGCTGAAGCATACGCTTGCATGCTTGCTATTTACTTGGTGTTTATTTATCACACAATTTGTTTGGAGACACTAACTTCAGTCAACTTCAGCCGACAAACGAAAATTAGCTGAATGAGTATTAGCTCCTTAACTGCACGAGTATTAGCCAACCTAGTTGAAAGGGGGTGCCCTAAATTTTACAATGTAACCACTTTTTTCTCAAAACATTGAAGAGTTGCAAAAAAAGTGATTTCCACATTTGTACGCAGCTGTCGCAGGCATCCATGAGTGAGAAACGGGACCAGTACATCCTATGTTGTCCACGGACATCTTTGTACAATGCAAGCAAAAACGCCCATGTTTATTTCTTAACTGAAGTACAATATGCGCTTGCAGTTCCATAATGTGATGAGGAGCGAGTTACGGCATATTTTCAAGGAAATAGTACATCTTAAAGCGTATTTATTATTTAAGTTCTGCCTTGTACAGAAACATGATCCAGCCTAGACAATCAACATGCATAGTACCTGCCCTGTTCTAGAGGGTCTGCTGTTTCAAGATTGAGGAACGAAAAGTGAGGGGGCCTCCCTGCACAGTACTTAGAGGGGCCCCCTCCGGGCTCAATCAGGAGCTCTTAGGCCAGAGTGCAGTGCCAAGGGGGGCCCTTTGAGCTAGAGGCCCCCCGCACCCCAGGGTCTGCGGGGGCCTGTGTTACGCCCCTGCCCGGGCCCCGCAATAAATCTTGGGCAGGTAAACCCAATTGAAGTATTACGTAGTAGTAGTGCGACTGTAATTTCAAGACACAAATTTCTTTCCCTTTACAAGACTTGCCCCTGGAAATGGAAAATGATAGCACAATTCCTTGTTTTCCAAGTGAAGTAGTGTGGCTCATTGGTTAGAGGCGGCAGACCCGAGAGCAGAGGACGGCCCGGGACCAGGGTTCGATTCCCGGCGCGGCAGGTTTCTGGACCAGGGTCAGCGGACTCGATAATTCTCTCGCCTCGGTGCCCACTCTGATCAGCGATCACACTCGGCAACTCTGGGCATTAGCTTGCCTCAACTTCACTAACGGCCCCACCAGACCGCCGGGGATGCCTGGTCTCACCCTGGAGATACCCATTAAGGGACCATCTCTCAGGGAAGCCAGGAAGGGTTTCGCAGCGGTCGAAGCGCCTTGGGACCCTCCTGGTAAGTAGTGCGCTATATAAATGCCTATACATTACATACATTACATTACAGATTCCTGAGGTCTGTCCCACATTCCAGGTACTTTTCTGCTGGCATGATCTGTCATGTTATAACTGGCTAAGTAAGTGTGTCCCCGAAAAACAAAGCTACCTTGTCAATTCACATCTCCTAATCCCACTTAGAGCAGAAACGGCCCAAATTGGTTTACTGCGGTGCCTGTAATAAAAGTCTAGGGCTTGTGCTCCAGCAAGCAGTATATTACAGTAAAAACTATACTGCAGGCTTCTTGATTGGTGCTGTGAGATACAGAATGCATATTAGGAGGGTAGTACTTACTTTGTCTTGTGAACAAAGGAAAATGCAAATTGAAGGAGAATTTATGAATAAGATGCACGAATCATCCAAAAACTCAGCATATAGGTTGCCAAAACCCTCTGAACACATTAGTGTTTTCCAATTTAGCAGTACAGACTGTGTTATCACTAGGTGTCTGTTAACAATCGAGTGTTTGCAGATCAGAGGCTGCCTGACCCTTTGGTGCTAGCTACAAATCTCAAGCTTCTGAGCGTCCAAGGAGGTGGAGAGTGAGTTGTTTTTGAGGGTGAGTGGTCCAAATAAAATCAAAGGAGATTTCATCATTATTTGGAGGTCGAGGAAGGTTTTCTGTGTGGGTGATCCAAATTAAGTTTATGTGAGGCCTTTTGTTCCTTTGAAAATGAATCCAGATGGTGAAACCATTCGTGCGGGGAGCAGAGAGACACTTTTTCACTGTAAGATCTGCTGCGAGGAGCAGCCGTATCAGTGTTCACATTTACCACTGATAGAACTCTGCTAACGTGTTATGCTCTTCATTCATAACAGTTTATAACCTCTGATGTCTGAGCTTTCTGTTTTGTATGACATCAATTAAAATTAAAATAAAACACTCATCACCAAATGTACATCTCTGCCCCTCTTCACCAATGGATCCATTTCCTGTTCTTTGAAACATGCTGTAATCACTTTTATTCCAAGAGAATACCCTGATATCTTGTTCAATTGTTTGCCTTATCTCAACCTACCTTGAAATAAAAGACCGCCTAAGTGACTTCCAGTCTGGCTTCAGACCCGCAGGTGAACTGAAATTATGTTACAAAACATTACTAAATAGGGTCTGAGTTTTTTGCCACTGACTACTGTATCTTTCTAAAAAATTGAAATGTTTTACCAGCATTAGCAGATTGGTGCTCACCTGGTTGGCACCTTTCTTATCTAATCCCCCATCAGGTAAAACTAGGATCTTTCTCGTTTAATTGGACCGCCATCAGCTGTGGGGTCCCTCAAGCCGCAGTATTATGCCCAACTCTTTTCAACATCTACGTGTTTCCTCACAAAAAGATTGTTGAATATTATGACCTAGGTTACCACCCACACTGGTGCCACATAACTCAACCTCAAGTTGGGCGGTCTTTCTGGGAAACATGCCATGCTCTTCGCCTCTCCAGTTTTCACCAATGGATACAGGAAAATTGGCTGTGTTTTAATGGCAATAAAACCAAGCTCCTTCTCTCGGTGATGGCCAAGTCTCACACATCTGCTTTTTGCTTGGCCTGAGTCTCTTGAATCTCCTCTACAACTTGAGTCCCCAGCTTGCAGCCTTGAAGTTCTAGTTGATATCATACTCTCCTTCATATCTCGTATAAATGCTGCCACCAAATCAGGCTTCCATCACTTTTGTTTGCTATGAGTGTTCCTATCCCTTCTCAAACTTCACAAACCTTGTACATAACGAAACCGAACCGCTCAGGAGAAGGCTTCGCAGAGAAGTATTTAAATTAGAGGTCATCAGCGCTTTATTTCAGCTTGCAGCGCGCTTTTCAAAGGCATTCAATTTTTAGGATTAATTTTAATAGGTGGGATACTGCTTTTCTCACAGTACATTTTTTATGTGTATGCCCGCTTACCTGCACTATAAATTGTTCCCTCACCGCTGTTTAGCGGGTCTCTCGCCACAGCCACGAACATTACCGCCATCTTGGGGATAGTGGGGACGTTCCTTGGGCGCCATCTTGGGGCAGCCTTCTAGCTGTCAGGCGGCTATTGTACGACGTCTATTTTAACCAGCCACATGCCAGCGTGCAGCGTTGATGCGCAGCGGGCGCGCTGTGGGCGCGCCGGAGGCTCGCCAGAGGCGAGCCCATCTACGCCCGTCCACGACCAGCCGGGGCCAGGGGCCACAACCCCTGGCCATTTTACTAGGTACTGTAGAACCTCGTTATTACAGTTTAATAGGGCTGATGTTCAGCCCACTCAGGATTGTATAGCTTTATTACGACAGGAAGGGCTACTCCAGTCCCCACGGTCGAAGGAGGGAATAAATATTCGGTCGACGGACACTACCTTGAAGTACGGTCTGCTAAATACTCGCTCCCTACAGAGGCATAATTTAGCTATTTTCTCGCTATTACAGGACGGTGGCGTTGATATCCTTGGGGTCACAGAAACGTGGCTATGGAATCCTCAACACCTGATCTGGTGGCCTCTCTCACCTCGAATTTTAAGTCCATTTGCCTCAATCGTATGGGTACTAAGAGAGGAGGGGGGTAGCTTTCCTATATAATAGCTGCTGGAAGACTGAAAGAGTATGTGCGGAAAATCTTGGTGAAGCAGAGGCTCTGGGAGTGAAATTTGAGAGGGGCACCACTTGTTGGGTCATCTTATTGTTATATCGTCCTCCCTGGGCTGAACCAACCTTTCTGGATCACTTTTGGGAGGTCGTGCATGACCTCAGGTCCCAGTATGAGAACTTGATGATAATGGGAGACTTTAACTTCCATTGGGAACTTTCCCCAAAGGTAGGGCAAGCTCTTTACCTTGAAGAGGCTTTAACGACCTTAGGTATGTGTCAAATAGTGACCGGCCCCACCCATGACAAAGGTCATACATTAGATCTGGTATGGATCACAGATCCCTTGCAAGACCATATCACTACTGCACTGTGTGCCTGGTCGGATCACTATCTAATCACAGGTCAGAGGAAGATTAACCAACTGTGTGGAAAATGGTAAGAAGATGGAATAACATCAATAAGGAAGAGTTGGTTGGACACCTATTAAACTCAGCCGAGTTAAATATAGCCAATGAGAATGTTGAGGCTGGCAGTCAAAAATTACTTGATAAATTGAAGAATGCCATTGATGCTGTTGCTCCAGCAAAAAAGGTGAAATGGGTGGATAGAGGGATGGGGGCTCCCTGGTTTGACGAAACTCTAAGAGCTAAGAAACAGGCGCTCCGAAAGGTGGAGAGAGCCTGGAGGAGGGACTATAATACCAATAACCGGAACCTATATGTGCAGGAGCTTGCACACTACAAAAAGACTATATTAGCTCGCAAAGCAGAGTTCTTTGATAACAGAATAGCGACAGCTCGGGTCCCGCTGAAAGAAATTTTCAAAGTATTCAAGGAATTGAGAAACATCAAAGAGCAGAAACCAGAGTTCTCCCAGGAAGACTGCCAGAACTTCCAGGATTTCTTTATAAGAAAAATTGAAGACCTCCAGGGTGAAATATCCCGAACGCCAATTTTTGATTGTCCATTACATATTACGCAGGATTCCCCAGAGGTACACCACTTTATAAACACATTACCCTTGATTACCAAGGAGAGGCTGGCCAGTCTGGCAGAGAGAGTAAACTCGGGTTCTCAGGCAGACCCCTGCCCACCCAGTGTTTTTAAGCTCGCGATGTCAGGATTTGAAGAGGATGTACTTACCCTCTTCAATAGATCCCTAGAGATGGGACAGGTTCCAACTTCTTTCGAAGAGGCTAGGTTGATCCCGCTTCTCAAGAAACCGGGGGCCGACGTTAAAAATCTAAAAAAACTATAGGCCCATCTCTCAATTACCTTTCTTAGCCAAAATGATTGAGCAGCATGTTTTGATACACCTCTCAAAACATCTGGAGACCAACGCTCTGTTAGAACGAAATCAGGCCGGCTTTCGAAAACATCATAGCACGGAGCTGGTGATGGTATCCATCCTGGACGAACTAAGATGTAGAGCTGACAAAAAGATCCCCGGGGCCCTGGTGCTCTTAGATCTCTCAGCCGCGTTCGACACGGTGAGTTACAACCTACTGTTGAAACGCATGAGAGATCTGGGCATCGGGGGGACCACGCTGGGCTGGTTAACTTCATTCCTGCAGGGAAGATCGCAGAGGGTCCAGCTGTCAGATTTGGTCTCTACACCAGCGGCTATAACATGTGGAGTGCCGCAGGGATCTGCCCTTTCACCGCTCCTTTTTAATATATACTTACAGCCACTGATCTCTGCTCTAAATCAGATAGTGTCAAATTTACAACTATGCTGACGACACACAGATTATCATACAAATTGAGGATTCACCTGGAGCCCAAGCTAGGCTACATAACATCTTAAAATTCACGAGTAATTGGATGTCCTCCAACTCCTTGAAGATCAACCCAGAGAAGACCATTACCATCTCTGGCAACCCCTGGAACGATCTCCTCTGGCCTCAGGAGTTGGGTAGGACCCCGACACCAGCGAGGCTGGTGAAAAGCCTGGGCATCCACATTGATGGTAATCTATCTATGAAAAACCAAGTGTCGTCGGTGGTAGGCACATGCGTTGGCCTCCTAAGGCAACTCCGGAAAATCTCTCCAATGCTGTCTTTTTCTACCTTAAGGACGGTGGTGTCCGCAATGATCTTAGGACGCTTGGACTATGGGAACGCCCTCTATGTTGGGCTCCCCCAGCAACAACTCTCGAGACTGCAAATAGTGATGAATGATGCAGCTAGACTGATCTTTGGAAAATCTAGAAGCACGCATGCCTCTCCTCTTTTATGCCAATTACATTGGCTTCCCATTAGGCAGAGGATTTTATTCAAAGGTCTGTGCATCGCACATAAGGCGGTCTATGGTAATGCGCCTAGCTACATTAAAGCCAGACTGGTGCAGTACATCCCCAGAAGGACCCTGCGCTCGTCTGAGGACACTCTTTTGGTTAGCCCGCGCTACTGCATGACCACCCTCGGTGGACGTGCTTTCTCAACTACCCTGCCGGCAGCCTGGAATAAGTTACCATCAGGCTTAAGGAAGGAACCAAATCTATTGCCTTTTAGGCGAATGTTAAAAACGGTGCTCTTCCGAGAAGCGTGGGGTTTGATATAACTCGGTTGCCTGTTTTCTGTAATGATCAGTTTCTCAAGTACAAGCGCTTAGAGACCAATCGGTGATAATGCGCTATACAAATGTAATAAATAAATAAATAAATAAACCATTGTTTACCCATTTGGTTATCTTCCGCATTGAAAGTTGCAAAAGCTTATATTTCAGACTGCCTAATAACTGAGTTGCTAAACTCAGGGTGACCCACTAAAGTATACGGAACGTGATGGATGTAATGCTTGAATTAATCTCAGCCACTGGTAATCACTCAGGCCTCGTTCCAGTCCAATGTTATTACCTCAGTTTGGACCCCGCCATAGGCAAATCAGTCCAAATCAGTAGGAACATTCCAGCCCGAATTGGGATGTGGACCCAAGTGATTACCAGTGTTGAGATCAATTCAAGCATTCCATCTATAACCTTTTTGTATACTTTACTGTGTTACCCTAAGTGGGACGGGTGTGGCCAGACATGGATCCCATGCCCACTGTGCCACTGGAGGCAAACTATACCTGGCTTATGAGCCCTAACTAAGACACTGGTCCTTGGTTGTTTGTTTCAAGGAGGTCCTAGCCTGACAGTTCTGGCTCTACTAATTCCATTGGAGCAGGGCGAAGAATGATTTGCATAAGGCTGGGTCCATACTAAGGTGGCTTAGTTTGAAAAGTAACAATAGACTGGGGTGCTGCCTGAGTGATTACCAGTGGCTGAAATTAATTCAAGCATTCCATCCATCTCTTTTTTGTATACTTTTATGTGCCCATTTGTAAGGCAGGTGTATAACTTAACAGGGCATCCTAACAGCATACTTATTTAGTTACAGGAGTAGCGTCCATCTAAACATACACAACCGGATCCTAGAAGTGGTCTCTACAGGACATATTTTCAGCTGATGTGTGATTTTTATGTTTTTAAGGAGATGCACTGTACTAGGGTAGTCCCTAACACCCACCGAATGACTGTGTAGAGGTTTAACACTTTGACAGGGTGCCTTGCTGTGTCATACTCCAGTCCCAATAAGGGACTAAGACACACTTTTTTTAACTCTAGTTTTGTCAGCTGTCAGTCTTTATATCTTGTATGCATGAAATAGGGAGGGACCTTGTGTTCTTGGGGATGAAGGAACAGGAGATTAACAAAATATGGGGGGGTGACCCATCGTAACGAATAGCACAATTTTTTGCATACATTTGTCACGAAAGCCTAATCATTAACAAAACATTAGTGCTGTAGTATTGCTTCACCAATTATGCAAAGTTAATGCTAGCAAATGCAGTTTATTGCCTTGAGTTATAACATGTCTACTAGTTGGTACATGTTCAGGCACACTGCTATGATTTGTCTCTGTGGGCCAATGTTTGATGTAATGGTTCTGCTCACCACATCGATGTCCCCTGAACAGCTTTAGCCCTCACCACTTTGTGGCTTGGTTTGGGAACTTTAATTACTGTTCAGTCTCATATTTTCAATGTAGCAGTGTGATGCGTTTGTTGCGAGTTGGACCCTAGCTCTTTCAGAGCCGTGTTTTTAAATTTTTTATTATTAAACCTCTTTTTCTTGCACGTCAGTGTACCCATCGCAATAGGCTGAATCCTGTGTGCTGGGTTCCTCTACAGTAGCTGATGGGTGCAGAACCTAAAATCTTTTGTGATGATTCAGTGATCACCACTCACTTGGGTATGGGGGTCAAACACCATTTCTTGTTAGAAGACTTGCGGATTTGGTGTCACATATGCTTTGAAAAGGCTCTTCTTTTGATTATTATTGATTTTTATTTTTTTGCCATACACCCGCTGAGGCTCTCACCCTAGCAAATTACTTAAAACATTTTTTTTATAATGCACGCCCCCAAAATACAAACTATTATTGCCAGAATGTAGTAAGATAAGTCAATGTGTGAAATGCAAGATGGGTGGCGGTGAAATGGGGTGTACAGGAAATATGTATCTGGTCCAACCAAAGTAGGGTAAAACCAGATATTCAAGTTCTCAAATAAAAAATCTAGAAAAGCTACCAATGAAAAATAAGGACCTCTGTAGACACACCAACATGACTAGACCTATTTCTAGCACCCATACCTTCCTCGCCAGAACACCAAGAGGAGAACAGGCTGTTCAGTACAAGCAATAGCACACACATTTAGTTAAGAAATTGGTCAGAACCAAACCTACATGACTTAAGCGTTGTTGATAAGACACATGCATAGGGCCACAAGACCTAAATCCCTACTACGAACAACCACATAGGGACCTCCCACTTACACATTCTACTTGCACTTGCTTATTGAACATACCTTTCTTGAAAGTAAAAATGATCAAGTATAAATACAGGGCACAAGTCCTAAAAAAAGAAGTGGGGAGACTAACCAAGTTAGGCAGTATGCAACTGACATTCATGACGCATTAAATCACAACCGACATCATGGCGTGACTTCACAGTAAGTGGCATCACAATCCTTGACCTCACAGGAAGTGACATCAGATCTTAACACCTTACACATGTATCGCAGGTCTACTAAAATGTTATTTGTGTAAATAGTAACAGACCAGCACATTTGACGTTCTTACAGTGCATGCATATCCCTTATATACAGGGATTGAAGAAAGTGAAAAACGGTCCTCAAGTATTTGTGAAGTGATAACAAGCTGCGAGCCTTTGTTTCCCCTCTCTTGCATCTATGTGTGACTGCTCCGATAGCGCCCAGCCAGGATAGTTGAACAAAAGGAGGAAAATGTAAAAAAAAATGTAAATTGATACTTGTATAGCGCACTACTCACCCGCAAGGGTCTGAAGGCACTTGTACGAATACTGCTGTGGAACCCATCCTGGCTTTCCCTGTGAGGCGTCCACTCTTGGGCACCCCCAAAGTGGAGGCCAGGCATCCTTAGCATTGTGGGGGCCGTTGTGGAGATTAAGCAAGCTATTGCCCAGAGTTGCAGAGTGGGACTCCATGATTGGAATAGGCACTGAGGCGAGAATTATCAGGTCCGTGGAATTTTGAGCCCAAGACCCGCCGAGGCGGGGAATTGAACCCTGGTCCCGGGCTAGACCTCTGCATCAGGGTCTGCCGCCCTAATCATTGAGCCACACTTCTCCACAGAGGATGGATTGCCTTTTAAATTCTGCTTTTGTCATAGGCCCAGCTGGAGTCTAAAATCCGAAAGCCCCCTGTCTGCCTGCACCTTGCTGCTCTGAAAGAAAGTAGACAACGTGCAGGCGCTGGTGAATGCGTCCCGGTGCCTGGAAATTACACCGGGACAAGTTATGTCAGTGGGGCCCAGCTTCTTGCAGGGTGGACGGCGTCCACCATGTGAAAATAGTGGGTGGAAGCCGTGGACCCGGGTGTCCCCTCGACTTGTGCCATGTAAAAATACACATGTCTTCTAGGAATGAGAAATTGTAAAGCAACATTGTTAGTTTCATGAGCCCTGTACCTCCTCAACTGGGGTGCAGAGAATGGTTTCCACTGGTCGTCTACACAAAAGTAAACCAGGTCAGGAATCTCTGGTAATGTCATAAGTCACTGAGGCCCAGAGAGATGGGAATACTCATTTTCTTGATTTTTGTTACAGAACCGTGTTTTTATTTTCATGTTAATAAAGTTTGTCCCTTCAACCTTAGGAGGTACAGAGATTTCCGCAAGTCTTCCATAAAGAAAACCAGGTCAGGAGTATTTGGTAGTGTAAATAATTGTTGCAGCTCAAAGATATAGAAAACACGTCCCCCTCGGTTTTGCTTCAATGTTGGTTTTCTCTAATAAATGAATCCTGTCCCTCATCCTTAGGAGGTGGCTATGCGCGGATTGTCTTTCTATCTAGGGAAGACGAGGATGGATCTTTGGTAATGTCTAAAGAGAAAGAAACCATTATTCCTGGGTTTCTGTTTCAGAGCCATACTTGTATTTTCATAGTGTTGCTTTGATACATGACTCCTGCCTCTCATCCTTCAGAGATGGATAGCCACGGATTGTCTTTCTGTTTAGAGAAGAGGAGTTCGCAATCCTTGGTAATGTCGGATTCATCGTGGCCAATAGAGAGGGAAAACACAATTCCCTTGGTTTTTGTTTCAGAGCCTTAGTGGTATTTTCATAGTTTCACGTTTATACCTAAATATTGTCTTTTGCCCTTAAGGGCTGCAGAAGAGGGCCAACCTTCTCAGAAAAGAGAAGGGCCAGGAATCTGTAGCATTGCCAAGAAAGACATTGCACAAGGGGAGTTGGAAATACTTCATCTGCTCAGGCTTGTTCGAATAAATGTTGATTTTTGTTTGAAGCCTGCTTGAGGGATACTACCATACCCTGATATTGTAGTTTAAATAAACCTTTCTGTTTGGTTATAACCCATCACTGGTTCATTTACTTACATTCCATTCTTGGCCTTGATCTTTCAGGTCCTGAATATTCAGTTTAGTAGACCTGCTCCTCCGTTTGGGGAATCTGCGTTTTGCTTCCATGATGCTATTCCTTCATAAAAACTGTACTGGAATACAAAGTCATTTTATAGACTATGAACTCATTTACAGATAATAAGCATTGGCAAGGCCAATAGGTACTGCTTTCATATGCCATTGCTTGTAAACGTAGGCGCTCACAAATAATGCTTACATGGGTGACATGCACAAATGCTGTTTATCACATGCCTGTCTTTTAAGCTTTGTATTCACTAGATAAAATAAGGATCAAAAACAGACTACTGTCTGATCAGTGCACGTAGGAGATAAATAATTAAATGTGCCCGTGTGATAATTGAGCACATTTTTCAAATGTAAAATAGTCCCTAATTCCAATGAAAGTACTTGCTCGGTGGAATAATGCACAGAATAGTCCATAGCATAAGGAGAGGGAGTAATTCTCTCCGTGGTGGAGCCAAAGCTCACTCTGTGTGTATTCTAAATAAATGGAAACAAATCTTAAAGACACATGCGTTCTCAACCCAGGTGTAATCATGAAGTACAATTTTGCGAAGTCTGGCAATCGCCTTTGGGGTAAGCTTTTCTTACCCTAACAGAAGGGTTACGTAATTTGTTATCACAGATAAACTACAATAAATAGGACATTCTGGGTACACTGTTAATTCACCCAGTCAACATCCGCATTAATGATTTGCAGTAAGGACATGCAGTGTATTAACCTTAGGTGAAGAGGGTTTGATTAGCACCAGTTTGTATTGAAGCTGGTGTCTTGCCTGTCCACATACAGCAGCAGTGCTCATATGTTTTAGCATTATGCAAGTTAAGGATTGAGGCTTCCTTGCTGGTTTCCGAGCCAGTGAAGTAGTGGGTGTCTGGTGCACTCAGACGAGAACTTATAACACTAGGCTACCTTTCCAAGAACAATGTTGGAGCCGGCTATGTACATTTGATGTGCCCACTGAGTGTCTGCAATGCGTTGTTAATTCATGTATATGTTATGTTATGTTATATGCTGTTTTATACCGCGCTCAATTACTACCGGAGTATCCTGGCGCGAATAGACCGCTGGGGAACCCGTCCTGGCTTTCCCTGTGAGATAGCCCCTACTGGGTATCTCCAAGGTGAAACCAGGCATCCCCGGCGTATGTGGGGGGCCGTTGTGGAGATGAGGCAAGCTAATGCCCAGGGTTGCAGAGTGTGATCCCTGGTTAGAGTAGGCACCGAGGTGAGAATTATGGAGTCCGCTGACCCTGGTCCACAACCCTGCCGCATCGGGAATTGAACCCTGGTCCCGGGCCGTCCTCTGCTCCCGGGTCTGCCGCCTCTAACCAGTGAGCCACACCACTCCACTATATGTAGATCTATGTACGCTTGTAAGTAGGCCCGGTGGGAGTTCAGTCACATCAGCTGATGTACACAGAGTTTGGCCCACAGGCAGATATCAACACCTCTTTGGGCCACCAGCATCTTTCTCTGCTGTTAAAGGCCATATGTTATGTGGATTTTTGTATTTTGCTTTATCACCCGTAAGGGTATCCTGGTGCTTTGCAGGTGTGGGCAATCCCCAGGGCCTTACACGAATAGCCAGATTTTCAGCTTCTTCCTGAATGTAAGAAGCAATGAGGATGCTCTAATGTGGTGTCGCAGCTCGTTCCATGCTATTGGAGTGATCTAAGAGAAGGCACAGCCTCCTGATCTGTTTTTGCGAATGCGTGACACGTGTGCTAGTGAGACTTCAGCTGAGCGGAAGTGTCTGGAACTGCATGCAGTTGGTGGAACAGCACGTAGCTCTTCAGATAGGCTGAACCTGTGTAGTCTTTCAGTGGCACCTAGTATCTACAGGGGGGGGGGCGTCTTCAGACAACTGGGTTGAGAGGTTTAAAGTGGGCATATGTGGCTGGTGTTGCAAGACGGCTGGCCAAAAAGACATGCATACTTTAACCCCTTGCGTGCTGATGACAGAACGGTTCCGTCATCAGCGTTGGTTGAGCTGTGCTGATGACGGAACCGTTCCGTCATGACTCCGCCCGCGCAAGGCGGAGTCAGCACAGGTGGGGAATACGCCCCGCACGTAAGGGGTTAAACAGTGCATTAGCCAGGCCAACCTCCTCCTTCCTGCTGTCACTCAGCAACGGCCCGCCTCTGTTCTGGCGCTTAGCTCTGACGTGGGATGAAAAATAAAATGGTCATAAATTACTATTTTATTTTTCATTTCTGGATCTTGGGGGACTGGGGGGGGAGATGTTAAGTGGGACAAGGCTCCTCCGCTGCAGTGGAGGAGCTGCCCCTGTAGTCTTTTGTATGTGTGGATAAGGAGCTTGAACACGCTTATTTATAGGGAGCAATTGTAGTTTCCTTGGGTGCGGTGTGGTGTGACGTGAAACCGGTGTGGGAGATTTGAGCGCGGAGGAGGGATTGAAAGGATTTCTAGGGCTATTTTGAGCTTCTGGTCCAATTGTGGCTATTATCATGTAAAACTGCGTGCAGAGACTTACGTGTCCCCTGTTGTAGCCAGCATCACTAGAGAGCATGCATATATGTGATACTTCTGTGTGATTTGAGTGTGTGTATAACATTGCATGCCTCATGTTTGGTACATTGAGTGTCAAGCATTGCAGGTCGAAAAGTGATGCAGTGCTGAGATTGCCATACTATTGTATAGGTTCAGGGGCGTGTACTGTTCGGTTTATCAAGAAACAATGGGTGGTATCCCTATTCACACTGGTGGAGTTTGCTCTTAGAATGTAAAGTTACCTTCGAGTATTATTGGGATAAGGTACTCTGTAAGTCTTGCCTGACCCCTCATGTGATTGAAGAGTAACTTTAAAGTGGAAAGTGTGAGTCCTACTTACCCAACCGGAAGGAAGCTTATTCCCTATGATTCACTAGTCTACGTCAGTCTGTTCAAGCTCTATGGTGACTCATTGGTGTATTATGCTCATATTCAGTAATTCTGATGATGGAGTGTGTGCCTTCTACCTTGTGAATGAATGCCTGTTTCTTCACACTCTCTGGTGAATGCATGTCTATAGTCGCTGCAGACCTAGTCAATGTCTTGACATTGAGGATTCCTAACTGACTCCCTGCTTGTTCTCTTCCCTCTAGCTTGGCATCGCCTTGGGTTTTCTCTTACCACCTATTCTGGTCCCTAACTCCGATGACCTAGATGAGCTGGCATACCACATTCGCCTCATGTTCTATGGGACCGCAGCCGTGGCCTCGCTACTTTTCGTCCTGGTGGTATTAGGTAAGTGAATCAATTTGCTGAAGTGCCCAAAAGGGACAGGAGGGCCATTTGTTTCATGGGTAGGAGTGGCCAAAGGGGCACCACAGTCTCAATTATGGGATTTTCATTAATATTTATAAAGATAAACACATCAGCGCCTATTTGCAGGATCCTAGAATGCTTCTTTTCAAAGAGAGCTATCTCTTTTCAGAAAAATATTTTAAATTAATGTTTACCTAATGCCATATAATTTTTTTTGTATTTTTCCTACTCCAATGTCAACTAAAATGTAGGTTCAGGCAAGAACCTGGGCTGAAAAACGCTTTTTAATGTTCTTTTTTTATAAAGATTGAATGCAGAAAAGCCGTAGAGATAGAAGCCTCATTATAGACAGCAGGCTACTCCTGGGCCTCCTCATGGACCTCGTCCTCAAGTACACCTCAGCACTAGACGTACACATTTGGCTTTGATTTACATGAACAAGTATTAGTTTTGAAAGCCGTTATTTGCCTTTACATGATGTGTCTAGGCATCTTGCACCCTTTCGAAGCTTTTCTTTTGTCGTGCATTATTGTGGTACATTGCTCTCAACTGTACCCGTAATCCTCCCTCTGCCTCTTTTTGATGGATCTTCCTTGTGCAGTGGGACAAGTTCTGGAGTGGTGACCATACTGTAGGTGTAGTGTCACTTACAGATAGTCATTCTGTTGAGGTGTGTAAGATTTGTCAAGATATTTTATTACAGATTCTGAGGAGGAGAGGCAGTTCTCCCTCAGCCTGTGCTGAATCTGCTCACAGACATGGAGGCCATTGGGAGTTAATTGCTCAACGATGCAGCAACTTTTATTCTGCAGATTAAACCGAACTCCGCCAGTATATTGCCTTTCAGGCCTCACTTGAAATCTAAGCTTGACTTGATGTTGAGTGCTTCATCCATAAGATGAAGTGCCCAGGACAAGGCACCATTACAAAGAGGAGACATGAGTGATTCAGGGATCTGCTTCTCCAAGCACAGGCATTTTTCTGCTCTCTCGTACACCTGAACAACCCTAAAGATGTTCTGAACATGCCTATCTTATACTTGGAAAAAAACACAGTTGATGGACAGAATGCAGAACAATGTCTTACATTCACCCCAGTACAAAGATCTGGGCCCAAATCCATCGTTTTTTTGCACTCCACACCACCCTAGGTCAGACACTGGCTATATGCAAATCAGCCTTGACCCTGTGCCTCATGGGAACAGTCCAGCCCGAACTACCAAGCCATGTCTTTCCTAGACGGGAATCAAGCATCCAAGGACCGGTTTCTGGCTATCAGCCTTCTTCAGCCTGGATAGCTTGACTCCAGTGGTGTGGAGAGCCTGGGACTCACGTCTGAGCATACCCAGCCCACTCGGGGTGAAAATTGCAATTATCTTATACTTGAGACACAAGAGAAAGTGCTCTTTTTAGGTGAGGCAGGAGGTCACTGAAGCTCCAACATTCCAAAAGAAGGCCTTGCTTCTGGAGAATTAGCCGTGTACTCAGACCTGTTGAGCACAGGTAGAAGAACCCTTCAGAAAATCCATCCAAGATTCATCCTAGATTAAAGCTGGTTGTGTAATCTTCTACATCTCCAGAATTTCACCAATTGACAACAGAGCACTCCATGTAGTAGCAAATGGGGCTGGCAGGAAACTCAAAATTAGTGCTACGAGGTTTCAAGTTCAGATACCATGTGTTTGAGGAGCTGCTGGCACCTTACCCCTTAGCTATGAGGCTTTCCTTGCACCAGTACTGAGCCCCTTTTTTAATGTTTGAGGCACTTCACTCTTAAGCCTTAACTTGCTTTATACAAAAAACATCCCAGCCAAATTAGTGTAATTTTCCCCCCATATTTTGGTGGGTTTTTTTTTCAAAACTTTTTTTTATTGAGAAATCGCAAAGGAGACACAGCATTCCGTACCCCGGAGGAGCTGTAACAAGTGCAGTACATTATAATCAGCGATTCTTTTGACGTTCAGAAAAATGACCCTTCCAACCTCCCGCCCCTCTCCCCAACTTCACTAACCCCACCCTCCCCCTCCCTCCCCTTGCACAACGTCTCTCCAATAAAGCTCGGGTTAATCATATATACACCATTGTATGCATCTGTGTCTTTATATGCCCATCACTCCTGCCCCTCCATGCCACCCGCTGGTGCTGGAGGCTCCAGCCATAGGCCCCTGTAGTCCGCCCATCTTTTCCAAATTTTATAATGTTTCCGGGGACAGCCTCTAGCCTCGAATACTGGTGCTCTAGTCCCATGCAGAAGTTAAGTCCTTTCTTCCACCCAATCACCTTGGGTGCCCTGGGGTCTTTCCAGACCTGTGCCACATCTCTTTTGGCTATTGTGAGGCCCAGCAGGAGCAGGTGCCTTTTGTAGACGTTACCCCCCACCCCATCCAGCACGTGCAATAAGCCCAGCTTCGAAGTACGAGGCAGGTCCCATCCCAGCACCTCTGACAGGCAGTCCCACACACCAGTTCAAAATCTCACCAGGCCACTACAGTCCCATACCGTATGTAAAAGGTCCCCTTTTTCATGGCCACATCGCAAGCACGCCGGAGACTCAATCAATCCTGCCCTCCCCAGTCTCTCTCTTGTATAATACGCCCGGTGTAAATATTTAAACTGTATTAAGCGTAGGCGTACAGCTATAGCCGCTCCCCTGGGGGACTCGAGAGCCTCCCGCCAGTCCTCTTCCTCCAGCTTCCCCACATCTCTCATCCAGCGATCCCGGAGTGGTTGCAGATCAGAAGAGCAATGTGTGACTAGTGTCTGATATATCTGGGATATTTTCTTTTCTTCCAGGTCCCCCATAAACACCTTTGCCTCTATTGGGCTGAATTCAGGCAAGGCTTCTATCCCCGCAAGGATAGGGGTAAGGGCGTGTCTTAGTTGCAGATATCTAAAGAACTGTGTGCGGGGCATATCAAATTCTTCACTAAGATCTTGAAAAGATTTAAGTGTGGTTCCCCTCAGGACATGGCCTAGTGTAGAAATACCTATCGTGTCCCAGCCTCCGCAGCCCCTCAGCGACTCCAGTGCCGGGAGCTGCCCATTGTGCCAGAGTGGGGTCTCCCTTGTCAGTTTCCCCCTCCATCCCATACGTCGCAATGACTGTCGCCAGAGCTGAAAGGCTACCTGCGTTGCCCTTGGCAGTCCCTTCCTCCGCCGCGCCGAGTATAGAATAGTGTGTAGGGTGTCTGGTTCCATCAGGTATCTCTCCATGGCATATGCCGGGTCCCCTCTGTCACCGTACCACCAGTCATTTAAGACCACCAGATGTGACGCTTGGTAATATGACAATATATCTGATGTCGCCAATCCCCCACAATATGTGGACAAAAAACAGGTTCGTAGGGCCACTCGCGACGCTCCCCCGGCCCATAAAAACTCGCTTAGAGCGGAGTTGACCTGTCGGAACCATTGCGACGGGATCCGGTACGGGTGATTCTGCAATTGGTATAGCATGCGGGGGAGGGCGACCATCTTAAAGATAGCGGATCTGCCATAGATATTGAGAGACATACGGGACCAGCATTTCATCTCTTGTTGAACTCTATCCCACACCGGGACCAAATTTCGCTTCCAAGCAATAGCCGGCGATGCCGTCAAAAACACCCCCAGGTACTTAATTCCTCCGGCCGCCCTTTGCAGTATTGAGGCCCACGGCCCGACCTCAAAGTGGTCATGTAGCGTCCAAAGTGTAGATTTCCGCGGGTTAAGGTACAACCCCGACACTTCGCCAAAAATTCTCATTATTTCTAGGACCCGTGGCCCGGACCGATTTACATTCGTAAGGAAGAACAGAACATCATCCGCATATAGTGCGATTCTGTCTGTGAGTCCTGCCTCCCACTCAAACCCCTTCAGCTGCGCATCCATTCGGACCCATGCAGCCAACGGCTCCATAGCCAGAGCAAATAGGTACGGCGAAATGGGGCACCCCTGTCTGGTGCCTCGCCCTATCGGAAAGGGCTCTGACGTCTCACCCGCCACTCTCACTGAGGCCGTCAGGTCAGTATATAACAGTCGAATGTAGGACATAAAGTGCGGCCCCAGATTGAGATGCGGAAGGAGTGTGAATAGGTATGTCCAGCTCAGAGAATCAAAGGCTCTGTCGATGTCAGCCAGAAACAACGCCGCTTGAGCCCCAGTCCTACTCATCACCTCTACTGCTACGTGCGCGCGTCTGATGTTGTGCCGTGTTGCTCTGCGGGGCATAAATCCAGCCTGATCTGGGTGGATCAGGTCTGCAATATGCGGGAGTAATCTGTTCGCAAGCGCCTTAGCCAGGATCTTAGCCTCTATATTTAATAGGGAAATCGGTCGATATGACTCATGGCGGTCTGGGGGTCGACCAGGCTTGCAGAACCCCACTATTTCTGCATGCCTCCAGTCCGCCGGCAGAAGACCTTCCTCTCTTGCCGCTTCCAGGGCAGCTTTGTAATGTCGACCTAGTTGGCGGTGATAACGTTTGAAAAATTCACTCGGAAAGCCGTTAGGCCCAGGGGCTTTGCCAGTATTAAGCTCTCCCAGGGCCGTACTCAGTTCCTCGGCCGACAGCGGGGCTTCAAGACATTCCCGCACGTCGTCCTAAAGCGCCCGGGTGGAAGATCAGTTGTAAATTTACCAACTTCTAGCGCCGGGAGGGTATCTTGTGGGGCATATTGGGCCGCAAGGTAGCGAGCGAAGCTATTCGCCAGCTCCCTCGGGGCCGAAATGGAAGCCCCCGTCTCATCTCTAAGACCCGGCAGCTCCTGCGTCTGGAACAGATTCTGACAGAGCCTATGGAGCATTGTACTAGATTTGTCACCCCATTGATACATTCTACTTCTTGCCGCCAGCCAGACCTGCCGAGCCTCATCTAGCAGCAGGGACGAATATGTTTGCTGCGCCAATAGTAGATGCCCTACTTCCCTCCTGGTTACTCGCCACCCCGCACTGAGTCTCCAGCAGTTCCACTGTCGCTGCAGCCTTCACTAGCTCTTCTTCTTTTTTCGGCGCGCTGCCGCACACCAGGCTATGTCTACCCCACGAAGTGTGGGCTTCAGGGCCTCCCAGGTTGTCCGTATATCTGACACGGTGCCCAGATTGTCTTCCCAATAGCGGGCAATAGCTACTTCCATATGATGTTGGTAGGCTTCCTGCTGCAGGTTACAGGTGGAGAGGCGCCACCGAAACGGCTGTCTCCCCTTGTCTAAGGTGATTTCTATCACTACCAGGGAGTGATCCAATAGGCCACGCGGCAGGATAGATGCCGAAGCAACCCTATTCACAACGGTGGTTGGGACAAAAATATAATCAAGTCTCGAGAACGAGTTATGAACCGCTGAGACATAGGAGTATTCTCGTTCGTGTGTGTGAAAATGTCTTCATGTGTCCACCCAACCCAGTCCTCGCGCCATATCATTCAGTTTAGTGGGGGTATCTACGATGGGGCTGCCCCTAAGTCTAAGACTATCAGTTCGACAGTGCATGACATCATTCCAGTCCCCTCCAACTACCGCCAGTCCCTCCGGAATTTCAGCCCATATTGTAAACAGTTTCTCAATCAGAGCCCACTGTAGTGGGGGTGGGGCGTATACACTCCCAATTATGATAGTTTCTGAACCCACCATCCCTTGTATGAACGCATAACGGCCCTGTGGGTCTGTCCACTGTCTCGTGTGGGTATATGACAATCTGCGATGCATCAAGATCGCCACCCCCCGAGATCCTCTCACAAATCCCGCGTGATAGACCTGGTCATAGCCGTATCTCTGCAGGCCCAGCGCTTTGTTGCCTAGTAAGTGTGTTTCCTGTAACAATAGGACATCCACTTTCTCTCTCTTGCCCAGCCTTAACACAGCACCTCTCTTAATCTTGTCAAGCATACCCCGCACATTCCAGCTCATCACTTTCATCAAGGCTTTAGTAGGTGTCCTTTCAGCATTTTCAGCCCCCATCCCAGCGTAAACGCAATAACTTTTGCAGCAGTGGGCACATTGGGCCTGGGCACCCCAATAGCATTGTTCGAGACATCCATGTGCAAAACAACTCCCTCCCCCCCACCCTTCAGCCCTCGGTCCCTCCTCCAGCCCCCTAACCCCTTCCCCCAATGTCAACCAACATTCCCCAAAATCATCCCCAACTCCCCCCTCCCCATACCTCAGCAACGTTGAAGTACCTGTTGCGGTATAAAACATCTCCAGCCCTCAACGGGAGACCTGAGATCATCTATGCCAACTGAGCCCCATGAACAACCCCGAAACGTCCCACCTGTCCCCTTAAAAGGCAAGCCTCTCCAAGTCTGAGGCATGTGTCCTCCTTTTAGTCCATCCCTCCCCACCCAACCCGCATCCTTTGTCTATGGATCTACATTCATCCGCCAGTGTCCGTGTTACCATAAGCATGAGTCATCTTTGACATGGCCTGGGATATCTGTTGCTCAGCCTGTATTGTGATATACAAATCAAACAAGCAACCTGTGTCCTCTCGCCCCTCACGGATCCACTTTCGGAGAGTCTGGGGGGTTAGTCTCCTCTGTGTCCCACTTCTTTGCTGGGGATCGTTTAGATGAACGAGATCTCCAGTTACTTCTGCTGCGCGAACGTCGGGGTGTCCGCGGCGGCACTGCCGAGGAGGATGAGTCAGTCTCGAGCCGGCGGCGTATGTGGTCTAATTCGCACCGTCTCATCTGTCCATGTGAACACCTCTTCAGGGGAGTTAAAGAACAGGGTGCGGGATTGATATACCACCCGTAGACGAGCCGGATAAAGTAGAGCATATTGGATCTTAAGGCCTCGCAGGCGGGCTTTAGCTGCCGTGAAAGACTGCCGCTGTTGCTGCACTAGTCTTGTGTAGTCTGGGAATATCATGATCCGCTGATTATTCCATTGGAGGGGCTCTTTCAATCGGGCTTGCTTCAGGATTGTGTCCCGGTCATGATAGTGGAGCAGCTTAGCTATTACCGGCCGTGGACGTTCACCAACCGGCGGCTTCTGGGTCAGTGCTCTGTGGGCCCGTTCGATGATAAAGCAGCGGGAGAGGGCCTCCGGCGGGAGCCAGCTCTCCAGCCACTCGGTGAGAAAGGCCTCAGTGTTGCCCTTTTCGCAATCTTCCGGAAAGCCGACAAATCGTAAGTTGTTGCGCCGAGCCCGCCCTTCGGCATCCTCAGCCCGGAGCGCCAGGCCCTTTTGTATGCCCTCCATGTTGGTCACCTTTTTCTTCAAGGTCGCCAGATCGTCCTCCACTCCTGTAATCCGTGTTTCTGCTTCTGTAATGCGAGCCACCACATTTCGCAAGTCCTGCCGCAGCAGGGTAACATCAGCCCCTACGGCCCCAATTTTGGCATCTAACATGTCCCGAGATTGATTAATTGCCGCCAGGAGAGCCGCATTGTCCGGCCCGTGGGCCTGGTGTCCTCCCGAAGCTCCTGCGTTTCCACTTGGACCAGTGAATTTATGAATAGGCCCCTGTTTCGAGGTGCAGCCACCACTCCCGCCTCTGGTCATGGTCCGTGATTGATGGGCAGTCGTCCGGTCACTTTCCGCGGCCTTCGCGTCTCCTGCCTCTCGCCACTGGGGAGAGGGGGGGGCTCCCTTCCTCTGCAGGGAGTCCCCACACCCTCAGTTCCACAGGCTCAGGTAGTGGGCAGCAGGGAGTTTTGGGCTACGTCCGCCAACCACGGCTACAGTGTCTGTCCTCAACGTCTTCCCGCCAGGCTCAATGCACAGCAATGCAACGTGCATCTATTCACCAAGAGGTCCCTCAGTCTCAGGTCATCAGGGTCCGAATTTAGTCATCCGTGGCTGCGGGAGCAGGCAAGTGGTTGGCCATTATCGGTTCGCCGTCTATCTCTGGGCTTCCATTCCTCCCGCTGCCCCCTTGCTGTTTCGTCCGCAAAATGGCCGTTTCAGAGACCCGACCCAGGGCGTCTTCAACCGTCCCTCGCCACCAACAGAGGCTTACTTGGTGTTGTGAGGGTTCGCTTCTCGTGGTCCGTCTTGGCCGCTGGGGTGTCCATGTCTGCACACCTGCTCTGGTCACTGCGCACCTCCGTATCTGCTGTCGGCACATTAGGCGACCCGGACTCCGGGTGTCCCTTCTGTTCCCCGCTCTCACTTCTGGCCAACGCACATCCAACACTCCAGTATGCGGCAGTTCTGCATCTGTTCGAGTCCGCCGCCGTACGCACTAGCGACCCTTCAGCGCCGTCAGATCAGCGCCGGCGAAGCCGTTCTCCTCCTCGGACGTCTCCAAACTCGAGGTCCCCGGCGCCACTTTGGTTTGTAGGCCGCTCAGGCTCCGAGCGTGGTGCAGCGTCTTCCCATGCACCGATGCGGCTCAAAGTTGCGCCATATCCGCCGATCACCTTCCGCTGCACCACTCCACACCAGGATACTGTCACGTGCGGGGGAGGAGGAATAATTGTGGCGGATAAAAGAATGGCGGGACGGAGCTCTGTTAAGCCGCGTCCGCCATGATGGCTTCCTTAGCCACGCCCCCATATTTTGGGGTTTCTAAAGATAAACATTTTTTGTGGATTCCATTGGAGGGAACCAAGAGAATAATCCAAATATAGCAAGTGGGATTTTTTTGAATGGACAAAAATGACGTGCATGAAAGCATATCTTTTTTCTAAATGATATAACAAAAGGTTTTTTTTTCCTGCCCACTTTCAGCAACACACATTGTTGTAAAAGAGTTTTTAACATAGATTTTTTCATTTTGCCTGTTTCTTATTTTTATTTCAACCTACTTGAAATGTATTATGTAAAAAGCATATAACCGATGCGTAAATAGGGAAAGCCATGCATTTCTGAAACCTAGAAAAACTTCTGCATTGAGTCATTTGTGTAGATAGTTTATGGGCGTCCCCGAAAAACCAATTGTTGGTAAAATAAATATAATTAAAATATGGTTGGAAGATGGGCACAAGGTCTGGGTATATTTTTTCCCTAAAAAAAAAATCCCTAGTGGGATTTCTGCCCCCCAAGAGCCCAGTAATATGGGCTGATTGGAGCGAAACCCTCCGTGTCTATCTGCCCACGTGGGACAAAGACCGTTGCGGCTGTTCTGGGTTGGGGTTGGGGTACCTGGGTGGTTTACCCCACCGCTTCTTTGTTTTGGACTGTTATTTCATTAGTGTCTAGCGTGATTTCATCTCCTGGGGGTCCTGAAAGACTGATGCTGGCAGGCTGAGCTGCCCCCCCCCCAAACAGTAGTACTCAATGGTCTAGTGGGTGGACTCTACAAGGATCCACTAGGGGAGAAGCGCTCTGAAAAAGGGTTTTTTGTCTCTTTCCAGTGCTGCCTCTCCTGTGTTGGTCAGCGCTCAGGAGGGAGTGTATTGTCCCTGCGAACTGCTTACATCCCGCCTCCTCTCTTTCCTGGCTTCTCATTGGTACCTGTGCGTGCCACTTACCTTTCCTCCATTTCCATTGGCTGTAGGATATTTTCCTGCATTTACCAATGCTTGTTCCTCGTCTGCTTCTCATTACTTTTCCGCTGCCAAAATACTGTTAACATCCGCTTTGGTGGAACTATATTTTCATTAAGTTTTGCCTCTCACTATTGCAGCATATTTATATAACAATTTATCACCCGGAGATATTATGATTTGCATAGAATCACAGGGTGTTGCGCAGCGCTGCCAAGACTCAGACCAGGATCCCCAGCTCTTGAGTCAACAACTCTGGCTACTGCTCCACATCCTATCCACTCCCGTGTTATTTGTCAGGGAGTTCTTTCCTTCTCCCGGACGATGATTGATGAAAACAGCTCTTTATTAATTTCATATGCGAAACAGATGCTCTACCAGTGATTGTTTTACTTTATTTTGTTGTCATGTCAGTGTACACAGCTTGCTGCTCATCCCAGCAAAATAATAAAGTAACCAAAATCATGGCACGAATGAAGGTTTTCCCTCTCATCCATATTTTGATTTTTGGAAAAAGGTTTCTGGTGTTCCCACCAGGAACATTTTCTTCTCCAGGGCGGTGAATGACCCGTTGACTGTGATGGTAGTGCAAGGATATAGAGCCGTCCACATCACTAAAGCAGTCAAAGGTGCTGTGTTCTTTTTCTGTTAAATGAAGCTACTGCCGAAGGGACTCCATCTCCATGTTAGTTTGTTTTGCTGGCCTTTTGTATTAAACTAGAATTGGATAACGATGAATCCGCTTTCTGATTCCACCCTAACACCCTGGTTGTTTTTTTTTAAAAGAAAGAATACATTTAGTTGGTGTAACCAGCAAGAGGGAAGGTTGGTAAATGAGTGTTTGCGGTATGTAGATTTCTCACTGAAAACACAATTCTAATGAAGTTATGGGTCTAATTTTCAGTTGGAAAACACTGAAATTGGCCAGTGATGGGTAGCAACCCAACCATACCTCGCACCAGTGTGCTGTTCATAACATCACATGTCACGAAAGACATTGCAAATAATGTGCAATAACGGGGATTGTGCACTTCTCTGACCTACCCATAATCTACCAGCTTTGTAGATCAGGTACTTCTGCTCCCAGAGCTGGGTTTGTGCGATGAAGCGGGCTTCATGAGCCTGATAAAGCATGTGCAAAAGATCCCAGTTCCCTTATTTTTGTTTGATCAGATAAACTTTGTCTAGTAAGGCATATGCAGCAGTGTCTTAGTGGTCACCACGTATTTTTGGGCAAGCAGAAGACTTTTTCTGCAACCTTAAACCTTATTTTTCAAAGCAATGGTAGATGGCTTGCAGTGAATAACATGATCGGACAAAGTTAGAGGTGCAAACAGCGGAAATATTTGTAAAATGTCTAAGTAGGAGGGTAGCTGAGTGACTTGCTGGTTTGCCCTTGTGTCATCTTGTTTAGAGCATGTAAAAGGAAACAGATGCTGAGATGTATTTGCCAGAATGTATATGAACTAGCTAGTGTGATATAATCCCCAACAATATAGGCATGAGGCTGACCTTCTCCCACCTGAAAATCTCTATTAGGCATAGTAGTCCTGGTTCGGAAAATTATTCAGAGTCTACAATAAGTCCTGATGGAAAACATGAATGTAGATCTGCTGTAGATGTGTCTAACTTGTATTATACTCGACGTCTTTCTGCAACTTTCCATTTAGGTGTGTCCTGGGTGCGAAGTGAGTATTCATTGCTTGTCATTAGGTCAAGTAAAGTTGGCTGCAAACATCTGCACAACAGCAGCTGGTTCTGTCAGCTAAGTATGTGAATACTTGGAGAAGGCTAACCTTCTGTTTATGGTCAATAGGTAGATGTGGAAAGGCCCCCCCGTATGGTTCTGAAGAGTGTTTCCCCTGCCTTGAAGTTCACATAACAAGCTGTAGTGTCTTTGACCACCACCTCAGCCCACATGTGTGTGGGATGAGGCATTTCTGTGATGTGGAATGAGACTTGGAGCAGGGATTTTTTCGGTCTAGTGGACACACCAAGTGAATCTCCAATTTATACGAGAGGGGCTACTGATGTCTCTCTGGGACGTACATGAGTGATAGTGGTGGTGTTGAAATGATTATAAGGCAGACCACCAGCTTATTCCACATTTGAAATTTGCTCTGTCAGTCCTGTATAACTGGGTCCTCCGCCCATCCAAAAGAGGAATGTTGTTTGTTTGTGTCGCACAGATGTGTTGTTGTTGAATGTGAACATGTTGCTTACATGGGAAGAATGCATGTAGCGAGTGAAACTGCATGCGACTACAGCTGTTGGTTCCATTTTGTATCAGTATTACTATGTGGTACCTAATCTGGAGGCTTGGAGGAAAATCACAGACAGCCAATTGCAGGCATCCTCCAGAACATTCCAAAGATCTCTTTCAGTAGGTCAGACAGAGGAGTGTTGATGAAATTAGGAAAGAAAACAGAGTCCCTTTGAAGCTAGAGATTTCCTTCTGCTCCCTTCCTAGCTCATTGTCCAATGCGAGAGGCGCACTCTGCCCTCCCTTTCTTCACCACCTTCCCCCATAACCAGTGAATAGGTACTATTAAGTTGGCAGACTTTCTTGCTTTTCTGCTTTTGTTCTGAATTGCTCGTGAAAGGAGTCTCCCATCTAACACCGTCTTGCCCACCCACTTTGAGCACCAGGGCTGTGGTACTGACCACCAACTCCCCAGGCAGGGTCAGGACCAGTGACCTGGGGAAGACTTTCCTAACTTGCCAGGAGAGGGCTTCCCTGCATCCTACTTTGAAGCAGAGAAGCTGACTGTGTGTAGATGTTGCTTGCTGGGCGCATTGACTACATGTGAAATGCAAGTGGAAAAAGAGATTATTCATGTGGCAATAGCCACAGTGAGTTGCATTTTGTAGAGTACTCTGTATAATAGTGAAGGTGTAAGCACGAAGGTGAAGCCCTTACAGGAGCTGTACATTCTTGGGCGTTCTCATGGACATTCCTGGGACCTCTTTCAGTAGGTCAATCAGTGCAGTGTTGCTCAAATTAAGAAATGGCATAGAGTCCCTTTGAAGCTCGGATAGTTCTCCTGCACTTTCCTAGCTCATTGTTCCCTTGAAGAGGCTACTCCCACATGGTAACAGGTCCGGCAGCCTCAGAGGTGCTCTTGTTTGGGTTTCCCCTGAGGTGAGCCTTCCAGCACTCCTTATTTAAAGCTCACTTTGATTATTTAGCTAACCATGCTTTGATGTCTTACTATATTTTATTGCTCCTTTGAAATTTCCGAATAGCTGTAAACACATCTACAGCTATTAACCTATCCGTGAATCTTTCACCATAACACTGGAGACACTTTTTAAGTGGATTTCACTTTCATTCATTTTTATTCGTAAAGATTGAGAATCTTCTTAGTTTCTTTGAGCATTGATTCGTAGTCTCATCATTTGTTGTATTTTCATTAATGTGTTTTCCAGCATTCAAATCCCTATGTGTTTTGGGATCAAAACAACCATAAACCTATGATTCAATATCAGGGTCCCTTTTCAGAATAAGCTAAGTAGCATCAACTTAAAGCTTAGTGAAGTCATGCATGTCATCGGACCATAGTGCAATGTTTTATAACTGGTCGGATGGTACCAGATTGGTAACTAATTCAATCGTTTACTTGTTTTCATAAACTCAGCCGTCAAACGTACGTGTACACGTCTTACAGCAATAACTTTCAAATCTTATCATTGATCTTCAGATGATTTTACAATGTTTTAATAACCTGCCATGTATAGAATCCAAGCCAAGTTCATGACTAATTCAATATTTTTGGTCTCTCCAGTCAAGCTCGGGTGTTTGCATCCTGCAGCCTCAACCATAAAACGTTATCACTTGACTTCAGGCATCTTTTAATGCTGCCAATTTTGTCATATTTTTGCTCTGTTGTAAATTTAACACACTTACATGATAAACCAGTGTTATAATGAAATAGGTCTTGTATTTATTTGGGCTCTATTGAAGTTTCAGCACACTTTCCCTTACATTACTAGCATAAAATGTGTGTGGAGAAGACGGGTAAGTAAAAAGATAGTGCATGACGTGTTTTTTTTTTTTTTTAAAGGCCAACACAACTGATCAAGGCCTCAAGCCCCAGAGATCTCTGTTCATATTACTTAACTCTCAATTCCAATTTTTTACCTGCAAAGTCATCGAGCAATATTATTCAGTTTACGAACGCAAGGGTCTATTTTACATACAGTGTAAAAAGAAATTAGCTCTACATAGCAGCTTTTTCTCAATGTTACCACCTTCTTTTCTTCAGTACCACCCACATTATTAGGAAACTCGATTGAAATTAAAAATGACATTTCACAATCAAGTGTCCCTTTCTCTTATCACAAAGACCATGACTATACCAGTTTGCGTAGTACTCACAAAAATGACAGAACTGTTGACAGAACTGAAGTTATGCAATACAAAAGGAATGTCATCAACTTGGGTATAAAGATAAGGCAGAACTTTCCAATCATTGTGCAAAGATTTCTTCGTTTGAAGCCTGGGTCCCACGACAGTGGCAACCAGAACATTTCTTTGACCTCCAGGGTTGGGGTAATGACGGCCAGTTGCCCATGCCAAGATACGCAACCAGTAACCTAGTGAAGACTTGGTTAACTTGTACTTCAAGTGAGAGAGCTGATGGACTGTTCAGGAAGGACATTTGAGGTGTCCTTGTGAAGAAGAGGCTGAGGTGAGGCAACTCTGACAAATTACATAAGTGCAACTTACATCAAGAGGCAACAATAGAGTTTCAAATGTCTAGTTATCTCTTCCTTGTGAAAGTGCATAAACACTTAGGACGGAGGGGTTCCTGGAACTTATCCTGAAGAGAATTCTACCCTAAAACCTAGGCCTAGAAGGACTGTGGTACTGAGGCAATTACAACGCTTTGAGCTTTCAAGCATCTTTGAGCACTGAAAGAAACCAAACAACATCTGGAGAAGTGACAATGCTGCTTGTTTGAGAGGGGGTTTGAGATTGATCCTGAGGTAGACCCAGGAGTCCAGATCCTCATGATCATAGGCTTTGCTGCCATACGCACAACACCACCGAACATGTGCTGATGTTGCTGTGGCCATCTTTCCTGCAAAAGGAAGCATTTGCCTGCTGGGCAGAGGCTGTGACTGGGAATCCTTGTGTGTTTGACATGCCACGTTCACGCAATTGAAGTGGCATGGTTTCTGCTTACAGTTGTGCCTGTAAAAGGATTTCTCGAGCTTCACCATCTGGACAACTGAAATGTATTGTGACATTGTTCTCCCAGGGGAGAGCTGAATTTATTCAAGTGCGGGCTGAGAGATTTGGCTATGACTGAGAACAACCAAAGTACCAAGCAATATCCCTTTACAGGCACCTTAAAGTTCCCTCTGCCAATAGCCAATATACTGCACCAGAAAAGACTGTTCACAACATACTGAGGATAATACTCCAATTAATGCCCGATTAACTGCCCTTGTGTAGAGTGAGTGTTTTTGTTCATTGTATTTAGACAAAAGTACTTCCTTTTCTAGAAATCAAAGTACTGGGTGGATAGTGATTTATTACTCGCACCTTATTACTGTTGACTTCTTAGTCTGTGATCCACACCACACCCTTGAATAAGCCTCCGACTGCTCGATTTTGCTATTATGAGGGTCAATTCCTAAAAGGGTGTACTTATTATTGCTTTTGGGTCCAACAGTACATTTAAACCACTGGACACTAGTGGGAAATGTCTCTGATGTAATCCGTGCCCAGTAAACACTGTTTACACAGCTTCTCCTGAAAAAGTTCCCATACTAGGTCAGTCTACCTAAGAGTCCGAGACCCTAGAGAAGCCAGCATGCTGCCGATAATCAACAGGTGCCTAGATTTAGGTGTCCGAGTTCCCGAAGGAGACCAGCCTGGGACCTATTATCATCCGCTTTATGTCTGAGCTCCGTTGCCTGTTCTGTGGTGTTACTGTGTATGTGTTTGACCTCTTAGGGAAGGACAGACTGCTGCCTTATACAAGTAGCTGTATGGTATAGAGGTTTGAGTATCTCAGTTCAGTCTTCTCATATCTTCCTAGGCTAGGGTCGGAATACCCATTGTCGACTAACAGTTAAAACTGAATTTAACACCTGCATTAAGCAGAATAATTATATCTTATATGTTTGTTCAATTGAAGAGAGAAGCATTTGCTTTGTTGAAATTACCATAGTGTTGAGGAAGGGAAAGCTAAATCATCCAAGCAGAGATATCCCATCCAAATACTATTAGATCAGTTCTCGCAAGACCCATCATTATAGAATACTGGGACTCCCCGCTGCTCTTGAAGGAAAGACAGCAAAGAGAAGCTGTCTTAGAATTCATTTACTCTAATATTCCCCTTATTGATATGTTACTTTTAAATTCACTTTCATATAACCATGAAAACCGTACCGGCTCCCTAGAAGCTTATGTTCAATATCTGGGGGTCTCCCCGTTGAAAGTGAAAACGGTGGGGTCCGGCAATGCACCTACACTCCGGAACTGGTGTACGGACATGGACGAGGCGATGATAACTGAGAAGACGGTCTTTATGCACCGTGGATGTCCACGTAAATGGGTGCGGTTGTGGGGAGCATGGAATAAGTTCCGAGGTTATATTCGTGAACCACCTGAAGTTGAGATGGATGATGTGTCCCCTTGATACGACTGTTTTCCCCCAGGGTTCGAGTCACGAGTCGAAAGTAGCATGTATTGTGTATGAGGAAATAGGTAAGATAAGCGTTGTACTATCTAAAGCACTGTTCGCAGCCAATCATGATTGTATTTGTCTATGTACTGTTTGCCCTGATTTTCAATTCAATAAAAATAAATAAAAATAAAAAAAGAAAGTGAAAACTGTGTCTCAATAGTTGCAACATATCACTTAAAAAAATGAAATCATCTTGTAGTTGTCCTATTGTCAAAAGTAGTGTGTGGTTGTTGGTTAATTGGTGTTTCAAATCATGGTCACACACTGCCTAATCATAAGTTCCCCCAATTAACTTTTGAAAAGTTTGGACTTGATTAGCAGCTAAATGTATTAATCTTACTGAAAGGGCAGTCTATTGAGAATTGTATGGCTTTGGCCAATGCATATTACACAGTGTATTTAGATGTTTTTAGATATGGTTTGGCATGCACTCCTTTGACCAACAATTCTAATTGTTTGTGGAATTTCTTCCCTTTCCACACAATAAAACAGTTTTCACATTTCTAGTATATATGTTAAATAAGTGCAGAATGAGCTGCTTTAGATTCTTGTTTTACTTGTCAGTAGGTATTTCTGCCTATCTGTTTGCTCCTGGAGAGTCCTTGTTTAGGTCGAAGCCTACCAAACTAAGCAGCAGAACACATCTTAGGACATTTGGAAAGCTTCCCTGAGAATGCATTTCTCCCACTGCTGACTATTGGCTTTGTGGTTTGTAACTCACATTTCCGTCCTTTCTATTTGCTGGCTTTATTGTTTTTAGGCTGTTAAGCTTGAGTTTGTCTGTCCGGTGGAGCGAAGCTTGTTTACTTTATCCATCCGATTGCTCGTTATCTGTAAACAAACCTTTATATCTTGTTCTTATCTTGTCACATTTTCTGTGCATTCAAAGTCAGAGATCAAATATCAGTCCCTGTCTTCTGTGGGAGCATGGGGTTTACTTTTATTTCTCTGACTTCAAACTGAGATAATTTATGTGACAAACTTGCAGTTAAAGAATATGTCAAAACCCTGCAGTGACAGCGCACAACAAAATTGAAATGCCTGTAAATTAACTGTGTAGATATTTCTGAATATATCAGAATTAGGGAACCCCTTTTTTTGTAATTCTGAAGTTTGGTGGAAACTAATATATTATTAGGATCAGAACAGAACAGTACACTAGGTGATGCCATTTCCACACATTATAGTTTGTGTGCAGTAAAACTGTATGTCTATGCATATGTAATGGTAATTTCAATTGAAAATGTGTCTGTAATGGCAGTGTGCTACCACACCATGACTCTTCCATGATGCTGTTGTAGTAAAGAAAATGCACTCAATGCCAATTCACTCGGTCAATACACTCTACGCCAGTGACCTTTACTCTACCACTTTGCTCTATGCCACTCCACTCTACACCACTCTTATCTACTCTACACCACTACACTCTATGCCACTGCACTCTCCTCTGCTCCACTCCACTCTACACCACTCTACTCTGAAACAATCTTCTCTATGCCATTGCACTCTGCGCCACTCTACTCTGCACCACTCTACTCCAATCAGCGCCATTCTACTCTGCGCAACCCCCCTCTACTCTACACCACTCTACTCTGCAACACTGCACTTTAAGTCAATACACTCTATGCTAGTGTTTCTCAACCTTTTGACTTCTGTGGATCCCCACTTAATTATCACTTAAACCTGGGGACCCCCACTGAATCATTGTTGAAATCCAAGTACTTCCACTGAGCCATTATTTGAAGGGTGTAGAGACGCTGGCTAAGCATTTTAGATGATTTACGTGCAAAAAAATAAAAAACAATACAGAAACAATCATTCATCAAACAAATACACAAATGATAAAATAGTTTATTCAATTTATAAACAAACTAGCAGCCCGCCCCAGCGTTGCCTGGGGGCAATGAGGCTTCAGGGCCAACCGCCCGCCCAGGCCCCCGCCCACCCCGACATTGTCTGTGCATGCCCTTGCACGGACACGGACCAGGCCCCCCTCCCGCCCAGACTCCCTCCAGCCCCCCTCCCGCCCGACTCACTCCCGCTCCCCTCCCGCCCGACTCACTCCCGCTCCGACTGCCTCACTTCACCACCCCCTGGGACGCCTCCCCCTGCATCACACAGTCTCGCACTGAGAGTTTAGGAAAAGCTCGAAAACTTTCCCTTTCCTTACCTGTGCCGCCGCTCGTCACTGCACAGCCGCTCGTCACTGCACCGCCGCTCCTCCTTCGTCGTCATCATGCACGTCGTGTCGCGGTCCTCACGCATGTCGCGTCGCGGCCAGCGCTAGGTCCCGGCTGGCGCTACTTTCAAGGGACTACTTTGTTTTCAAACTTAATTTTTTTAATTTACTTTTTTTTTTATTTATATAGCCTATGTCCTTCTACACAACCTGACATTTTCATAGATGTATCGGGTGTGTAGATTGGCGCTGTGGTTCCCGAGTTTACCTGGCCAAAAGGTGCAAGTTCTCTCTTTATAATAGTAGTATAGATATAGATATAGATATAGATGGGAGGTGGATATTATGGCTAAGACCCTATTGGTGTTAATGCGTGAATATCGATGAATTCTCCGCGATATTCACGCATTTCGCCGGATATTTTATCGCTTTAAAGATAAACGTTGCTAATAGCACGTTATCTCTGCGATAATATCCGGCGAGGCTTGGCGATAAAAAAAACTCGCTATGCTAATTTAGCGATAAATATCGCTAGTTGTTGGTAATATGCCCCCTGGTTTGGCAGATCGGAATGGATTGTTCCCATGAGGATCAGGATCAAGACTGATGTGCATATGGCTGGGTCCAAACTGGGGTGGAATGGTGAGCAAAAGAACGATGGATTTAAGCCAGACCTTTATGACTGGGGGTGAATGTTTGCATTGTGCAGTATTCCGTTTATCATTTGTTCCTTTGCTAATGTCCCAGATGACGCATAGGCTGAAATGTTCCCACCCAGAACTCTCCGTGGAATATAGGTAACTAAAACAAACACCATCACCACGCTCTACACTTACCACGCACTCACCACAGCGACTACTCATTCTCATTCACCGCAATGAAATTTGCCATCAAGATACAAACTATGACTGCACATTACTTTGCAACGCATAATATTGCATACACATTTAAGTAGAGATAGAGAAATAAATTAAATCTACTCATCAACACTGCACTTTTCCAAATCCTAAAATCCCTTTACGACCCAAACATTAACCTTCCCTAAAGAAAGCAAACTTCAACTATGCCTCAGCACTACCTAACTTTGAACCCTAAAAGCACGTTACTACCTGCACACACCACCCATTCTTACCCTAAAACCCCTTACTACCCATGTGCACTACCCACAACTGAACCCTAAATCCCTCCTTACTACCCCTATGCACCACCCGCCCCTGAAGCCTAAATCCCTCCTTACTACCCCTATGCACCACCCACCTCTGAACCCTAAATTACTCCATACAATGACACCTATTAAATGCACTGCAGCACGTATTTGTGGAGTACCAGCCACTCGTATGCATTGCTTTCAGATAGAAAGGCCTTGGTGGTGCCAGACCTCAAAAGTAGTGCGTAGTGTCAGCTGCAGATCTAGCTGCACTGGCGGTGCACCGCTCAACCCTGTGCGTCAACAGGTAGTGGACACCCGAATTCCGGCCTTAAGCAGGTGGATTTATAGTAGGCGCTAAGGCTGTATTTAAAAGTGCACTTCATTGAATACTCAAAGGCAGCAAGCCCCGACTGATGGCAAAGAGCAGTGTCAAACTGAAAGCAGCACACCATTTTTTGATGATAAAACGTGTAGTCAGCATAAAAGGTTCACACCTTTTAATAACCACTTTCATATGGCCGCGATAGAAAGTTCACATCTTTTAATCATGATGACACCTTCAGATCAAAGGATGCGCATCTTTTAATAATTACAGACATCAAAGCCGGAATAAAAGAAGCACATCTTTTAATAAACATAAGTAGCAAAGCCAGGCTAGGGGATGCACAAATCGTAATAACAACCGGTGGTGACGCAGTGAAACTAAAGGGTACACCTTCTAATAAATACTATCAGCCAGGCCACGCTTCAGGGAGTCAGCATTTTATTAAAGATAGCAGCCCGCCCCGGCGTTGCCCGGGGGCAGAAGGGGGCTGGGGGCTGCATTTGCTTAGTCCCGGCCGGGCCGCCCGCATCCCCTTTCTCCCTTGCCGCTCTTCCTGTTAACGCAGTTTAGATAAGATTATATTCGGGATTTGTACTCCTTGCCTCTGGGCGGAAAGGTGAATGCCGAAGGAGCTCCTGTAGTCGGTTCCTCTGCCTCCTGCCCTCTCCCTTGCTATGAAGCAGCCCACCCCCCACCCCCCATCCCTCGCTCTTCCTCACTCGCTGTCGGCTGAAGCTCCCAGATCGCATTACCTGCTGCTCATTCACAGACACGCCAGAGCGCAGCACCTCGCCTGACATGCACGGGAGACATTCACACTAATAAGCAAACAGATCTGCCCCCTGCCACGCCAGGCAGGGTGCCGTGAAAATAACCGTGGTGCAGATCTAGCAGCCCGCCCCAGCGTTGCCTGGGGCAGAAGGGGGTTGGGGGCTGCATTTTTACCCCGGGGCAGAAGGTGGCTGGGGCAGCATGTTCTCCGTTCCGCCCGCCTCACGGACTTGAATTAATTTAAGAAGTAGCAGCCCCCGCCCGGACTCCTTAAACATTAAAGGCCGCGCTGGGCACCCGCCGACTCCCTCCCCCCTCCCCCTCCCCCCTCCCCCTTCCCCCTTCCCCCTTCCCCCTTCCCCCCTCCCGCCTCCCGCCTCCCGCCTCCCGCCTCCCGCCTCAGCAACGTACCTCTCACTGCCACTGCTCCTCAGGTTCTCGCAGCTCCTACCGGCGCTGTTGTCCTCTGCTCTTCCTGGTTCTGGTCAACGCCGCTCCTCCCCTCATTTCGTCTGCTCTTCCTGGTTTGGGGAAACGCTGCTCCTCCCCTCACGCAGACGTCGCGGCCGGCGCTAGTTGCAAGGGACTACTTTTTTAAATTTATTAATATTTTAAAAAACGTTTTATTTTTATTTTTATGTAGCCTATGTCCTTCTGCTTGCCCTGAGGTTTTCTAAGATGTCTTGGGTGTGTGGATTGGCGCTGTAGTTCCCGAGTTTACCTTGCCTAAAGGTGCAAGTTCTCTCTTTATAATAGTAGTATAGATATACCAAAAAATCTTCATTTTAATGGGAAGGTTAGAGATTTTCTAAATTCAATTGAGGCCACTTATCATCCATAATATATTCTGTTTGATGCATTTGCACTGCTCTCACAAATCAATCTGAGGAACGTAACTTTTTTAGCCTCCAAATACAAATTCCTCAACATATACTTAACATTTTTTGGGGGGAGATAATCAACTTTATTGATTTTTGGAAAACAAATAAAGATTAGCATTGACAGCACAGTGTACATGTTTGCATGTAGGACATAATGGGGGTATATGTAGCAAAATCATACAGTAAGCACAACGATCAAGCACTTTACATGGCAAAAGTAAGCAGTCTATCGAAGGCTAGAGTCCATCCGCGTGGACCCCACTAACCCCTTTGATCTACCTACTTACTCCACACTCTTTGGTACTTGGCTGGGTAACTCCTGGCCTTAAACAATGTTTCCCTTGAGCGGCGCACCAGTCCAACCCTCGGTGCCATTTAGCTGTTGTGAGGGGGTGGGGGATCAGGTTGCATCCAGGCCATAGCAATATCCCGCTTGGCCACCATGATGGCCGTCCCCAGGAATAGTTTGCCTGCTCCGGACCCATCCAAACCATCCATAACGCCCAGGAGGAGCACATAGGGCCGTGAGGTATATCCCAGCCTAAGATGTGTGTGAGTCGGATTCTATTTTGTCCCAGTATTTAGGAGGCGGGGGCAAGACCAGACCACATGATAGAAGTCTGCTGGTTGGTGCCTGCAGCGTGTGCATTCAAACGAGGTGCGCACCGCCTGCTCTATGTAGTCGCTCTGGGGCAAGGTAGGCAGTGTGAAGGTAGTACATCTGGATGAGTCGGAGTCTGGCAGAGGTAGTGACAGTTTTGAGAGCCATAAGGGCGTCTCATCAGTACTCGTCCTCAAGGGGACCCAGCCAACCCTCCCAGCGAGCCCTGAGCGAGTCCAGAGATGTGTGGCTGTTGTTCGTGAAGGTGCGGTATATGCGTGATATGCTTCCCTTCCCAAGATTTCCCATCATGACCTGCACTTCCGGTAGACTGAAATCAGGGAGTGCGTTTCCCGTTGAGAGGTGAGTGTTCAGGGCGTGTCGTATGTGTAAGTATCTGTAGAATTGTGAGGTGTGTAGGAAGAAGCAGTTACGTTAGATCTTGAACAGTCTGTATATGGTCTCCCACCCACACGTCGCCCTCTTGGGAGATGCCAGTGTAGTCCCAGTGCTTAGCCGCATCGCTGCTGCAGTGATTTTTGCGCTGTGCGGCTGTTTTCCGTTTTCCGCGTTACATGCCGCGCTCAGCTCGTCATCAGCACACGCCACCCGTGGCTGATGACGAGCTGAGCTCGTCATACGCAGCGAAGGGGTTAAACCCTCGTAAAGCCACCACTTTGTTGAACCACGTGCCCTGCCAGAGTGGCGTTTGTTGGGTCAGCTTAGATTCCCATTGCATATTACGCAAGGCCGAACGCCAGGCCAGAAAGACTGTTCGGGCCACTGTTGGAAGCATCTTAGTCATAGGGGAGGCATACATGAGAGCCTGGATTTGAAGGAAATCCATGTCTCGAAGTTCAGTTTTATAAACTGGATTGGACCAACCCCAGGTGAACCAGTCATGAAGGCCAAGCAGTCTCATGGCCAGATAGTATAGGTAGAAGTCCGTCATGCCCATGCCGCCGTCGAAGGACAGAATGCGTCATCGGTCAAGAGCCATCCGTGGCCTCACAGTTCCCCACAGGAACTGTGTGATTATGGCGTCAATCTCTCTGAAACAGCTTCGGGGATAGTGAAATGAAGTATTTTGAATAACATATAGGAACCGAGGGAGGATCTTCACCTTAAATAGTGCCACTCTTCCGAGCGGGTTAGGTGGCAAGGTTTGCCAACGATTAAGGTCCTCCTTAGCCTTTTGAAGAAGCGGGGTAGTATTCAGTTCCCAGTCTAGTTCAGGGAGTAGAGCAACACATATGCCCAGATATTTAAACGACTGTCGCCTAATGGGTGTCAATTAGCGAGTCGAAACATTCCTTAGAGGGATGAAGAGGTACGAGGGGGGATTTGGCTGGGTTCAGCCAAAGGCCTGAGACCTTTTAGAAGGCTTGAAGGAATTGGAGGTATCTGGGTTGGAGCGGGCCTGGTCGGCGAGAAAAAGCAATACATCGTCCGCGTATAGTGCGATTTTGTCCACGTGGTTGTTTCCCCATGCCCAGCCCTGAATCAAATCATCCATGCGGATGAGACACGCCAGGGGCTCCATTGCCAGAGCGAAAAGGAGCGGGGAGAGGGGGCAGCCTTCTCTAGTACCCCTTCGGATTGGGAATGTCTCAGAGAGGGTTGCATTAATTAGCACTCTGGCTCTAGGGTTAGAGTATAGGACTCAAACGAAGCGTCGGAACTGCTGAGCCATGCCTATTCTTGTGAGCACCTCATCAAGGTAAAGCCAGTCCACCGTATCAAAGGCCTTCTCGAAATCTACGAGAAGAAGAGTTAGATAGGGGGTGATTACCTGGCGGTTAGCAAGCGCTAGAAGGAGGCGTCAGGCAATGTCTGGTGGCACGAGCTGGCATGAAGTCTCACTGGTCCAGATGGATCTGTTTGTTAAGGAGTGGTCGCAAGCGCTGAATCAAGACTGCAGCATAGATTTTGATTTCGGTGTTAATTAGGGGAGATCAGCTGGTAGTCCCCACAGGTAGACAAAGGCGGTTGGGTTATAGGAATGACCACAATGGTGGGCGTATCCGTCTCCGGGGGAAATACCCCGACTTCCGTCACGTGTTGGAACAGAGCCGAGAGATGGGGAACCAGCAGCTCACGATAGGAGGTGTAATATTCCTGATGGAATCCATCAGGACCTGGGGTCTTCCGGAACGCCAGCTGGGAGATTGCCACATCCCATCTCCTCTGGGATGAGGGGGAGGTCCAGACTAGCTGCTTCTAAGTGTGATAGGCAGGGAATGCAGCCTTGCAAGGGGTCAAGAAAGTCTGAGAGAGTACCCTCCAGCCTGTGTGCTGAATATAAGCAAGAATAATAACCTGCAAAAGCCTGTGCAATCTCAACTGAGGTGCGGCAAAAGGTTTCTGAGGATTTTCGGATCTCCGGTATCATCCGATTTGCCAAGGGATATGAGGCTAGTCTGTGTAGGAGTCTCCCATTTCTGTCTCCCCTGCCGAACACACGGGTAATAGGCGAGTGCCACAGGAGTTTAGCTGATTCCTACGAGGTTTGTCTGATCTCCTTACATACAGCTGCTAAATATCTATCACGGGCCTCGTCTGGGGTTCTGGCAAGGTCAGTCTCCAATCGGAGCGCCTGTGCCTCGAGAAGGGCTAAGCGACTGTCTTGGACTTGCTGTATATAACATTTTAAACTTTTAATTTTACATCCTGTTTCTTTATCTATATATACTTAATTAATCTGTTAATGTTATTTAATCTTCTAAGCAGTCGTGGACCCCTGAGAAGGTTTTACAGAAATCCAATGGTCCATGGACCACAGGTTAAGAACCTCTGCTGTACACCAGTGCACTCTACTCTGTACCACTCCAGTCAACGCCACTTCACTCTACACCACTCAAATCTATTCTGTAACCCTGCACTCGTCGCCACTCTACTCTGCAACTGCACTCACCTCACTCACTCTACACCACTGCACTCTACACCACTGCACTCTACACCACTGCACTCTACTCTGAAACAATCTACTCTACGCCGCTAATCTCTGCGCCACTCTACTCTGCGCCACTCCATTCTTCGAAACCCCACTCAACACCACTCTGCTGTGCAACACTCTACGCCACTGCACCCTATGCCACTGCACTCTACTCCAATATACTATACGTCAGTGTATTCTACTCTGTGCCACTTCACTCTCCACTAAACAACTCTAAGCCACTCTAATATACTCTGTAACACTGCACTCTATGCCACTCTACTCTCCTGCACTATATTCCACTGCACTTTACCCTGCACCACACCACTCTGCCATTTCACTCTACTCTGAAACAATATACTCTATGCCACTGCACTCTATGCCATTCTACTTTAAACCATTACACTTATCTATGTCAATCTACTCTACACCACTGCACTCCATGCTACTATACTCTATTCTGCAACACTTTACTCTATGCCACAGAACTCTACGCCACTGTGTTCTAATCCACTCTGTTCTATTCTGCACACCTGTACTTTAGACCAATGCACTCAATGCACCTCTACGCCACTTTAATCTGCACCACTGCACTCTATTCTCTGCACTATATAACAATGCACTCTACGCCACTCTACTCCTCTACTGTGCAGCACTCCACTCTACTCTACACCACTGCACTTTACAACAGTACACTTTCTCCCACTCTGCACTACTGCACTCTATGCTACTCTACTCTTCTGTTCCTCACTCTAAGCTGTGCCACAGCATTGTACGACGCTGCATTCTATGCCACTGCACTCTACACTACTACTCTTTGCGCCAATGCATTCAATTACAGTCCACTGCTCTAAACCACTCCACTCCACTGGATGCCACTCTGCATCTTCACTCTGCTACACCATGATACTCCTCTGACACTTTACTCCACTTTATGCCACTCTGACACTCAAACCACTCTATGCTGTTGCGTGCTGTGTTTAGATGTATGCGGCCTCTAGTGGCGCTAGGTTGACTCCTTCCAGTCATACCCACCAGATGACTTAATGCTTGTGTGTGGTTAATAACGTTTGTTACACAGTGCGTTCAGTTAATGGCTGCATGCTGAAGAATAAGGTGTGCAAACTAGAGCCCCAGTGTGGCTTGGTCTTTTACATGGTCCCGGGCTGGGGAGGATGCATCTGGTGATGAGATGGGGGATACATGCCCCCAAAGATACAAGCCTGCTCCCCCTAAGAGTTTACAGTGGTCAAGCAAACTGCTTGTGCGTGCCACGTGCACCACAAGAAATGGTCAACAGTTAGCATAAGTGGAGTCAAAGCCCAACTCCAGCTTTTGAGAGGCCCCCGAAGAAGGTGAAGACTACATAGGAGCGCAGTCGGTAAGCCTGCCAAAAAATCACTGGTAAGGTAGAAAGAAGAGGTACTGCGCCACAGCATAACACCGAGCCAGCACTGATACAAAGCAGAAACGCTAAAGACAGTAATACCCTGGCACTTAGAAGCGTGAAAGGCAGGGACAGCCAGGTGCAAGAATGCGGTAGCGGGAGAGACAACCTGGTGCAAAGAAACTCCAAAGGCAGCAAGAGCCAGGTATGATGCATACAGTCAAGAGTGGTCCGAAGCACATGCAGGAAGCAAAATCATTACTCACCGTGAAGAAAGTAGATGGTGCCAACTGACCTCTGCTCCATGGTGATGACCAAAGCACCAGGGAGCAGGTTGATCCTTGCAGAGGTACCACCAGGCCCAGAGACTCTAAGGATCAAATGCTGTCTGAACAGCATATACTCTTGACGTCTGTAGGAAACAGCACAAAATATGCTGCTGCTGTGTTCCTGAAACCACCATCTCCTTTCGATACTGCCAAAAAGCAGGATATTGGTGCCAGATGGACTGCTTGGATCGAAACATTTGATGACTTTAAAGATGCTATAGAAGAATCAGATGACAAAAAGATAATCAAATATTCAAAGAACCAGTTGAAGTAAATAATCGCACATCACGGGCGTTCCCACTGAAGAGGGGCACTAGACAGGGATGCCCTTTATCACCACTGATTCTTTTCCATGATGCTTGAACCGCTTGCAGCCTGGGTTAGAGGTGATAGATTACTGTGAGGGCTGAAATGGGCAGAGGGACAAGAGGACAGAATATCCTCATATGCTGATGACATTTTGTTATACGTCGTGTCACCAGCAAAATCATTAAACCGAATCCTTTACATTTTCACAAACTTTGGCAAATACTCAGGCTATATTATCAATTGGTCCAAATCGGTGATCTTCTCACACTATGGGCCGAACCCAAATATGCCACCTAACTGCGCTGCTACAATTGCTATTGAGGGCTTCTGATATCTTGTTGTCTTTATAACACCAGACCCAGATCTTTTTTACACCAAAAACCTTGAGACTTCCCTAAACAGATAGAAAAACGACATGCAGCACTAGAGGAAACTGCCCCTCTCATTACTGGGACGTGCAGCCCTTTTTAAAATGCTGGTACTACCGCGCTTCCTATGCATCCTACAAAACAGCCCCTATAAGGTTCCCAAGTCATACTTCAAAAGCATAGACTGTAAAATTAGGACATTATCTAATGTCAAACACCCCGCATTGCCTCACAAAAATTAGCTAGAAGTTGGTATGACGGTGGTATTGCACTCCCTGACATCCGACTTTACTATTGGGCGTCGCAGCTGGTGGTTATCAACCACTGTGTGTACCACCTCCAGGCAGAACCTGCATACCAGTTGGATAGATGCTAAATAGGGAAGGAAGGGTACAACGGGCCCCATACTCAAACCACAAAAAAGGCCGATATATCAGCCCTAACCATCAACATCTGGCATGAGGCCAGTAAAAAACTTACTGGTATGGTATAATAACCCATGCCACACCACTGTGGTCATCCCAGCGACTTGGGGCATAGGGTGCACAGCTAGGATTTGACAAATGGGACACAATTGGTATTTTCACCGTTGGTGACTTATGGAAAAAAGGGAAAATCCTACGGTTCTCAGAATTACAAAAAGAATACGATCTAGACCAGAGGGAAGTATTTCGATACATGCAAATCCGCAATGCTCTGATTACAACCATCCCTACACACAGGGTAAGATACCGGAGACATCCCAGCTAGAAGACAGACTACTATCTGAACCAATGAATAAAAAACCCATATCTATGACATACCAAAAACGTTGCTACAACCTACCTGATCCACTCCAACAACTTCGAGAAAAATGGCAAGTAGAGCTTGTGCCACTTGAAGACGAAAAGTGGCAAACCGCAATAATTTCCCCCAGGAGGCTGCTATCCCACTCAAATTCCACCTCATTCAGCTCAAGATACTGCATAGAACATGCTTAACTGCAGCTACCATTACTAAAATAGGGTGTAGAGAAGATCCAAGTTGCCTCACACTCTGCATGGAAGAGACCACTTTCTATCATGAACTATGGAGTTGCTCTAATATAACACTACTCTGGGGAAAAGCTGCATGACATTTACAAAATGCAATTGGTAAAGATATCCAACTAACACTTAAGTTGGGACTCCTCAATATATGGGACGCCATAGATCGCACCGCAATAGAACAACAATGGGTCACTTTGGGGTTCACGATGGTCAAAGGTAGTATTGCGATGCGTTGGGGGGCTGGAGAGGTACTGACCTCGAAGGGATGAGCAAAAGATATGTATAAATGCATGGTTCCTGAAAAGGAAGTGTTTATAAACAGAGTGTCCAAAAGAATTTAATAAAAAATGGGGTAAATGGAATCTTTATAGAGGAGAAATCTGCATCCCCCACAAACATCAATTCAAATGGCTCGGGAAAACCGAGATGAGTGTGGATGAACCTGAGAGTGTGCAGCCCAGAATTCCCAAGAGAACAGTGTTTCTTGCCCTAAATGTATACCATGTTGTCTTTATAACAAATTACCTTAATGACCTGTACTGTTTACTACAAAAACTAATTAAAATAAATATATATTTTTTAAACTTAAAGAACCTTACAGTTGAGGGAGTAAAGGAAGTGATAAAGAAGATCTCACAATCTGATGAAGTATCATACCGTCAAATCAAGAAGATGTTGAAGGCCAAGTTCAATCCAGTGCCGAATGTCGACTATGAAAGATATACTTTCAACCAAGTGAGACCGTTACCTGGTGAGACGATGGATGAGTTTGAGAGACTTAAAAGGCTTATAAATCACTGCAAGTTCAATGCAGTTAATGATGAAGAAGCCATATGTCTTAGAGTTATTGAAGGTTGACTCTCCGATTCATTTCGACAACCCATGTTGAGAGAAACACTCAGTTTGGAGAAAGTTCCTTTGACTGCAAGAGCGGAGGAACATGCCTATCGACAAGCAGCTAATATGAAAGCTGGAACAACCTTAAGTGAATCAGCATTGAGTATGAAAAGTAAGCAGAAGCACGAGGCAGAGGCCCACTGAGGTATTTCCCAGAAGAAAAAGAAATTGTGTTTCCGCTATGAATTCTCCTTTCCACATGAAGTTAAATGTCCTGCCATTGAACAAATCTACAAAAACTGTGGGAAGTAAAATCTTTTCATAACGGTTTGCAAAGCGAAAGAGAAACTTAGTGCGTCATGAAGAAATGTGAGGAGGGACGCCAGAAAGTTCCAGGCGCACTCTAGCCACTCTCAAAAGGTCAAACGTCTACATTGACTGAGGCAAGTGGAAATTAAATTAAAGTCGATCTATCAAATTCATCCTCCAACAGTTCAGTGAAGTCATCGAGTGACGATGAGGAGAATGAATGTGCAATGGTGATGCCAGTCACAGACTGACGTGTGCATGTAGGATTATCGACATGCAAGGAAAAACACAAATCTGAAAAGAATCTCCACATGAAGTAACCAAGTTTATTTGGGCATTGCCCTAAAATTATGTTAAAGGTGAATGGTGTCCTTTGAACTTTCATTATAGACAGTGGTGCAGTTATAAACATTATGCAGCCTGAAAACTACAAAGAACTGTCTCTGATACCATGTCTCACACTGTCAAGAGCAAAGGTCTACACCTGGGAAGCTTCTATGTCCCTGCAGATCAAACAATTATTTTTGGCAACCATCTGGCACAAGAAAACGCCAGTGCAAGCACCAATTCTTGTCCTCCCAGGTACTTTATTGAGTGCATGCTTATTAAGTTTCGATACTGCTGCTGTCATGATACTGATCTCTATTTACTAGAACTTGAGCGCTCATTCAGAAGTACCGAGTCAATTCCCGACATTGTTTCATGGACTTTATAAACTTCAATAATGTGAAACTGTATCTTCATTAATTTAACATATTTGCCCTGTTGCACAGCAACACTGCCTAATTGCTTTTCACTTACAGGAAGCCATTGACAAAGGACTAGAAACACTGCTAAAGCATGACATCAACGAGCCCTCTACTGGTCCAATGCCATGGGTTTGGCCCATTGTGGTGGTGCTAGAAAAAGACAGTCTAGATTCAGTGCACATTAGTGTTGGTATGTGACAGGCCAACAAAGCAATCGAAAGAGAGACATCCAGGTCCATATATTGAAGACATGATCAAACCGCTTAATGGTGGCAAAGTTTTCTCCCACCTTTATCTGAAGAAAGGTTAGCACCAACTTGAACTGGAAGTAAAATACAGGTACATTACTACTTTTCAACGCTTGTTGGTTTGTGCAGATATAATGTGTCGTCAGCTGCAGAAATCTTTCACTGTCATTCTTCGAATAATTCAGCTTGTCAAACATGCTGTTTACTACAGTGATATACTGGTGTATGGGGCTACATTAAAGGAAGATGACCAAGCACTCACACAAGTATGCCATCTGCTTGCTGATGCAGGTCTCACACTAAATGCAGAAAAGTGGGAGTTTCACAAAAACAGTCTTAAATTCTTTGGGCATACTTTCTCTGAAAAGCGGATGACCCCTGACACGAAAAATGTACAAGCATTGTCATCCGCCTGTCCTCCAGAAGATGTGGCCATGCTGTGATCCTCCTTAGGCCAGTCCAGCTACTGCTAGGGTACATTTGGGATTTTGCCACTGTGAATGCCCCTCTAAGAGAGAATTAGAGCGTGATGTTCCATTTGAATGGCCATCTGAATGTGACCGAAGTTTCAAGAAAATAAAACATGCAACTGAAATGGCTTACCTTGACGTGAAATTTCATACAGAGATTATGGTGGATACAATCCCGGTGGGGTTGGGAGTAATCCTTGCACAACCACATCGGAAAACCCGATGCTCGGAGACACATTGTAGCCTATGCTAGCCAGAGCCTATCTCGGACTGAAAGTCCTTATTCTCGACTGGGAAAAGAAAGCTGAACTGTAGTGTGGGCATGTGAACACTTCCATGTGTTTCTGCATGTAAATCATTTCACCCTTGTCATGGATCAACGGGCGTTGCTCACCATCTTTGGAAATCCAAAAGCAAAGATGCCCCTTGCATCGAGAGGTGGGGTTTGAATCTGCTGGAGTATGATTACACTATTGTGCACAAATACAAGTAGAGATCAAATCCCTGCTGACTACTTTTCACGAGTGCTTCTACAGCATCATAGTACAATGTCGAAAGCAGCTGAGACTTACATCAATTTCATAGTAGAGTCAAGTGTACCTTCAACTCTTCTATTGAACAGATTCTGACAGCAACTAATACTGACAAAGGCATGCTTAAGCTCAAGGAAATCATTACAACACAATCATGGAGGAAGCATGCTCAGCCTCTTACAGATGATGTTGAGGACCAGAAGTCCAAGAATGTTCAAGAAGAACTTTGTTACACATGATAGTGTCATACTAAGAGGAGCACAAGTAGTTATCGATGAAAACCTGGGGCAACAATTTATTGAACTGGCACATGAAGGACATCGTGGTATGGCTGCAACTAAAAAGAGCCCTCGGAGATAGAGTGTGGTTCCTGCATCTTGACAAATGAGTTGAAAGGGTGCTTAAAGCTTGTCATCTGTGCAACTGCCTTTCTCTCAAAATGACTTTGCACCCGTTGAACAGGTCTGATCTACCTAAGCAAGCTTGGCAAAAGATTGCAATTGACTTCTTAGTACCCCTCAATGGACATGATCTAATGGTAGTTGTCGATGAGTACTCCTATTTTCCTTCAGTGGAAGACCAATCATCAACTACACACGACTTTCAGAGAGGCTAGAGGACATTTTCAAAACCTGGGGTGTTCCCTCGATTCCCAAATCTGACAACAGTTCACCTTTCCATAGTAGAGTGTTCAAGGACTTAAGCGTTCTTTTGAACATTAGAAAAGTACACCTCTCTGGCCACAGGCAAATGACGTTGTTGAATGATTTATGAGTCATTTGAAACGGCTGGTTCAGCATGCTGCACTAGAAGACATCAATCTAAAGTCTTCGTGCCTGCTGTTTCACTCCTCTTTCCATGACACGAGTAAGTACCTTGCTGTTCAGGAGAGCTCTTGGAAAGAAAATACCTCAATGGACCACCAGCCGGCTAATAGACCCGACCAGATTCGTGTCACTGACACCTCTTGCAAATGCAAAATTAAGGCTTACGCCCACAAGTGCAAATGCTCTCGAGACACGTTTTTTGAGAAAGGAGACTGAGTTCTTATCAAGCAAAAGCGGACATGCAAAACAGACACTCCATTTGATGCTGAACTGCTGATAGTTGTGTCAAGCAAAGGCCATATGTATGGTCCCTTTACCTCTGCAGGAGAGATTTATCTGGTGTAAGCCCATGGGACATCTTCGCTCCTCCAGAGCAAATCTGGTAATGACTACCAGATTTAAGAAAACTAGGATGGGAGGCAGGGCATTCGGTACAGCGGCCTCACGCCTATGGAACAAGCTGCCTCAGAGCATTAGACAAGCTAACTCCTTGTTATGCTTTAGAGTTTGAAAACCTGGCTATTCCCTAGGAACGAGAGCAATGCTTCCCACTGGTAATCAGGCCTGATGTTTGTTGATGTCATCTGTCTAAGTTACAGCGCCAGGATACCCGTAGGGTGACAGTTCGCGCTATATAAGTTCTGCATACAATACAATACACTATGGTAACTGCCCAACAACATGGAAAGTCCATAACCAGACACTTTTCACACTCTAAGCCTTTGAATCGATCAACAGCTCTGCACCTCCTGAGTTAGGCAAGTCCACCTGAGTGCCCAATTCAAGCATCCATCTCTTCTTCAGAGATGCCAGATGAAGGTGGCCCTCCACTATCTCATACAACTAGATCTGGAAGACTGTTGTGAGCACCTCAACAGAAAAGGGCAGAGGAGGTTCAGTGCGCATTTGTGTTGATATGTGACAGGCCAACAAAGCAATCGAAAGAGAGACAGTCAGGTCCACATATTGCGGACATCATCACGCAGCTGAATGGCGGCAACGTTTTCTCCTGCCTTGATCTGAACAAAGGTTACCATCAACTTGAATTGGAAGAAAACTGTAGGTACATTACTACTTTTTTAACACGTGGTTTGTTCAGATATAAGACTCAGTTTTGGTGTGTCTTCAGCTGCAGAAATCCTTCACTATGTCATTCGTTGAATAATTCAACCTGTCGCACATGCTTTTGAGTTGAGGATTTATAATGTGTATATGTATGCTTGTTCATACTTTTTATTTAACAAAGGTGGTGAGGTTGTGTCCTGTGTTTATATGCATGAGGCCTCCAGTGGTGCTCGGCAGACTCCTTACAAGTATTACTTAATCTGGTAGGTGTGACTGGCTGTGATAAAGTTTGTGACGCAGTGTGTTCTGTTAATGGTTTCATGCTGAAGAATAAATATGTGCAAACCTGAGCACTGTGTGTGGCATGGTCTGTTACATGCTAGGGAGGATGTGACATATGCCCCTCCACTTTGTGCTACTCTGCCACTCCACTCTGTGCCTCTCCCTCTCTTCCCCACTCTACTACACTCTATGTCACGCCACTCTACCCCACGACACGCCACTCTACCCCACGACACGCCACTCTACCCCACGACACGCCACTCTACCCCACGACACGCCACTCTACCCCACGACACGCCACTCTACCCCACGGAAAGCCACTCTACCCCACGGAAAGCCACTCTACCCCACGGAAAGCCACTCTACCCCACGGAAAGCCACTCTACCCCACCGAAAGCCACTCTACCCCACGGAAAGCCACTCTACCCCACGGAACTCAACTTTACTCCACAGAACTCCACTCCACTGAAATTCACACCAAGCCACTCTCCTCTATGGTACTAAAGTCTAGTCATGTTGAACAGCAGCCACACTGATGTACAGCATGGCTAAAACACATTGGCAAAGCCAATAAATCTTGCATAGGCGAGTCCTTTTGGCTTTGCCAATGCTTATTGGTACGTCTTGTCTGAAGGTCTGTCTTCCGAGGCATGTTCACCCCATTGGAGGCTCCTTATTGCTGCCTGTCAGTGGAACATGAGCACACAGACTGGCCTGCTTGATGTATCTCCTCATTGGGGCTGCCTGTCTGGTTATTATCCCCTAGTCGTCTTGCTTGGTACCTGTTATTACTAGGTCTGTCTATGTAGCTGTGTTGCCCTTTGAGGCCTGTCTTGTGGTGTGCGGTCGCTCTTCCTTGTGCCTCTTGCTTTTAGATCCGTTGGCTTGGATGTGTACGCCCTGGGCGACAGACTGCCTGGGTCCAATTGTCAGCAGGTCTGCAGCCAGGAAGATGAAAGCCTCTTCCTTGTTTGTCTCATAAGTATGCCTGTTTGCCTTTTTACGTGTAACGGAAGCAGTTTGATAGTGCTTGTACAGCTGTATAAGGCTTAGGTGCGCAAGTTCCTCAGACGCCTGCCTGAGGCTTTATGTCGCATGTTTACTCCTTTCCTTGGGACATGATTATTCTCTCCATTACCAACCCCAGCCTCTCCGAAGAGGCAAATCAAGTTATTTGTGCACCGAGTTTTTGGTTTGCAAATACTAACATCCTCATTAAACTGCTAAAAAGTAGTCAGATGGGTTTTGTGTGAACAGACTTAGGGTTGTAATATACCAGATGGTGCATAAGGTGATTTTTTTACTTGATTCTGCAGGGTGTGTGTGTGTGTGTGTGTGTGTGTGTGTGTGTGTGTGTGTGTGTGTGTGTGTGTGTGTGTGTGTGTGTGTGTGTGTGTGTGTGTGTGTGTGTGTGTGTGTGTGTGTGTGTGTGTGTGTGTGTGTGTGTGTGTGTGTGTGTGTGTGTGTGTGTGTGTGTGTGTGTGTGTGTGTGTGTGTGTGTGTGTGTGTGTGTGTGTGTGTGTGTGTGTGTGTGTATATGTATATGTATATATATATATATATATATATATATATATATATATATATATATATATATATATATATATATATATATATATATATATATATATATATAGCTGGCTTAGCATGGTGTGGACAGTTCAAGGTTGAGGTGTACTGGCAGATTTGTGCCTGTTCCTCCTAGTCCTGCGAAAACTTCACGTGCACAAGTTGGGTTTAAACTACGCGAACATACATGAGGGGGTACCAGCACTGGAATAATACTGTTCCAAATTGAGAATAGAGCTGTATGCAGGTCAACAGACTAGCTGTTGTAGGGGATACTCGAGGTCGCAATTGAGCTGCTTTGGATGTCATGGATGTGGTGAGATCAGGCAACTGGTATAATTGGATATCCGCCAAAGACCATAAAGTGTAAATTGATTTGCGGGCATGCTATCTCCAGTTACAGGAGACTAGGCACGCTTTCTTGCAGTCGGGTTGGGTTTGGGAGAATGAATTGCATGGTTCCATTCTCCAGTAGACTCTGAATTGCCTTTGCACACCTATGAATGGAGTGGGACAAGCAATACGTTGTTGTGTACTAAACTTGGTTTGAAAAACATTCCAAGATTGCCTCAAGTTACGGAGCAAATACATTTCTTTCCCAGGTATTAATGGTATAGCAATTTGCAACAGAAAATGCTGTATTCGTTTTATCATATAAAAACTGCAACCCTGTTGCCTCCACAGCCTTACACAGCAATAGCCATAACTTCAGCCAGCATTTATGAAAAATAGAACATTTCTCTATTTTATCCGAATCAGAAAATCACTATTGTGCATATATAGCCAAACGAGTAAGTCCCTTGTTCTCCCCCCTTCATGTCACTGGGACACCTAGTTACATCCCTAGCCTTTAGCTTAGCCCAATTTGAAAATCAAATAAAACATTTTTCTGCATGAAAGAAGGCTATATTGACCACCTTTCTTTTATTTTTATTTTAGAAAGAAACCAGTTGTGATTTTAAAAAGTCACTGATGTAAACACAGTGAGCTGGAAGCTGTTTCACAAAGTTTTTAGGCCACGGCTAGGCAGCCCTTGCACCGTCTCTTCGAGACATGCTGTATCTAGAATATTGGCATGAGAAAACACCCATTTTTTCATTGGTTTCTGTTGCTGTCCTTTTAGAAATGCTCGCTTTTTATTGATGAATACACTTAGTAGACCCTCCTTTTGGTATTTTGTATCCTCCCATGAGGACTTCCATTCTTACATGTGTTCTTACTATTTAGGTCATTTATACTTGGAGAGAACTCTTTTTTTTTTTTTTTTTTTTTTTTTGGCTGGCCTCTTCTCGTTAACTGTTCTTTACTTGTGTAGTGAAACTTCTGTTGCCCACCTTTATCTCCTGTGCCTCACCTCACCCCCAAACCTCACACCTCCCACAACACTGCTTTGCTTTATATCCCTTAATCTCCTGATGCTTCCCCCTCACCCCTCCTGCAGCAATGATCACAGGCCCCCACCACCCCTCCGAGACCACTGCTGTTTTGCTGGTTTATTAACAAACTAGCAGCCCGTCCCGACGTTGTCCGGGTATGAATTGCTGCCGGCCAGTAGTATATTGTTTTGTAGGATTTCGTTTTGATAGCATTTCTTATCTGTGACAGGCCTGTGAAACGCTCCGATACACAGTGCACTGCTGATGCACTTAAGAGTGCGCGTTCAGTAGTGTGTGAACTCGAGTTTCCCTACTTTATTTTTACTTGCAATATTATATAGCGCGAACTCGACAACATGGCATGAGCACAATTTACATTACAGAAGAACACATTCATTTGTGGTAGGCACGGGGAGACAAAGCGATTTGCCTGGAATCACAGGATGTTGAGCTGATGCTGAGATTCGAACGTAGCTCCCCAGCTCTAAAGTTCGCAATTCTAGAACTTGTGGCAGGAGGTGTGTCTAAAAGTGTATGTCGGTGCTGGCCATCAATGAGAGAGACCTGTGCATTTTTCAAATGGGTGGTGAAAAAATATGAGTATGTTGCTGGAGATGTGGGCCGCCGTGCCACCAATGTACTTACCGGGTGAGGGTAAACACCCATTATTCCGCACCTTTCTTTCCGCATACCATCACTCCGCATACTTTCATTACGAAAGTACCATGACTCCGCCATGCCATTATAACGCATGGCATTACATTTTATATGCTTTTACCACGCATACATTTACAACAACATTCGTTGTAAATGCATGAATGGTAAAAGCATGTTTTTTTTTAATGTTTGGATAAGGTATGTATGGGTATAGGTGTATATGTTTTGGGGTACTGAGGTATATGTTTTGGTGTGTCTCGGTATTTTAAGGGTTCAGATATAATTTTGGGTTATGGGGTACAGGGGTAGTTTTAGGGATATGTATGGGTTTTGGGGTACAGGGGTATTTTTAGGGTTCAGGGGTAGGTTTGGGTTTTGGGGTACAGGGGTATTTTAAGGGTTCAGGGCTAGGTTTGGGTTTTGGGGTAGAGTGGTATTTTTAGGGTGCAGGGCTAGGTTTGAATTTTGGGGTACAGGGTTATTTTTAGGGTTCAGGGCTAGGTTTGGGTTTTGGGGTACAGGGGTATTTTAGGGTTCAGGGGTAGGTTTGGGTTTTGGGGTACAGTGGTATTTTTAGGGTTCAGGGCTAGGTTTGGGTTTTGGGGTACAGGGGTATTTTTAGGGTTTAGGGATAGGTTTGGGTTTTGGGGTACAGGGTATATCAATAGGGTTAAGATGGGTTAGTGTTTAAGGGTGTTGGGGTATTTTAAGGAGTAAGGGTGGGTTATGATTATGGGGTGCAGGGGTATTTAAAGGGAGCAGGGTGGGATTAGCACACAATATGAGACATGGCATGAAGGGCGGAACGTATCACACGCCCCCAGCATTTGTCACGCCCCCAGCACAACGCAGACACGCCCACAAGGGACTACTTTGCCTGCACGGTTCTTTTACCTTTTAAATGAATATGGTGGGCGTCTGCATAGCCTATGTCCTTCTGCTACAACTGCCCTTTCCAATGCTGTATTGGGTGTTGTGATTGGTGCTGTGGTTCCTGAGATTACCCGCCTCAAAGGTTTGGGCTCTCTCTTTATTATAACAGTATGGATATGTATTCAGAGTTCTCTTTAAACACAACATGTCTTCAAACAACATATTCATTAACAAAGCTAAATAGGGTAGATCATACCGAGCCATTGGCGGTTCAGTGGTACAGTGCATTGTCAGTATAGAAAGTAGTGTTCTATCTTCTGCAAGTACAAGTCTCAATAGGCTAAGACCTGGGCCTTCAGAGGCCTTTGTAGTTGAAAATTCTGTGTGACCTCCATTCATATAAAGTTTACAATATTTAAGCCAGGGGCCTCCCTCTTTGCGGAACTTTGTGGACAACCTCTTGCCTGATACGTAACCCTCTCAGGCGCCATGTACAGGTCCTTTCCCCACTTCCATTCCTGAAGGGTAGGTGGTTCTGGGGCTCCCCAACAACATGCCACATCTTGTTTTGTAACAACCATGCCTAGATTTCTAAAGAGGAGCTTACTTCTGGGTACATCTACTTTTGTGGGTATCCCTAGTAGGATGAATTTAGTTTCTATCAGTAGGGTGACTTCTGGTATCTTGTTAATTACCTCAACTATCTTATGCCAGTAGACACGTATCTCAGGGCATGACCATCATGTGTGTAGGAAGGACCCTGTCTCGTCTCCACATCTCAAACAGTTAGTTGTAGCAGCCCTACAAAACTTATTGGATGGGCTCTAGCATTGTATACTCTATAGAGGACTTTAAATTGAATACGTCACAGGTGCATCAGGGCTGCCTCCAAGACTGTGGATTCTAATTCACCCACTTCATTTTTCCAGGTTTCTTTCAAGTTTCATCAGGGTGTCAGGGATATTATTTAGGATAATCCATGATACTGCCTTCTCAAGAAATTCCCTTTGGAGAAGCCTCTCTTCAAGAGGGGCATGTTCCTGGACGTCCTCGATCAATATCTTTCATGCTTGCCTTAAAAAGACCATTTACATTCTATAACATTATCAAACACCTATGACTATCTGATGGGCCTTGTCCCGCCATTTATTTTTCATGTAATATTTGGTCTTCGCACGTTGGGTCTCGCTGTCTCATCTGCGTAGCTTCTATGCATGCCCCACTTGTATCCATAACTTATCCTCCTTAAGCAACATCTTCCCCCACCCCAACATTAGCCCCCTCATGCTCCCCCACCTCCAGCACATTCCCCCAACTCGTCAACCTCGCAGCCAGGTTACGGGACAAACCAGAGTTCTGTACCCCTTCCCAATGCACTTAGTTTCCCGCCTTACTAATTCAAGACTGCAAAAGTAGTGAATAACAGTAGCGATACATTACACCACAGCTGCTCGGAGGAGTCTCTGCAGAGTCTGAAAGGGTGGGGTGACTGCTTCAGTTACCCCCTCGCCTTTGCAATAGCGTCTCCATGCCACCAGTTAGTTGTCAGGTTTGTCTTCTTCCAGTGTGTCATTCCTTAACGGGGACTCGGTCCCAGTTGGACCCCCTTCCAGCTCTGCAATTGCTTGAGCCAGTGAATGTGGCCTATCCGGGTCCAAGGTTTGGCCCAGTCAGTCCGGACTACCATGATCTCCCAATGTTCTTGATTGTTTACATTGTAGGGGTGTGTCGCCTTCCGTGTCTGAGGATATTCCAGGTCTTTGTTCCCTTTGGGTTACTCCTTGTGTCAGCTTCTCCTCCATCTTCAATATCTGCATGTCTTGGGTATGGGGTGTCTCCACATCATCGGGTATCTTCTATGTTTTGATGGTGTGGGCGTTCCTCTAGCCATGACAAAGAAAAACACTTTGCCTTTGAAGATTACCTTAGGCTTTGAAGGGAACACCAGCATGTAGTTGAGTTGGAGGGCTCCCAGTCGGGCTATCAACGTCTTCTGCCTGAAACTGATGTTTGCATTTGCAACATTCCATGAAAAGATCCTCAACAGCTAGGCAGTCTTGGTCATTTAGGTCTGTTTAGTCTTTCTTCTGTTTCTCCCTCTGAGATTACTCACCTACTTTAACAGAATCAGGGAGATTCAAGTTTTGCGCTGCAACATCTCACCAGTGTGTTCTAGAACAACAAGGTGGCTATGAACTCATCTGGGTCTCCTTCCCAAGTTTTCAGATTTTCATGTGAATCAAACTGTTCCATTGCCAACCTTTTTTCTAAATCCATCTTCTCCAGCGGCAGGGAACCTTCACACTTTTGATGTTAAACATTTGTATTTCTACCTTGATAAAATTAGTTCTTAAACCGATCTTGTATTCGTAAATATGGAACAGTTTCAACATTGTTAGTCAATATGAAATAATGCATATCTAGGTGGATAGTGTTTTATATTTTATTCTGTTAACAAACAGCTAATAAAACCCACCTTCGCAGGCCTAAAGCACATTCTACTAGGTTCAAGCAGCTACAGTCCACCTTCTTAGAAATGTTCCCATTTCAGAAATCTACAAAGCTGCCATTTGGAGCTCTCTCCTTACATTTACAAGGCATTTTTGTCCTGATTTCAGATTTTTTGACTTTCTCCTAGGTGGGCATGGCGTCCTTGAAGATCCTTTTTTGGATCCGCTGTTTTTTGTATATGGGATCGGCCTTGTGTTGTACTCAGTGCTTCAGGCTATTAATAAGGATCACCTGGAGAAAAAGGAACAAGTTACTTACCTAACATCCTAATTGACCTCTAATTGAATCCTCATTAAAGTTGTAAGCAATGCTCTCACTTCCCCGAATGGGTCCTCAAGTTGTTTTTGTAGATAATACCTAGGAACTGCTTCCGCCATAAAAACAAAAAAAAAGTGATGTAACTTCCATTGGCAGACCATGATAGGATACTGGAAGACCGACCCCCTAAAGATGCTGTTTCAGTTTTTCAGCATGTGCATTCTGCAACCACTATTGTCTACATTGCCCAGCTTTTCCTTTCTGTTTCCTCTTAACAAGGTTTCTGAACAACTAGGCTACAAAATAGTTTATTGATTATTAATTATTAGGTCTCGCCTCTCAATGCGCATGCGCATTGAGCGGAGCGAGACTATAGGGGCTTAAACAGAGTTTATCTAAAGTGGCGATTTGATGCTGTGCCCGTGCGCTTTTAGGTCAATGCGCAAGCGCATTGACCTAAAATGCGCGTCCACAGCATCAAATCGCCAGCCATCTGTTCCCAGCAGCTCTTCCCGCTCCGCCCCACAAGCTTCCCCAAGCGTGCGCTCTGCCTCAGCCGCACTCCTCCCACACCTTTGAAGTGAAGCTTAACTTCACTTCAAAGGCCCCTGCTGCTTCACACTATTCACGGCCGCCAGGCCGTGTTTCTCCCTCATCGCCGCTCTCCCCGCTCCGCCCCCTGCTGTGGCCGTGTCGCATTTCTCCTCCCCCCCTCCCCACAGCAATGCCCTCCGTCTTGTTTCCTGTACATGTTTTAAGCTCGCTTGTAGGTATTTACTAACCGAGTGAGCGTAATTTCTTATATTTTCAGAGCTCACAGGCGTAATACTTTTCTCTTCATCAATACATTATGCTCGTTGTCTATTGTATTCCATGGCTGAGGTTACGGTGCGTTTTAGGTCTGCCCTAAAGACCCCTTCTGACTCTCCTTACTAGCTTCTCCCCAGCACTGCCCTTCCCCCTCCGGCTTGTTATATTCTACTTCGCCTTCAGCATTGTCTTTCATCTTGCACTATATACGTTGTAACCATGTTATAAGTTGTATAACCTTATTCTTGACTGACACACCAACACATACATTAAGCTCTTTCTCTCCTCTTTTAAATATTACTTTTCTTGGCAAATAACTCCTATATATAGTTACCTTAAGAGTTAACCTTCGAACACTCAACAGCTTTTTACTAAAGCTAGGTAACAGCAGGCTTGGTTCATCCTACAAAGTTGGCTGAGTTTTCAAACTTTGCTTACAGGACCTGTGTTAGTAAAGGGCGCACTGCCTCTGCGCCACAACGCACCTTTTTAAACATCAGCGCGAGGCGTAAACACAGTCACAGTGCGCCCTATTACAATCAATAGTGTACTTCACAGGTGGACAGACCCTGCAAGAGGGTGTTTGGGTGGGTCGTCAAGACCACTTTTCCCACCTCAAGAGGTTTGACCACAGGGGGGCGGACAGTGTGCCACCTCCTTGTGTTGTACTGCCCGCTCAGGTCTTGAGTGCCTCTTCGCCCCGGCGCCCACGTTCATAATACCAGATTTGAGCAGAATTACAGCGTTTCCCTCATTTGCGTGGGACCATGCTCGCATGCAAAGGAAGGAATACCTCCATAAACAGCGCTATATGTATTACATAGGGGACGGATAAGCGCCTGAGGATTCATGGAGCTTCAGAAAAGGGGTGTACGTGCGTACTACACACTCGTGACACCGTGTAATTCAGCCCCTGGAGTTTTGTGACCCAAAAATAATTGATAACAGAATTTTTTTTATAGCAAAGTAGCAAAGCCTTCCGTAAAAGTATTTTCATAGACTGGGTCCTTGTCTTGCAAATCTTCTTTAAGTAGAAGTTTTTCTCCAATTTTTTAAAATATTTGCATTCCTTGAATTTTGTAAAGATTGTAAATAAAAAAAAAATATATTTTGCATTGGAATACGTTTGCAATTTGCATACATCCACAAAGCCATACCTTTTGGTTAATTTATTTTTGGGGGAGATTTTCCGCCATTGCTACCAATGTGTATATTATTTCATGGGCTTTGTATTGACAGCGCCGAATACAACGCCGAAGGCCAGACATTATTTGTGTCTTGTACAAGTCTACTCTGCTTCCTGGCTTGTTTGAAAGGTCTGCATTCTCCAGCTCTACTGCACAAAGTGTCACCGGCTGCCTCTTCAATTTTCAACTGTAACAGAAGGCAGCTCTGGGGGCCATCCACCGATGCTGTGCTTGGCCGTGAAGAATGTTGCTCCAGCTGCCCATAAAATGTGCTGGAGCAGAGTTTTGGCTGTGACATCCTGCTCAGACTTGGAGCCCACTACAAATAACCTTAGAGCAAAGTCCGAACAAAATAAGTTTCTTTGCGCGCTCTTTTCACCAGTTTGTCTCTGACCCCCACCGTCTAACATTCCCTGACCTAGAACATGTGAATAGCATGCGGAGTCGAGTCACGTTTACCATTTAGGACCAGTTCACTGGTTCAAATATGTTCTTTAAATGTTTCAAGCTGTTTTCAAGCTTTCAAGCTTTATTACAAATCACAAAAAGATGTTAATATTTCACTTCTGTTCTTGTATTTTCGTCACAATAAAAACACTGAACATAATCTTCACAAGTTATTTACAAAAGTTTAAGCTATTGCCATTACAAATTAAATACATTATTTAAGTATTAATTATTTAAAAAAATTAAAAGCCATTGTTATTTTTTAGGTTTTGACTGGCGATGCGCACGTAGTGCGCATGCGCCAAAAAACCTTTTGAGTTGTGTGTGTGGGTCGGGTATACGCCCCCTCCTCCCATTGGCTAGCTCCATAAATGGAGGCTAGCCATTGGGAGAGGGCTCTGTCCGTCAGTCTCGGACCAGATTCGGGGGCGTTCCCGAGAATTTTTGGCTTTTGGCGACGTCACGCTACGTCAGCCAAAAGCCGAGAACGCCCCCCGAATCTGGTCCGCCATTGACGGCACTCTGCGCCCCCTCCACGAGTCCTGGGACCAGGTCCGCCTCACCTCGCAGCGCCCGATGGCAGCTTTAGGCAGAAGGGGATGTCCGCTGCACGCCTTCTCGTTTGTCTTTGTTGCCGTCATGTGAGCTGATCTGGTGTAGCACTGTGACGTCGGCACCCGTAGAAAGGTCTCGCGCAGCCGGAAAGGCGCTGCATTCCAGGAAGAGGCAACACACTGCAACAGAGTCAAAATGGTGAGATACAGGCGGGATCTGTAGAGCTAGGGAGCTGACTGCAGCCCGGCGGGAGGGGACCCAGAGCGCACAGGAAGGCCAGCGAGCTTAAAGGCTACGTTTTAAATATTGTTTGCAGACAAATTCTGGTTTTATTGTCCCGATGTCTGGAGCCGGCACCCGCCTTCCTGACCTTCTCGGTTTCTTCCCTCAGGCTCGGACGGGAATAATTATCCCTCCCCTCCACTCCTCTTCACACCCACTCACTCCCCTCCTCCGAATTCCGCCGCCGCCCCTCCTCCACGCAGCCGATTCTACCCCTTCCCGCCCCCTCCCGCCCCCTGCTCCTTTCCCCGCCGGCACCAAGACACCAAGGTGACTTAAACTTGGTAGAGTTGGAGAAGGGAAACTATGTTTTAAATATTGTTTGCAGACAAATTCTGGTTTTATTGTCCCCCTGTCTGTTGCCCCCCCCTCCCGCTGTCTGTTGCCCCCCCCTCCCGCTGTCTGTTGCCCCCCCCCGCTGTCTGTTGCCCCCCTCCCCGCAGATTTGTCATTTTCCTAATGCAGTAATGCAGCTTCAAGAAGCTGGCGCGAGGGCCTTGGTGCATGGATGATGCATCCGTCTTCACCGCCTGCGAATGAGCTGCGTGAGTGTGGCCTAATGTGGCATCCCCGAGCCCAGTGACACTCCTCCAGGGCCGGCGGCGGCGACCAGTGCCGAGTGCTCAGCTCAGTGCGTTTTAATGACAACGGAGCTGGTTAATGGCCGAGGGCGGCTAGTTAGTAACCCGTGGTATTTAATGGCGCTGGAATCGCTGAACGTGGATGGTCTGTGAATTAACAGGAAGGCCTGGTATGTGGATGAATCTGGATTCGAGAATCATACGTTCTAGGATTATTTAAGGCAGGGTCCTGCGTGAGAAGGGACAAGAATGAGGGGGTGCATGCAATAAGGATTGTTTTGTGCAGTGCCACAGGGGCACCCTGGAGCCACTCCGGTTCACCATTACTAGAGGGAATCTGCACATGGCCTGGGGGGGTTGCCAATGTGTATGTGTCTTTGGCTTTTTTAAAAATAATAAATAAGATGACTATTTCTGTCTATTAGCAGGCATGTCTAGCCAAAAATAGTGCTGCAAACATTCCAATCCGCGATCCATTCGAGAATGTCTTCGTTTTAGAGGTTCCTGCTGAGAAGTATTATTAGCCTCCAAAGGCACGCTGTCTTGTAAGTGATCAGCTGTCAGATACATGCTTGCATGCTCGCTTTCTGAGATTTATAGATATAAAGGTATTTGTTTGAAATGTTAAGATTCATGATTCTCTCTCCCCTGCACAATGGCCTCTTTACTATCCTAACAGATTATGCCCCTGTTGCCTGCTTGTGCCTCCGTGTGCCCCTGTTGCCTGCTTGTGCCTCTGTGTGCCCCTGTTGCCTGCTTGTGCCTCTGTGTGCCCCTGTTGCCTGCTTGTGCCTCTGTGTGCCCCTGTTGCCTGCTTGTGCCTCCGTGTGCCCTTGTTGCCTGCTTGTGCCTCCGTTTTCGTGCCCCTGTTGCCTGCTTGTGCCTCCGTTTTCGTGCCCCTGTTGCCTGCTTGTGCCTCCGTGTGCCCCTGTTGCCTGCTTGTGCCTCTGTGTGCCCCTGTTGCCTGCTTGTGCCTCCGTGTGCCCCTGTTGCCTGCTTGTGCCTCCGTGTGCCTCTGTTGCCTGCTTGTGCCTCTGTGTGCCCCTGTTGCCTGCTTGTGCCTTTGTGTGCCTCCGTGTGCCCCTGTTGCCTGCTTGTGCCTCCGTGTGCCCCTGTTGCCTGCTTGTGCCTCTGTGTGCCCCTGTTGCCTGCTTGTGCCTTTGTGTGCCCCTGTTGCCTGCTTGTGCCTCCGTGTGCCCCTGTTGCCTGCTTGTGCCTCCGTGTGCCCCTGTTGCCTGCTTGTGCCTCTGTGTGCCCCTGTTGCCTGCTTGTGCCTCTGTGTGCCCCTGTTGCCTGCTTGTGCCTCCGTGTGCCCCTGTTGCCTGCTTGTGCCTCCGTGTGCCCCTGTTGCCTGCTTGTGCCTGCGTGTGCCCCTGTTGCCTGCTTGAGCCTCCGTGTGCCCCTGTTGCCTGCTTGAGCCTCCGTGTGCCCCTGTTGCCTGCTTGAGCCTCCGTGTGCCCCTGTTGCCTGCTTGTGCTGTGTGGGTGTGTGTGGAGGGCTCTGTGTGGCTGTGTGTGTGGGAAGCTTTGTGTGGCTGTGTGTGTAGGAAGCTTTGTGTGGCTGTGTGTGTGGGGGGCTTTGTGTGGCTGTGTGTGTGGGGGGCTCTGTGTGGCTGTGTGTGTGGGGGGCTCTGTGTGGGTGGGTGTGGGGGGGATCTGTGTGTGTGATTGTGTGTCATTTGCGAGAGATAAAGCTAGTGGCATTGTAAATGACAATGCCATTTATTTATGTTAAAAAAAACATAAATAAAAATAATGTCAAGAGCAATGCCAATAGCTCTACCTTTAACAAAGGCAAAAGCATTGCATTGTAAATGCTTGTTTTTATTGGGGTTTTCTATGAAAAGGGAGTGTGTGGCTGAGGATGGGTGACGCTCTGGGATTCTATGCATGGGCAGGCCTGGTACAGTGCTTATGAGTTAACTACGGGTTCTCCAGGTGGAGAACTAGGAATACAACTAAGTACCTTTCCTTGCAAATTTTGCAGTCTTGGTTGATTTAAGGGGAGCCACCCGAAAGTGGGGAGTCACCCGAAAGCAGTAATTTGATACTGGAAAGTACAGAACTAGAAAAGAGGTGTCCACGTGACCTGAGGTTATCTAACCTTAACTCTGAGCTGGTTAGTACAATTTAAAAAAAACAACACCGGTTTCTAAAGTGAAAGGGATGACAAATGTATTGCCCAACCTCTTTATTGGCAGTCTCAATGTTGGACGCAGTCTCTTACCTTTGTTTGCATTTTAAAGGCAGGTTCTCGCTGAGGTCACAAAAATTGTTGTTGGACATGAAGAGCGAAAAAGATGAAAATTTAAAGAATTTCGGGAAAATAGAAGCTTCTGAACACTTGGGTTGTGCTTGCAGCAGTTGGATACCCGTTTGTATTATTTGGGCTTTCAATGCTCCTTGTTCTGTCTTGAAAACGTTCAAGAAAGAAATAGGATTCTGTTGGTGTTAAAAACTGTTTAGATATGTGGCCGGACGCCTCTCACAACCAAGCCTCTGTTGAAATGTCCTCTAGAGACTGCCCTTCTGATGACCAGGACCATGCTAGATAATGCAGAAAGTAGATCCAGTTGGAATTTCCTTCACCAGATCAGTGCACTAGATCATCCTATTTGTGTGCCCTTCCTTTGTCCACAATCATTGTGGAATCTGAGCCAATCTCAGGCATTATAAAGATCTGGAAGACCCCACCTTTCTTATAGGTGAATTCTGGCTAAAGGGCGACTGTAATTTGTGAATTATCTTTAAGGTACGTCCAATGGACCAGAGTAAGAACCGCAGCATAAAAAAATACGAGGATTAGTTAGAGGAAACCTAGGAAGTGGGATTGAAGAGATACCCAAGGGACAAAGTGTTCACTTTATAAGAGCCACATCTGTCTGTCACTCATTGACGAAACAAGTAAATGCCGAAAGGTTGGAAAGAAATGGTGTGGAGGTTGAAGTTTGGTATGGCTGATTAAAGAAGAAAGGCTGTGAGATTTTCTTTATGAAATAAAATTAAAATGTTTCAATATCAAAGTAACAACTATGAAAACAAAATTAAAAAAAAAAGTCGTAATTCATGCAGTAACAAATTGATCTTGGTGTTTTGAGTGGCGCCTGAACTATGTGCTGACTCGACATAAGGTACCAAAATCCTGGTCGCCACCAGAGGTGGCTCTGTAACACCCATAAACTACCTACTTTTATTTGACATGAGCGGTCCCTTGTTATTTGTGGTAGGTATTTGAGTGAAGGTTTTGTTTACCTTTTACTGGACACTCAACCGCTGTGGCTGCATACCACTGCAATGTATGTTGTTACACACTCCGGCTAGGTGTTGCTACTTGTGTTTAATTGTCTGGCGCCTCTGTTCCATTGATGTGCGCTTTGTGCGCAGCCAGTCTGTCTTCCCAATTCACTAAGATTATCTAAGGAGAGTAAGGTTGACCATTTAAAAAAAAAACAACTATAGCACTTTAATAATAAAAGCTACAAAAATTGTTAGGGGTCGCATCTCAGCCACATAAAAGGGTGCCAGCACCTGATACTATATCACGTATGTGACTGTTTCTTTCAGGTTTTTTTGAGACTGTACATCTGTGTATAATTCCTAGCTTCCTTCAAGACAAAGCACTGGCTGCATTATTTACTGTGCCACGGTATGTCTAGGTATCTAATCGTTACCGTATCCTACACCTGCATCCTTATAACATGTTTAATGCTGTAGTGTGCAACTACTGTAGACCTCTTCTTTCGCCTCCAACCCTATCACTTTCGCTCTTTTTTCACCGCTCTCTCTTTCTGCACTAGAGAGTCCTTTGCTGGCCATGGGAACATCTGCTTTTGTGCAATATGCCTCATTCTGATACTTTTTATTTCAAAAGTGTTGGACTTTTCAATGTTGTGAACTGTTTGCAGGCCGGAGCCATCTCCTATGGAGGAAGTGAGCGCATGGGAAGGCCATGAATTCGTCTCTTTTTATTAAAGGTCAATGTGGGTCTGCTATGGCACGTTACAGTCTGTGAAACTGGGCCATTTTAGATACAATTGCGCAATGTCAATTTCGGAATAAAATAGAGGCATTGTTTTGGTTATCAAGGGAAAACTAAACGGCGTTCTAACATTTAGAAGTAAACTAGGATATTCCAGACACTGGATCTCAAGCCGTGCTGGGATGGGTACTTTATTTGCTGTGACATTCAGCACAAAGTCACAGATTAAACGTTCAATACTTAAACCTTGCTTTTCCCTTCTTTGAGTTATGACAGTGGATTTTGAAATGCCGTTAAGAGTCCTCTAAAGCAACTGTGTTACCAGACTATAATGCTCTCTCATTTGCTTCAAATATTTGCAGAAGCTTGAAAGAAAGATTGATGATACTTTGGTTTCAAAATAAAATGTTCATAAAAAAATGAAAGTAGGAAAAAAACATTTCGCTAAACTACTGTAAAATTTCAGGTACCATTTCTGTGCAGCATCATTTAGTAACGTGTTGATGCATGCTAGTATTTCCCAAAAATATTCAGTATGGAAAATCAGTGTAACCAGTTTCAAAAATAAACATGCATAGGCAAATCCAGTAGGTCTGAAATTGGTGGTCAGCTTTTTAGTTTTGTCAATGTGTGACTTGTTTTGGCATCTTTTTTGTAAAACCTTATTGGTGTGGGAGCTGCCGGGCCCTCACCATGGTAACAAACATTGGCAAAAGCAAAAATAGTTGGTCTCAAAAAGCACACACTGCCACAGTAGTTACTGGCACTGAACAAAACCACTTTGTGTGCAGATATGCTGCTTGTGAAAGAGCAGAATGCTGTTACTCACAATGTAGCTAGCCGATACAGAGAGAGACAGCATTTTAATAAACGCAAAAGGTCATGGTCACGCTAGAGCAAATTAGGGGCCCAATTAATAAAGAAAGTCTCAAAAGTGCACCCATGGTATATGTCCTTGCATTAAGTGCAGCTATACAGCTTTTGTGAATTCCCAAGAGTGTATAGAAGTAAGACAAGAAATAGTACTCCTAGAAAATATTTGTCAACTGCATTTTAGCATGAGCAAATGTGCATGTGTAGATCTGCTCATGCAAAAGTTCACTTTCCCTCAAACCATTTCTTCCCCAACTCTGGAGGAAAATGTACGCCTGCCATTGTCCGGAGTAAATGTCAAACGTTTCACAGTATGGGAAAAGATTAAAGAAGAGTTGGTGAAAACCCATAAAACATGTAAGTTAGTAGGTTTGCACAGACTCAAAAGGGCATTCTAACCCTGGAACTGTTGCTACCCACTACATTCAACCCCCAGTATGTAGATATGTAGAAACGTGGCAACATAAGCAGATTGCAAGTATTCAAACACTTATGGTATGAGCCCTGGCATAATCAGAGAGGTTATATCAGAGCTCTTATGTAATGAGATTGCTGCCATAATTTGTCACTGCACTACATGGCACCAAAGGGGCAAGTGGATTTTGTTACAGCACAAGTAGATTTATAAAGCAACCTGCCCCATGGACAAGTAGATATTTGATTAAATTCCACGCCCCTGCACAGACCTTCAAAGCTTTAAATACCAACCTGGAATCAACGGATGGTTGTAAGAGATTGGGTTATTAGTTGAAGGGGGTACATACCCCCTTCAACTAATAATCACAATCCTTGTCAGGGTGAACAACCAAAGTAACTAAATAAACTGGACCTCCACCACCTTTGTAGCTATGACACAGAGCAGACAGGCTTAACTCCAAGCCAGTTTGTAAAGTATTCATGTAGTACTAAAATAATAATAAAGTCAAAATGCAAACCAGTAAAAATCCCTATACGAATTTAGAAAAATGTAGTAAAATTTTATTAACAAGTTGACAACAAAATGACTAAAATCCAAGAAGGTAGAAATAGCACCAAGAAGCACAAAGTGCTAATGATAGATAATGGTCGCTGTAGAACAGGACCTACCCACAATTTGATGCTGACTGCGGTGAAGCATAGGTCGGATACACCAACCAGGTTTTTTCCTGGTCAGAGATTTTACCTTCTGACTTTAGTCCCTTAAGTCCCAATTCACCACAGGAGTACATGTCTAATGCTCTACAGGACCTCAGGGGAGGCACTAGAGACTCACATTATGGCAAGCAGAGACCTACAGGTGGGTCCAGTCCATGTACATTTGAAGTGGCCAAGTAGGCAGTTGCAGAAAAATGCCTCCTGTGCTGTTTTCCCCATAGTTTTATCAGGAGGGCAGCCATATGACCCTTGGAGTCTACTTTTTTGTCCTGGGTACGAAAGGGAGAGCAGATCTAATCTTCTGGGCTCTTCAGAGGGCTCGGATAGCAGGCTCAGTCCTCTTCTGATCTTTCACAGATCCAGGAGTGGTTCTGAAGTTGGTGCCTGGAGATGGCACATTTATGCCTCTCACAAGCATGCGGGTGCCCCCTGGGGAGGCCCTAACCAATGGGTTGGGGTCCTGGGGCTAATTCTGCCTACTTAGGGCACTTTCAAGATGGCTGACGTCTTCGGCCACACTAAATTTAAGCTCTAGTGGCTTTGGAGATTTATGTAGAGTGCACTATGGTACTCTTAGTAGCCTCCTACATCTAACATTAAAATCTAGGGTTAGACAGTCCCTGTACCCCTAAGAAACTCAGACACAGAGGCCTGGTATAACACAGCTGAACGTTCAGCAATCAGACAGTGGATACACCCCAATATTTTGGCATTTTGTTTCCCTTTAAAGTGCACCCCAAATAAAGATAGAAGCCCCCACCCACGTGTAAGCTAACATTTTCCTATGACAGGGGAGGCCTCTTTGAAGTACATTCGAGGTGTCTTATGTAAAGCCACAGCAGGCCTGTGCTCCAGGATATGACATTCAAGGATGATATGGCACTTTAATGTAAAAAAGGAGCCTCCACAGACCCCCTTTCATATTCCGTCCGGTTCCGTGGGGTTATCTCTCTCCATTCAAGTCAGTGTATTGTTTTGCTCTTGTAAACAAGTTCACACCTCATTCAAACCGATGTAAATGCTAATTATTGGTTGGAGGAAGTGAGAGAACAAAATGCAGATTACGCTTCCAGCTGTGTATATGCAGGGCAAAGATAACTTTTTCAGAGTTATTTTTCTGTAATATTTAGAACAAATCCAACTTCACCATTGGATTGGATTTTTGAAACTATTAAAAACGTTTATTTTCTTCCTAGTACCATTCTTGAGATACACGAGTAGTATTTAATATTGCATCCCAGTGTTATCCTATAGAACAGCCAAACCTGCTACAGTGGAAATAGCTTTGTGGGCATTTTCACTGTATGGACATGTTTAACATTAAACATTTACATATCCTACTTTAAAATACAATGTACCCTGCCTTTTTGGGTAATAAGGCCGAGTTAGGATGTCTTATAAATATTTAAAAGAAATGCTTAGGCCTGTCAAAGGGGGTCATTTTGACAGGTCGAATTTGCAATTAAGATAGGCAGAGCCAGGTTACTGGTGGCAGGCCTCACTCATGTTTGCCTTGTCACTGTGTGGCTGGAGCAATGGGTGCTGTAGCCCACTTGTGATGTAGAACTTGCAGGCCTGGGTTCAATTTGAGTACCATATACTAGAGACTTATAGCTAAATTACATATGCCAATCAGGACTATATCAGTTTTATCGTGTTGAAGGAGGCGCACAAGCCCTTTGCCACTGGTTAACAAGGGTAAAGGGCACGCAAAAATAGGGTTCAGCCAGAAGGCAAAAAGAAATCAAGGTGACCCTGCGGAAAGGACAACTTTCCAAAAGTGGTAATTTGAATGCAGGTGCCAATGTATATTTCGTTTCAAATTCATGTTGGCCTCCCTTTTTTTTTTTTTTTGCAACTCCATTCTATGGTACTGAAAATGAGGGTTTACTTCCACTAATGATGCAGGAACCTCTGGTAAATATCCAGGATCATACATCACCTATATCCTCTTTTCATGATCCATTGACGCGGATTACCAAAGACTAAGTGGTGTTGAACATTGTCAAGGAGTATTATGCTTTACGCCATCCTTCAGCCCCTTTTTCATATCCAGCAAAATTTCAGAAGGTCGCTACAGAAAGTATGGTAAATATAGAAAACTTCTTCAGTGATATGACAAGCAGTTTTCAGAAAATGAGAAAGGACTGTGATGGTATTCCAGGTACTTTCTTGTAATTTGAAGGCTGGACGGATCAGGTGGCTCCTAGCCTCTTTACGACCTTTATTCACGTCCTCCTTAAAGAGTTGTAATCTTGGATACCATGCAAGTGGAAGACTTGCACAACTGTAACTTTCTTTGATTATCACTATTGGTACAAATGTTTAACTTTAAACTCTGTCTCAACATTAATTACAGTTCTCTCATTTGTGGGGACTCATCTCCATCATCAAGGAATAAACCTTTTCTCTTGCCAGGACGATTAACAAAAGCACTATCTCCAGAGTTTATTCAATAGAATTGCATTCTTGTTTGCAACACTATTCAGCTGGGCATAAAAGTCCCTTCCAGCACCATAACATAAGATTCAGTGTACAAGACTAGAAACAGGCTGGTTTGTGAAACCAGCTGGCCACCATCCGAAGAGAGTTCTGGTCCTGGGCAAACCATTCTGCACCTCTGTAGAAGTTCTGCTGTGATGGCGCGGTGGTTCTAGAGACTCCTGTGTCTGGCTGTACCTTGCGAACAGTTGTGGATGTGGACTCAAGAAGCACTTGTCTCTTTATTGTGATCAGTCCTGTGGTCACAGTTGAAGAGGCTAGTATTCCAGTCGCCCGTTATAGTCCCCTCTTTGATAGACACGGGTGGTGAACTGTTTAACCGCATCGATGCGGCGGCTTTTCCCGCTGTGTGCAGCATTTTTTAAATTACCGCGTTACACGACGAGCTCAGGCTGGTAAGCCTGATGACGAGCTGAGCTCGTCATCAGCATCGAAGTGGTTAAAACATTTTCAATTTCAGTGTTATGTAACTCAAATCAAGAGTTTGTTGTAGAAACATATCAGACTTGCAGGCTCCGAACAGCTATTCAAATCAATCCGACCATCTTCTTTGGCCTCTAATCCGTCCTGTGCTGTAATGGAATGTTGCTTAAAGTTTAACATACCATACTTCTGCCGTGTTATTATTTAAACCAACGTAGAGGTACAGTCTCATTCGATTTACCATTTTGCAACCTAAGTATGTGACTTGGCCCCAAGAACAGTACACTGACTATTTCATCCTACTTCCAGGTACCAAGATTGTGAAGGTAGATGCACTTGGCAAACATATGCCACATGAGAGAGAATTTTTTTTTTTTAAGTGTTCATCATTTTCATGAACTGGTCTTTCCCATATACACCTGCCTGCTAAGCACAGCAACTCTATTTCTGCAGTTTGCATCTTAGTGGGGGGCAAGGAAGAATTCCAGAGATGCTCTCCTCCTAGATTTGTCACAGAAGTTACTTTGTCGATCCTGCCTCATTTTTAGTCATTCCTTCTTTTCGGTTCATTCACTAAACTCTTCTAACCAAACAAAAGAATCTCCATAATCCAACAGACTTCTCCGAATCCAGTTCTTCAGTCTGCACCCATTGTAGCCCCGACAATCTTGGAGTACCTTGGCAATTCTACTATTTAAAAAAAAACGCCTAATTCTTCCTCAATTTCTGAATCTGCTGCCCCAGCTACGGAGGCGAAGTATGTGATTCCCTATCACTCCTTCCATTGCTGAATGTTCAGATCTGGTTCTTGAATGTATGAAAGTGCCCTTTTTGTGTAGTCCCCCCAAGCTTTTTGCTCCAATGCTGATATTTATGAGACTGAAAGTGCACTGGAGCCTGCTGTACAGGCCCTCATGCTCTCTCCTTAAAATATGATGTATGTGAATTGGTAACCCCAATTAGCAAGCACTTTACCGCCGTGTATGCCCTTGGTAAGTGGTACCAGCGCTACCCAGTGCATGGGAGTCAAACAGGTCACCAGGGCCTAAAGCACTGATTATGTCACCATTAGTGACCCAGGTAAAAGGAGGACAGCAGGCTTGCCAGTGCAGATTCCATGAGCAGTGCAAACTACTCAAACTTGACTGTACCCTCACCACAAGTAGCAAGGTCACTACACTATTTTTTAAATATATCAATTACACCTAAGGTAGTCCTTCCGAGCACAGGAGGCAGGGTGCATTATATTAAAAGTGTGGACATATAAGTGCAAGCTTCTATGTTCCTATAGTAGCCTTTTTCTATTAAGAGTTACTACAAGTGCTCAGGGGGTCATAGGATAACCCATGCTGGTACCTGGGCATCCCAAGGTTGCCAGCTTCATTATGGTCCCTCTGAAAAGTGTCATGTTTGGTATTAAACAACTTGCCCCATCAAATCCGACTTTTTCCCAAAGTCACATTTAATGTGGCATGCACCCAGGTGGCTATCTTAGAGCTTGCCCATCTGGTTGTCCCTGCCTCCCTGTGCCCTGACTGACAGTCTGTAGCTGCTACAACAGGAATCTGACCCCCTGCCAGGAGGTGTGAACACTCACAGGAGTTAGAAACAAAGGGACCTGCTTGGGCAGAAGCAGTTGGCTCCCTCCCTGACCGGATGGCTAGTGAAGTGGCACATCAAGACGGTGAGCTTCAAAGCTGTGTCTACCTCTGATGAGCAACCAGGCTGCCCCCCAAAGGAGGAAACCGTCAACCCCCCTGCCCCAGGCACATTTGCAACCCAGGCAAATGGGAAAATGAGGTAGTCGGGAGGCGTACACCCAGAAGGCTAGCCACACCCCTAGGGTGGCTACCTAGTTTGTACAACAGTGGGTGGGATCTAACATTTTTAAAAGTGACAGAATAGAGGTTTCTGGGTAGAAAAGGTGACTCCTGCTTGGATGTGGTCACCTCGGGCGGAGTAATCTCTGAGGCTTATCCCAAAGCAACTCCAGAAATCCCTTGTACGAGAGGCGGGACTCGCTTGCAGGTAAATCGCGCTCCTGGAACCAAAGAATCACAGGCCATTAGGCCTGCCCAGGGATCACCCAAAAAGGAAATGGTCTAGTGCATTGTGGGAAAAGTAGTCCTGACTTCCAGCAAGTTTCAGGCGACTACTGTTTTCCCCTAAAATGCAGACCATCTAAGTAACCAAAGGGTGTTTGCTACTACCAAGGCTTGCTGGTGGCCAGTCGGGCTACCACTACCTTTTTTCAATGCTGCAGCTCGAGGGAACCCCGAACTCAGTGGCCCAGTTGTTGAGATTTTGAATCCGCACCATCTAAGCAGCAAAACTAGTATCCGCAGCTCTCACGTTAAGCCAATGGACAGCCAAGGCAACTCTGTACCGCAGGCCCTATGAGCCGGGCAAAATTCCAACGACTGTCGGAGAATGATCTTGGGACCCACGTCACCTTACCCGCCAGTGGTTAACTTTGAACTCGAGCTGCAAGTGACCAAGTGTCCCTAGTATGTTTCTCAAAGACGGCAAAGTTACCATTTTGCAAGAGTTAAATGCACTGATTTTTTTTCCCTTTAAAAAAAAATCCGTGGGGCGTGGCCAAGATGGCGGGGTGAGCGGACGCTTCCTCCCGTAGCTCCTCCGGCCCGGCTCAGCTCGAGTCCCGTTTTCTGCGCTTCTCTCCCCCCGCTGCTGCTCAGCGGGCGAGAGGAAGGTGCCGGAGTTCCTGGTGCACACATTGATACCACTTTGGCTCTCATCGCCTCGGGGGAAGCACTTCGAAAGTTTGCTCAAAGATCGAGGCACGGAGGAGAACCTAGGAGGCGGAGCGAACTGCAGTGCTGTCCGGGCGCCTCGGCTGGGCCTGGTGCTGAAAGCTGACGATCCGGAGGGGATCGGCCCGCCGCGCTCCAGGGGAGAACAGAGCCCTCCGGGCGGTGTCTTGGTGGTACGGTCGACTTTGGACTTGAGTTGGCACTTTGGCCCTCCGACTAGCGACAGTGATACCCGGTGCGGAGTGGATCCCGGCCCCGGGAGCGACGGCCAGAGGCCTCAACACGGGGGCCGGCCTATATGGACCCTTCGGTGAAACTGTGGGACACTGGCTGCGGACTTTCTTTGATCGCTGTCTCCCGGGGGTCACCAGTGGTCTTGCCAGCCCAGGCCGCTCTCCCTGGCCCCGCCCTGTCGCCATCTTGCCCCTGAAGAGCTGGCGTTGGGGACCTCCGTCCGTGCCTCTGGCTGGCGGGTGCTTGCTCACGCCTCCGCTACTGGACTAATCACCCGAGGGGCGCGCTGCGGTGAGACCCTTGCTTTGGCTCCCGGTCGCCACCCTGGTCGGGTGTCGCGACTGGCTGTGCCCGAGCCGGACCGCCATTTTGTCGCTCGTGACGCAGCGCCCCTGCTTTCAGTGCGGCCTCTACATCTGGCGCCCACGGGCGGCTGGACACCTCTGAGGCGGCCGGCCTTGGGCCTCGTCCACTGCAGCGGCCACGATGTCTGGAAGAGGCGGCTCGAAAAAGGGGGACCGCACCCTGCCGGATATGCTTGGCAGGGCCCAGCAGTTGCGGGACAGGACACAGCCGTCGCCGGGATCCTCCCGGGCCGCGGCAGATGTGGCTGGGGGCGAACCACCGGTCACGAGGTCCTTTATGGAGGAATTATTTAGTTCCCTCAAGGAAGACTTTCAGACATTGAAGAGAGAAGTGGCCAGTGAAGTCCGCGAGGTGCGCAGGGAGGTGGAGGGCCTTGGCGAACGAGTTGAAACTGTGGAGACGGCAGGCCAGCGCCGAGATGAAGAGATAGTCCATCTTCAACAGGACGTTCTCCGCCTCCGGGAGCAATGTGTCGAGCTCCAGGCCCACTCCGAAGACCTCGAGAACAGGTCCAGACGGAACAACATCCGGGTGCGGGGTGTCCCGTCCGCAGACGAGGGGACCGATTTGGTGGCCTATCTACAGGACTTGTTCCGTGAGGTCTTGGGGGAAGATACAGACTTCCCGGTCCGCATCGACAGGGCGCATAGAGTGGGCCGACAGCGCCAGTCATCGGCGCCCCCTCCGGACATTTTGGCGTTCTTGCCCGACTTTCCTTTGAAGGAACGCATCATGGCGGAGGCCCGGAGGAAGCAGCCTTTAACCTTCAGGGAGCGGCCTGTGGCACTCTACCAAGATCTGTCCGCCATCACGCTGCAGAAGCGCAGGTCCTTCAGGATTGCCACTGACTTTCTGCGTGAACACGAGACGCCCTACTCCTGGGGACACCCTTTCCGTCTGATCTTTAGATGGAACGGGGCGCTACACCAACTGCGCTCCCTACAAGACGTCTGCGGAGTGTTGGGACTCACGGCCACAGAGGAAGATGGAGCTACGCCGTCGTGGAGGCGCCCAGAGAGACGGAGCCGACGGAGATCGTCGAGGAGACAGTCACCAGCGAATGCGAGTCGCCCTGATTCCCCTACCATCAGGGCGGATATGGCGGATGCTTTGAGAACAGCGGCCAGGAACCTGCCCGACTCCAATGGCGTGGCCCTGACGGCCTGACTTTACTCCGGGGGGAGAGAGTCTTAGCTTATACGATGCTGAGTTGGGGCCGGGGATCGGGAGGGGGCGGTTGGAGGTGAGTGGCTGAACGTCCACTTTGCTGGTTTCTACGGACTTGCCCGACCGGGCTTGACTGAGACAATGGGGTGTTTCTATTTGTTTTTGTTTTTGGCCAGTTGCCATGAGTACGTTTTGGGAGGGTGTAAGGTTTGTTTTGTTGTTGAGGGGGTCCCGTCCGATGCTGCCCATGCCCACGCTCCGCCTGTCCTGGCCTTTCCCGCGCGCCTGCCCCATGCGCCCCGCCCGCTGATCCCTTGCTTGCTGCATAGCGCTTCTGTCCCCCGGGTGGAATGCCATTCTTAAAGGTAGTGACCCTTAATGTTAAGGGTCTGAATAACCCTGTGAAACGTAGAGCGATCCTATCCCTGTTGGAGGGGACGCAAGCGGATATATGCCTTCTGCAGGAGACCCATTTACTGCCCAAGGATTGCCATAGGCTGCGCTCTGCCAAGTTCCCCACTCAGTTCTTCTCCTCAGCAGCGACCAAGACTGCGGGCGTAGCCATTCTTTTAGCTAGCTCCTTTAGAGGTGAGGTTCTGTATAAATATGCCGAACAAAAGGGGAGGCTTCTTGCATATCGCATGCGACTTGGGGGAATAGCTTTTACGGTTGGTTCCGTTTATAGCCCGAATGATCACCAGGATCGCTTCCTGGATTCAGTGTTGGTGGACGTCACTGCCTCGCCCGATCGCCATGTTGTCCTGGGGGGAGACCTTAACATCGTTTTCGACTCAGCTATGGACAGGTCGGCGCAACGCTCCCCGCAGACGGGGGAACTTTCCCGCGCAGTGAAGGACCGGATTGTGGAGATGGATTTGCACGACCTCTGGCGCTCTATGCACCCCACCGATAGGGACTATTCCTATTTCTCCCATGCGCACCGCACTTACTCGCGGCTGGACTACCTCCTGGTGAGTGGCCCGCTGCGCACTGCCGCCACGGCGGCGGACATTGGGGTCCTGTCCCTGTCCGACCATGCGCCGGTTTCCGGCGTTTTCAAATGGCCAGCGTCCTCTCCCTCTCGAGGGACGTGGCGGCTTCGTGATACTCTTTTACACAAGAAATCTGTCGTGAAGCACGTAGGAGAGGTCATTCAGGATTATTTGGCTCACAATGGCAACTCCGACACGTCTCAAGCAACGCAATGGGCTGCCTTGAAAGCGGTCCTCCGTGGGGAATTTATTTCCATCTCCTCAGCCGAGAATAGGGAACGGCAGCGTAAGCGGGATGAACTGACTGCGCAGGTCAGGGAGCTTGAGCAGGTTCACCGCCGCACAGGGGCTCCTCGAGTTTGGAGGCAACTGAAGGCCGCGAGGAAGCTCCTGTCGGCACTGGACCTGGATAGGGCGGAGTATGCCGCCTTGCGCCTGAAGCATGCCTTTTACTCGGGGGGGAGGGGGAGGGGGGGACAGGTGTGGTAAGCTCCTGGCCCATCGGCTCAGGGTTGCACAGCAACGTAATGTCGTGAAGGAACTGGTAGGTGCGGACGGGGTCACTGTTTCTGGTGACGCGGAGGTGGCGGAATCCTTTCGTAGCTTCTACGAAGCATTATATGCTGCGGAGCCCTCCTCGCCGCGGGACGCCGAGGACTATTTGGAGTCCGTGGCCCTCCCGGTGCTAGAGCCCGCCCAGGCGGACCACCTGGAGAGGGACATCCATGTGGAGGAAGTCATCTCCGCTATAGCGCGACTGAAGCACGGTAAGGCCCCAGGCCCGGACGGCTACACAGCCTTGTTTTATAAGACCTTCTGCTCCGCTGTGGCACCAATCCTGACTCGACTGTTTAACTCCTTCTCCGAGCCGGGCGCTATCCCACCGGACCTTCTTAACGCGACGGTGTCGGTCATCCCGAAACCCGGGAAGGATCGGACCTTGTGCGGTTCGTACAGGCCCATTTCACTCTTAAATATTGACCTCAAGCTATATACGGGGATTCTAGCGTCCAGGCTTGGTCTACACCTACCGGGACTGGTGGAGGCGGACCAGGCTGGCTTTGTGCCCGGTAGACAGACGGTGGACAACACCAAGAGAGTGACGCACGTACTAGAAAAGGCCTCACGTATTCCGGGGGAGCGGATGTTGCTATCAGTTGATGCGGAGAAGGCCTTTGACAGAGTTCATTGGCCGTACCTTGAGCTAGTTCTCAGGAAACTGGGAATCGGCGAGAAGTTCCGCACCATGGTCTTCAATTGTTATAAAAGACCATCGGCGTCGGTGCGGGTCAATGGGTGTAGCTCCGGTAGTTTTGCCATCGAACGCGGTACGAGACAGGGTTGCCCCCTCTCGCCACTTTTGTTCGCCCTCTACATGGAGCCGTTTGCCCAGAGGATTCGCAATAATCCTGAAGCTATTGGGGTTAAGATGGGCCAATATGTCCATACTGTCAGCCTTTACGCGGACGATGTCCTGCTGACCCTGGACGACCCCAGGAGGTCGCTCCCTGCTTGCGTCCAGAAACTAGACGCCTTTGCACGTGTGGCCGGCTTCAAAATGAATATGGCCAAGTCGGCGGCATTGGACGTGTCACTAGCCACGGACACCAGGAGAGACCTTCAGCGTCTTTTCCCCATGCAGTGGTCCTCGTCTACGGTGCCATACCTGGGGTTCCTGCTGGCGCCCTCGCTGCCTGAGATGGTGACAGCCAACTACACTTCCCTCAGCAGGAAGATCAAGGAGGAACTCGGCCGATGGAGCAAGGGTCTGCTTTCGTGGCTGGGCCGTATCGCGGCGGTTAAGATGACGGTGCTGCCCCAGATTCTGTACCTCTTTCGCGCTCTACCTCTCCAGCCCCCTGTGGGTTGGATACAGCAAGCGCAGGCTGACATCTCCCGCTTCGTTTGGCAAGGCCGCAGACCACGGATGAAGAGGGTCCTCTCCACGCTCGCGCCGGAGGCGGGGGGTCTTGGTATCCCGGACCTCCGGAAGTACTTTCAGGCGGCGCAACTGCGATACCTGGTGGAGTGGAGCAGGTGGGAATCCGACAAACACTGGCTCTTTCAAGACCAGGCGGTGGCGGGCCGTACCCTCCAGGAGGTTCCGTTCCTGCGACGCGCGCATCGTCCTGCTAATCTTTACGCCTCTTTTGTTACGCGGGTCCCCCTGCGGGTGTGGGATGCGGTTTGCGAGGCCCGTGAGCTGACTACCTTCCCCTCGCCGTTCACACCCATAGTGGGTAACCCGGACTTTGCCCCAGGCTTAGAGCCGGGAGCCTTTTCCCATTGGGTTAGCGCGGGCTGCAGGGCACTTTTCCAGATCTACGGGCCGGAGGGCGTGGTTCCTTTCCAACAACTCCGACAAGAATTCGGCCTGACAGAGATGGACAGACTGCGCTATATGCAGGTCCGACACTGGGCTCTCCAACCCCAGGTACGCGACATCGCTGCCCGCCAAATCACACCATATGAGCGGTGGCTGGTGACCCGGGTCTCGGACGCCAAGCTCATTACCGATTTGTACAAATTCCTTCAACCCCCGACGTTCCACTACCATAACCCGGGGAGGGAGCGCTGGCACAGAGAATTGGGCAGGACACTAAGTCACAAGGAATGGGACAGAATCGCATATCGGGCGAGGCATTCTGCATACCACACTGGGCTTACGGAGACCTTTACTAAGGTGTCTACTTATTGGTATTACACCCCGGAGAGGCTATGTGAAATGCATAAACACACCGACAAGGGGTGCTGGCGGGGTTGCGGACAAGAGGGTACCCTCTCGCACATTCTTTGGGCTTGCCCGGTGCTGACTGCTTATTGGAAGGAGGTCTTGGATGAGGTAGATAGGCACTTTGAGATTGAGCTGCCGCGCTTCCCAGCGTATGTTTTGTTAGGCTTTCCCAATGACCTGATGTATCCGTTGAAGTCCCGCAGGGGTAGACAGATTGCTATTGCGCTAGGCTCAGCGGTCCAGAATATTCTCGTCCACTGGCGCACTGCCACTGTCCCCTCCATTACTGGTTGGCTACATAGACTCTGGCAGGTATTGGGTATGGAGAAGATGTCGCTTACAGTGGCTGGGAATGTAGATCAGTTCGAGGAGCTATGGCAACCTTTCCTGGCGCTACTGTCCACGGAATTCCGGGAACTCACCTGCCCGAGGTACCTTCGTCTCCTTAGGCTGACGCCTCCGGCGACCCCGGCGGATTAGAATGAACGGGGGATAATATCTTAGGGGATGGGGTGTGGGCTGTTTGGGGCGGGTTATTCTAATACGGGCCATTGGACGGGGAAGTTGGGGTGTTGTTTCCTTTCTTTTTTCTTTCTTGGGGGTGAGGGACTCGGAGGGACTGGGTTGTGCCTTGCTGGATCGCTGTTGGCTACTCGCGCTCAGCTTTGGGTGGGGGGTTGGGGTACATGAGAGGGCTTTGTGAACGGTCGTATTGCTTTACATTTGATGTCTTCCCCTTCTGGACCACCGACCTCCCTTTTGATTAACGCTTCTGAACCACGCTTCTTTTTTTCATTGTATTGTATGTAACCTTAACCTCCTATTCCCCTTCCCCGTGTTTCTTTTGTCTTAATAAAAATGCTTTAAACCTAAAAAGAAATCCGTAACTCCAGTTATACTCATCTGATTCTTTGTTTTGGTGTCCTTTATAAAAAAAAATTTGTTAAATTTTTAGGTTTTGCCTGAGCCAGCGCATGCGCTGCTCTGGGGAGTCTTTTACTTAGTGGGCTTCAAAAATCCAACCACACGCTTTTTGTGTGGCCTAGAGCGTGCGGTTACGCGCACAGGCACTATCTGGCTTTCCTTGCATCGCTCGCGGGCACCCTTACAGTGCGTGATCACTTTTACGGCTGCGCGGCCAATGCTTGTTGTGGTATTTCCAGTGCGCCGTGAGTGCTTTAACTTTAATAATAGCTGCCTTTTCTCAGCACATGCAGATGCCGTCTTCGGCAATGGCGCCGTTTTTTTTAGGACTTGGGCCCTGGTTGTACACATGAATATGGCCCCCCAGGCTTTCTGTGGTCCTCGGTCAGCGCATATCTGCTGGTGACGTCTACCATATCACGCGTCACTCTGGACATACCGGACTCCCATTCCGCTTGCCTGCAGTACATCTATGCGTGTCTCATTGCTGTGTCCTGTCTCTGTGGCCCACTCTCTTGCCCCTGAAGTCTACTCTTCCCTCCCCCACCCCCATTCCTGCTGTCTGTGCAGTCTTCTCTGGCCTCCGTACTGTACTCTCTCCCTGTCTCTCTTTCTCTCGCTCGGTTTCTCTCACTCTTCCTCTCGCTCTCTTTGCTTGTCTTGCTGCAGACCTCTGTGCCTACCTTACAGACGTGAAGAAGGAAGTGCATTAAAGATGGAGAGGGGAGAAGCACTCACCAAGTTTGTAGGTGGAGTTTAGCGGTGGGTGAAATAGTGCAATTGTTTCCACACAAGTCAATTTTTTTTTTAAAACATGCAAATTGTGTGAAACACGTTTGACAGTCTTGTGCATGAAAACTCTACGTGAGGTATGCTCTTGTGCTTTAAATAACGGGAGGTACTCTCATGAAAACTCTACGTGAGGTATGCTCTAGTGCTTTAAATAACGGGAGGTACTCGCACATTGTACTCTCCATAGAGTTTCTAAAGTCGCACAGTGAACTTTGCTAGCTCAGCTCATGACGCAACGGCACACATCCAAGTTTCACACACCCTGCAAGACAGTTTGTGCTCGAGCCAGTCGTTCGCAAGCTAAACTTGCACACAAATGTACGAAAAACACAATTTGAGAACCTAAGTAAGCAGGATTTAAGGGAGATAAACTAGCAAAAAAAAACAGCTGTGCTAGATAGAGGTCATTGTAGTCTGCTGCTTCACTCCTTCTCAGTATTGTGCTCATTCTGTCTCCATGCTCTGCCCGCTCACTCCAGTCTACTACAGCACTTGTTCTCCATACTGTGCCCACTCTCCTGTCACTGTGTTAGCTCCCACACTGTCCCCTGCAGTCTGCTTGTTCACGAGTTACTTATCAACCAGAGATAATTTAGATAGCTACAGAAAACATTTAAAAGTATTTTCATCTTGCATTTGCTGTTTTAACTATGTATTGATAAGGGGAAAAATGCTGGCTTTAGGTCATCACCCCAATTACTATCCTAAGAGTGAAATACTGGTCAATCGGGTTAAAAAGAAAAGCCAGGTGGCAACACTAGCCACAGGAAATAATGTCACTGACACCTTCACTTCAGTGACCACACAGTAGGTAACCTGAGAGAAAACATGAAGAAAAACCAGCATTGGCAAAGCCAGTAGGTCTCGCCATTCAAGATTCTCTTGATTGACTTATTTTTTGCCAGTTATTTAGTTGGAACAGAGCTGGTGTTCAGGCACCTCCAAGATATGTGGAAGTGTTGGGATGGATATTGGTACATCAATACATGTATTGAGAATGTGTTCTTAGTAAAACTATAATGAAAAGAAGTCTTAAGTTGTATTAAAGGTATCTTAGGATACAGTGTAGTAGACATGCAAGGAGCAGTGATACTGAGACTAATGGATGTAAACGGGGAGGCAATTACTGTCCCGGGTATAGCACCCTTAAAATAGTTGAAGCTGCCTGCACTGCTTAGGTGATATGACAGACTGTACAACGTGCTTTCCATGGTAACGATTTCCAATTACCTGCATGTTCAAATTGAATACTTCCAGGGGATATGGAGACCTTTAATTGGTCCTCTGACAATGATGGATAACATGATTGTGAGAAGTTGGCCTGATATATGATGTTTCCAATTCTGGAACCACCTTGCATCAGTCCAAACAATCCCTTATTGTGTCTGGTTGTAAGTCAACCTTATAGACAAGCTATCTTAATGGTAGCATAGACTAAGCAGCCTTAAAGGCTAAACTCTAGAGGTCGTGTTAAGCGAGCTGTTTTACCAATCACAGTCCTGTAATATCAAATGAAAGGTCACCACACAAGTATATATTATAAAAATATATGTATTTATTTCTAAAATAATTTCCAGTACTCTTTATGAGCAAAGGGGCACAAGCGTTAAATCAAAAGCACAGTATAACATACAAAGTTGCACAATTATGGATGAGGGCGGGTGGCCACTCAAACCATATATTAAGAAAGTGGTATAAGAGATATCAATCGAACAGTGGTTAGGCCTAGGGCATCGCTGGGAGCAGTCGGGACAAGCAATGCTGAAGTCGGGAAAAGCCTGCGGGATTCGGGTGCAGCGCTTAAAGCACCCGCATGCACCAATGTTAAGTCAAAGGTGCGTAAAAGTTACACAAATAGAGTTTTAGGATACTTCCGCTGAACCTAGATGGACAAAACTTTAGACACAGACCCTAGAGGTGTGTACCAGTGTGGGAACACCGGCGTTGCAATGTTACCTCACCCACAGGAAGCGGGTGCATAGGGTTGAAGTGGCGTCGGGTTTCGTCACGCAGGTTCTTGGTGCTTGAAGCTGAAGATGCTGCAGGCGATGTGAAGGAGAAGTGTCCGGTGTGATCCAAGGGTGGATCAGAGTAGAAAAGTACCTGAAAGCAGAGGGGACAGAGTCTGGGTCTCTCAGCAGTGACCAGGGTGGAACCAGGCGGAACCAGGCAATGTCGGGCGCAATCAGGTGGTTGTCGAGGAGCTTCTCTCCGCTGCCACGTGGGCTCTGGGGCATCTGCAACGTCCAGGAGCGGGTCATGAGCTGTCCCACGCAGGCTCTCACCGTCGACGCGGTCGGCTTCAAGATCGGAGCAAACAACACTTGGCAAGAGCAATCCACGCAGGACTGGAAGATTGCTTCTCACTCGGACCAGGAGGGTCAGAGCGGGTGCTCCTTTTCAGAGGAGCTGGTGCAAGTCTGGAGCAACCAGAATCACAAGACGGTTTTCGGTTTTCGCCGGCACAGGGGCCACAAGCCAGCTGGCAAGTGACCGGGCCAACGCGTCGAGCCAAAGAAAGCAGAAGGGCCCCACGCAGCACTCGTCGAGTGTAGAGGGGTGAGCTTCGGTACAAGAGTGGCTCAGGGTTGGGGCATCTCAGGCCTCGGTGTACAGCTTCGAGGGTCACTCATGGGCTGCAGAGTCAGCGTCTCGTGCACTTTTCAAGATGGCGTGCCCCACGCTTCCGGTCGCCTCCACGGGTCTCAGCTCTACAGGGACTGTGGATCGGGCTGTAAGAAGGCAGGCAAGCTTGATCTCGTCGATCTGTCGCTCGAGTTCCGGCGGGAACTGCAACAAAGCAGACGTCGAGGTGCTGGATGGTGCCTGTTTGCACAGGGTGGTCACTCCTTGACCACAAGGGAGATTCTTCAGTCTTCTACGTTGAGTAGGATGTCGAAGGGTCCAGAGTTTCGTTTCAAATGTTTCATCAGGATAATCTGAGTGCGTTGGCACTGCTCCCATTCTTATACCAATCTAGGGGGCTGGATTACCTGCTAGGTCCCCTCCTATGTGTGGGACCCAGGAAGGGGGTGGATACACCCCTTTCCTTTGATCCAGGCTGCGCTGGGACAGGGGCTGGTGTGCCCCAGAACCGGTTTGGCCGGATTATGCAAGGGGCAGCCTTGTGCTCCCCAGGCAGTGTCTGGTTTCTTTCAAACCTCCCTGCTACAATCCACTATCTCCTGTCTGGGGTGGTGTGACACCTCCCTGTGACAGGAAACCCTTTGTCCAGGCCTCCTTGGCTGAGTTTCGGTCAGCTGCAGGAGGTCAGACTCGTGTCTGTGGGAGAAGCATCCATTTTGTGGTGCTGAGGCTCCTTTTAAAATCAACCGCGTTTTAGCAAAGTAACATGTCGTCTCCCTCTAAAGGGGTGGAATGCTACCCCCGTCGCCAGGACTAGCGAGGGGGTAGTATTCCAAATCGTATGACACCTTACACGACATGTTTTGATAAAGCCAAACCAAAGTTAACATATAACCGCGAGGATTATAATGCACTTAAGAGTATATGGTATGGCATTATCCCGGAACAGCTTAGGGAATTGGTCCCGACAGCTGCCGACAGGCTCAGCTCATGCTAGAGCACCATCTCACATAAAACCAAGCACTCAGCCTCCAGGATTGTTAAGGCCTGCCATAGGAGTGACTGATAGGTATATATGCGTCCAGTTAGGTTTAGATATAGGCATACTATATCTAAGCAAGGGGTGATTACACCACCTTGCCCCAGCTGAGTGATCAGCCAGTTGTCAATTTTAGTTAGCCAGCCATGGGTGGCAAAAGATATGCTGCAGCCCCTGGTAGGCCTTGGATGCACCTATGCCCTGGTCACCTATAGTGCTCTGTACAGGGGCTGATAAGGTGACCCAAGCCAATCTAGTTATGCACCTAGGGTACATGGAATCCATTTTACAGAGAGAGCAGATAGCCTGGGGCCCTGATTAGCAGGGAACCAGGCCAACGAAGTCGAAAACCAGCTAAACACAAGGCAAAAAATCTGGGGTAACCATAGTCAGGTAGCCACCTTCCTACAATGATGACACGACCAATACATCTTTGACTTCTGGTTACCTTATTAAGGAATTAAAATTGATGCCTGCTCAGTAAGAGGAACTTCTGGGCTGACTGATTGCATGTGTCTGGAGGGAAAGGGTGGAAATAAGTTGACTTTAGACATAGGTAGAGTTTTGAAAACTGTTATATCATGGTTCATTTCTATTGTAATATGTAAACATTGGATCTGGGTGTTGCTTATGTGCTGATAACTAAAGTTGCTGTATCCACGGACGATGTTTGCAATTCGATGAAACCTGTTCGACCAATAAAATCTTTTAAGGCTAAATCTAGTCTTTGCTCCAGGCTTTGTTTGACATGGATTTGCAGATCTGGAAAACTGACATTTTGGTAGATATTGCTTCTACTCCAAGACCTTGCTCTTCCACCTACAACATCTACCTCACTTTGGTCCATATGCCATTTATTGACCTTGCATGCTTGAAAAAGCAAAGGAATTGTGTTAACCGGTGTACCGAGGTGTGTGCTTCTCACACACGCGGATATGCTTACGTAGAATAAATAGACGCATTTTAACTCAACTACATTTTAGAGAGGTTCTCTCCTAAAGCTGGTGACATGCAGGCAATTCCCAGTTAATTGTCAAGGAAGGACATCAGGTGCCAAGGACGTTGCGGCCACCATTAAGGTGTGTGATTTATAATTCCAGTTCACTACTTGTGTTTATCTTCTGTGCTGTAACAATTATTATGCCCATTTTGTGTTCACTACTGTTTCTGAGGATTTCCTGTTTGTTTCATGTTCAATAATGCTGACAAAGTCCTGTTTTTTTTTCTTTCAGTATTCCGCGAGATGCCTCCTCTTCCTCCAAGTCGAGCTCAGTCTGTGGTGCGTGCTAGACCTTCTGCTGAATACTCTTATAAACAATCTATCCTCAGGCTGATACGCAACCGCAACTTCATCCTTCTCATCTTCTCTTATGGTATGTAAGAGTAAAACCTTGACAAATGAAGGGGGAAAGTTTCTGAGAAGATCAGGGGAGGAAGGTAATACTGAGCGGAAATACCTGTGGACCTCAAAATGGCTGTTCCTCAGATAGGAAAATGCATTTATGATAAGTAGACTTCTCATCAAACAGGATATTCATGTTCTTCAGCAGGGCTTTAAGCACCAGAGCACAGTGGTCCTCAGGATGGCTGTCCCAATAAGAAGAGACTTGTGTTCTGTGAGTGGGCTGTTCTTGGAAGCGACCACACTTGATCTCAGGTTCCAGAGAAATGTGGCTAACGTCTCTCAGCACCTATTTATTTGGGGTGTTTGTGTAGTGACCACGTTGCTTGATAGCTACTGCAGCTATTTCAAGCACCAGAAGAAGTTGTTTAGGTGGAGTGTGATCTAGGAGTCCTGTTCTTGGTCATGAGTGGTGGAGCTCTCGTTAAATCTTAGTCATCGGGAACAAGTGTTTTTCGGACATCTCCAAAATCTTGGACGTTGCTTTCTACTTTGAAATGTAGAGGGAGAACGTTCCAGAGGGTGGAGCTTTAAGTGTAGAGGGATTTTTCCAGATCTGGTTCTGTGTTGATGGTGAGGTGGCTAGCAGGTTCAAGGTTGCCGGCCACCTGGTATAATCAGCATTGGAGCAAGTGGATGAACGTGCTCTTCAGACCCCATTGCCTTGAAAGATGATCGATCAGTCTGAATCACATCTGACCCTACCCCAATTTGTGTTCAAATACCTGGTATTTTTGTTATTATTTTTTTTTTTGCTGCCACTTCAGGTGTCCAGTTACATGGCGATTAATTTCCGTATAGATTTTGAAGTTGCTGTTGTGAAGTGTTCAAGTGATATTGCAACATTGTAGCTGCCAGCAGTTTGAGCACTTGGAAAAGTGGTGTTTTATTCCCGTCTTCTTCCGAACAAACAATAATAAAATGTATGACACAGCTGAAAGGCTGTTATTTAAAAATAATTACTAGGTGTAAGGCCAGATCAATGATTGTTTTTTTAATTTTTATTGCAAGTATATGGTGTCCATGTTTACTTGGCTCCGTGTCTTTTTTCCCCCTTTTTGTTGTAGCATATGCATGCAATAAATAAATAAAAATACCACCATTAATCCAGCTTGAAATGGCAAAGCAAGACCTTTTGGCTTTGTCAATGTTGTTGCTGAATGGTCTCCAGGTTATCGGTAAACTTCTAATGGGGTTCAAAGAGCACATGTCGAGTGGCCATTTTGGATTCTTTTTGCACACATTGGTGTGAGCAGCTCTGGGAATGTGCTTATTTGTTTTGAGAAGATGCAAAGGCGTTTGAACCAAAATAATTGTGTCACCATAGCATTTTTTGGCATGTGCTCCCTTTGTAATCAGGACAGGACTTAATTTGCTGCACTGGAGTGCTCTGGCCCACATTTTCAGTGTTTCTTAATACCGACAGTAGCTTGCACGCACATCGGTATCGTAGCACGCACATCGGTATTGTAGATAATGCAGTAATACCACGTGTACTTTTACTGCATGCGTTTCCGAGGGCGAATCCTCAAGATTTGTTCCACACAAAAACAAAGAATTACGGATAGATGTGGAATTTTTTGCAGGGACACCATTTTTCATGGCTGTTCTCTGTTCTATAACATAACATGTGTATTTGTAAAGCGCACGTTCACCCGGAGGCATCTTGACGCTGATTAACAGATATTTATTGTTACCCAACTAAATGGTACTCATTTTATCGACCTCAGATGGATGAGTGGACCTGCTGGGATTTGAACCTGTGACCATGAGGTCAAACACAGGCACCTGCAGGGGACGCATCCGTCCACTGAGCAACTAGACCCGGCTTGTCCGTAGGTGATCTGTAATCCTGTAGCAATTCTGCATACACGTCTTTCCTCTTCCAAGGGTATCAGTAATTCTTGGTACATACTTATTGGACCACAAATGTCTTGGTCTCAGAGACGGCCTACTTAAAGTGTTGTTGTGACCCAGAATTTGCCTTAAGCTCTTCAGAACAGTTCCCCTTTTCCAGCCACTAAAATGTTTTAAATGAAAGAAAATGGACGGCCAGGGAATTATAAGTGTAGGCCCTTCTAGCCTAGGATAGTGGAGTACAGAGACTGGATGATCTGGAAGCAGCACAAGAGAGGATATTTTTAGGGCCAGTGTGTTTTCTTCGGTGCAGTTATTCACCTGTAGTAAGCCACCGTGGGTTAGTTACGGTCTGCATTTCATTGGTCATCCCAAGAGCACCTAGTCGCTGGAAATGGCCTTCTTTTCATAACAAAACACTGTTTCATTAGGTCCAGTGTGCGCTTTGTGGATTTTTTAGCAAATAGTACCCATTATGTTTGCGCTGCTAGTCGGTCGGGGCAACCGTCGATGTTGTGTTGCAAATATTGAATCTGTGCAGGTTGCGGTGCCGTCACGATGTGGTACAGGCAGCAACTCGGTGACGATCGTCCAGATAGTGTCTGTGAGACAAAGGCTTACGGTGCAGGGTGAGGCAGTGACGTGCTCAATGCAGTACTGGCAGGTTGCGGTGCATGCAACAGAGCTGGTTGATGTTCGGGTCGGGCAGCGACAGTGTCTGTGACGTCCAGACAGGGTGAGACGAGGCGGTGTGGAGTGCGTTGCTCACAGAATGCGGTGCAGCAGCGGCTCAGTGACGATCATCCAGACTGCATTGGTGAGGCCAAGGATGCGATCGGAAGTGCAGCTGTGCCTTTTGCGGGCCTTCAGGACATGGAATCCTGCGACGGACTCAGTGACAGTCGGTTGCCCTTTTCTTCTGCTGTGACTGAAACCAGCGGGTTCATAGACAGTGCCCAGAAGGATGGTGAGGTCTTTGCTGTTCCTGAGACCTCTTGAACAGGGGGCAAGCTCCACTTCAAAGCCCTTGGAGATACTTTCTCAAACAGGATACACACAGTTCCTCTGCTTGACAGAAACAGCTACTGCAGGCCAACCACAGACAGCACACAGCAAAGGGGAAATACTCCTCTTCCAGTTTCTTCCAGCATTTCTCCTTGGCAGAGGCTCCTCTTGAAGTCCAAAAGTGATCTAAAATTCTGGGGTCTGGGCCCCACTTCTTATAGCACACATTCCTTTGTTCTCTGGTGGCAGAGAAGCTATTTGCCCAGTCAAAACCAGTTCTGTCCTCTTTGGTGCAGCTGCCCAGCAGGAGGTGGAGGCAGCATTGTCCAAGGCAGACCAGGCCCACTCCGGTGTGAAAGAAATCTGATCCCTCTACTCTGAATGCAGCCCAGGTCTATTTAGCCCAATCCTGACTCACCCTGGAAAAGCAGGACACACCTCAACCGCCAAGTAGCTGTCTGAACAGAATGCACCCCCAGCCTCTGGCAATCCAAAGCCAGACAGTCAATACACAAACCTAGCAGAGACACACAGGAATAGCTAAGCAAGAAAATACCTACTTTCTAAAAGTGGTATTTTCAAACACAGAATGTAAAACCCATCTTTACTAAAAGATGCATCTTTACATTCTAAGTTCAGGCATACTAAACTTTAGCTCCCCATCTTGTCCCAATGGAAAGTTATATTTATCAGAGATTATCAATATACTCCCATTCTATCCTATGGGACAGATAGTCTTTCCCTAGTGAAAAACGAAATTGGCTGTATTTCACTATCAGGACATGCCATACACATCAGGACATATCCTACCTTTCACATACACTGCACCCTGCCAACAGGGGTACCTTAGGCCTACCTTAAGGAAAAGGGAAGGTTAAGGCCTAGCAAGTGGGTGCACTTGCCAGGTCGACATGCCAGTACTATACTGCACACAGACACTGCAGTGGCAGGTCTGAATAACCTTTGCAAGGCTGATTGTGTGTAGTGGTACAACCAGTGCTGCAGGCCCACTAGCAGCATTTGGTTTACAGGCCCTGGGCACACACAGTGCACTGTACTAGGGGCTAAATAGTAAACCAAATAAGCCAATCAGGGAAACACTAATCCATGACAACAACTTACAGAGGGAGCACTTACACTTTGGTACTAAACAGCAGTGGCAAAGTGCACAAAGCATCAAGACCAGCAAAAACGAAGTCAAACACACAGCAAAAACACAGGAGGCAAAGGAAAAAATACAGGGGAAATCAATCAATCGGGGAGTTTAGACTCGCTACTCACCCGTGAGGTATCAAGTCGCTGAGGGGTGGAGGTGGGGGGTGGTGCAGCTCCGATCAGTCGAAGAGCCAGGTCTTGGGGGTCTTCATGAAGATGTGCAGGGTGGGGGCGCACAGATGTCGATTGGGCGCTCGCTCCAGGTCTTGGCCACTAGGTAGGAGAAGGTTCTCCCACTCGTTCTTTCTCTGCAGATGGGCGGGGGTTCGGAGAGGGTGAGGTCCTCTTGAGTGCGTGGAAGGAGATTCTATCTTTGAGCTATTGGGGTCCAGTGTTGTGGAGGCATTTGTAGGCATGGGTGAGTATCTTGATGGTTACTCTCTTCTCGACGGAGAGCCAGTGGAGGTTACGCAGGATCTTGGAGATGTGTTTTTTGTCGAGGGATGCAGAGGACGAGTCTGGCTGCGGTGTTCTGAATGGTCTGTACTTTGCGGAGCAGAGATTTGTTGATGCCGGCGTAGATGGCCTTTCCGTAGTCCAGTCTGCTGGTTATGAGTGCGTGGGTGATGGTCTTCCTTGATTCAGGGGGGATCCATTTGAAGGTCTTTCGGAGAACGTGGAGCGTGTTTGAAGCAGGTGGAGGAGGCAATGTTGACTTGTCAGGTCATGGAGAGGGAGGAGTCAAGTATGATGAAGAGGTTTCAGGAGTCATCTGTGGGGGTCTGCTGACGGTGGTGGTCCACCAGGTGACACATGCAATGGGGGAAGGTCCGAGGATCAGGACCTCTGTCTTCTCAGAGTTGAGCTTAAGGCAGCTGCTGCTCATCCAGGATGCAACGTCCTTCATTCCTTCCTGGAAGTTGAGTCTGGTCTGGGGTCCTTAGAGAGGGAGAGGATGAGCTGTTGTCGTCAGCGTAGGATACTATGCTGAATCCGTGCTGTCTGATGATGGCGGCGAGTTGGGCCATGTAGATGTTGAAGTGCGTGGGGCTGAGCGATGATCCTTGGGGTACTCTGCAGTTGATCTTTGTGGGTTTGGAGAGGAAGGGTGGAAGTTTGATTCTTTGGGTTCTGCCGGTGGGGAAGGAGCGGATCCAGTCGAGGGCGCTTCCCTGTATGCCAGCGTCATGGAGTCTGGAAACTCACGTCAATAATACCAGGTCTAACACCCATCTATTGATCTCATGAACCATAATCACAAAAATTTTGTAATTTACCAGCAACTCTCTTTTAGTTCCAACTAATGATGGCCTATGTTTGAAACAAGGCGAGAGAACACTTTTGCACCATTTAACTGTTTTATGTCAGCAATATGTGGACATGGGTGTTGTGCTCTTTCAATGGCCTTGTTTGCCTGACGCATTTCAACGCATATGCATACTGGTCCTTCACTGTCCTTTTTGGACACTGTAGGAGAAACCCATAGCGTGGGATCAGTAGAATGTGAATTATGTCATGCTTTAGTAACAATCAAGTTCTTTTTCAGCAGCTTCTTTTAAGTGGAAAGCAATCAATCTTGGTCTCTAAGCCACAGGACCGTAAATCTTCATTAATTCATCCCTTCGGTTGATTTCCAGGAATGTCAACAGCCAGGGAAAGAAACTGAAGAGGGGGATAGTGCTATAGTTCCTTAAACATCATACGCGGACGTAGTCGTCTTGTAGGAGACGCATCTAGTAGGTAACACCAATAAGACCCTAGATAGGTGGGGATACAGACTTATAGCCCATGCTGAGTTTACTTCGGGGTCTAGAAGTACAAGAATACTTTTACAAAACCTCTTCCCGCTCATAGTAGAACAGACATAGACGGATACATAGGGCAGATATACAGCAATAACTGGTACATGGGAGGGAAAAAGATCAATATCTGGTCGGCCTATAGCCGTCCTGCAGTCCGTAAAATAGCCCTGTAGGACTTGAGCAACCTAATAATTAACGTGCCTAACTGAGATCTACTAGTGGGAGGGGATTTCAATATGACATTCTGCGATCAAAAAGATCGCTGTGCCCCTAGGTGCCACCCGGACAACCGCTCAGGACTGGCAGACTTCCTGATGGCTAGGAGACTGGCCGACGTATGGAGAGCACATAATCACTACAGTACACATTCCACTCGGGCCCACAACAGCCAGCCACGAATAGACTACTTACTAGCTCTGGCTGACCAAGTGCCTGATTTTAGGGAAGTGCGACAACTCACAAGGGGAATCTCAGATCATTTCCCAATATGGGAGAGAGAAATGGACTGGTCCATGGTGGCGGAAAAGACCATCTACGAAGGCAGGTTGCCCCAAGAAGTAGGACAAGATATGGGGTAAATGAAATGTACATATGGGTAATATATTATATTGACTAGGTTTGTTTCAATATACAGTGACATTGACAATTAGTATTTTCGCAGATCTGTCGCGCTTGAGAGGGTATGAATAGACTGTAGCGCCCTTTTTAGGTTTAAAGTATTTTATTAAGGCATAAAAAACACGGGGAGGGGAGCAGGAGGTCAGGCAAGCATACAATACAAGAGGCAAAACGTTGCAGCGAGTCAGAAGAAGAAGAGGGAGGCAGGGTGCCCCAGAGGGTAACAAGGCAAAAAACATAAGGCAGTAAGTCACTGTAAACAACCCCCCGTAGGCCCCCACTCCCTAGGCAAGGCCAAGCCAGAATAGCGCTCTGCGACACAGCAAAGGAGAAGCATACCATACCACCAGCCCCTCGACCCCAGAAAAGGAGAAGAAAGAAAAGCAAGGAGGAAAGAAAAGAAAACAACACCCCAACATCCCCGTCCGAAAAGCAGCATTAGAAGCATATAACCCCACTTCCCGCCCCCAGCCCCCGGTCCCCAATCCGCTCAATCACTCCGCCGCTGGCGCCGGCGGTGTCAGCCTAAGGAGGCGCAAGTACCGTGGGCACGTTAGCTCGCGAAATTCCGTGGACAGCAGTGCCAAAAAGGGATGCCAGAGCTCCTCAAACTGGTCAACATTCCCAGCCACCGTTAGCGATATCTTCTCCATACCCAGTACCTGCCAGAGCCTATGCAACCAACCAGTGATAGAGGGGGCAGTGGGGGTGCGCCAAAGGGCAAGTATGTTCTGAACGGCTGAGCCTAGCGCAATCGCAATCTGCCTGCCCCTGCGGGATTTCAGCGGATACATCAAGTCATTGGGGAGGCCAAGCAAGACATACGCGGGGAAGCGCGGGAGCTCAATCTCAAAATGCCTATCCACCTCATCTAAGACTTCCTTCCAGTAGGCCGACAGCACCGGGCACTCCCAGAGAATGTGCGTGAGGGTGCCCTCCTGTCCGCAGCCACGCCAACAACCCTTATCGCCTAGTTTGCGCATCTCGTAGAGCCGCTCCGGGGTGTAGTACCAATAGGTGGACACTTTAGTGAAGGTTTCCGTCAGCCCAGTGTGGCACGCAGAGTGCCTCGCCCGATACGCAATCTTGTCCCATTCCTTGTGGCTCAGGGTCCTGCCCAGTTCCCTGTGCCAGCGCTCTCTCCCCGGGTTATGGTAGTGAAACGGCGGGGGTTGGAGAAATTTATACAAATCAGTGATGAGTTTGGCGTCCGAGGCCCGGGTCACCAACCATCGCTCATAGGGCGTAATCGTACGGGCGGCGACGTCACGCACTGAGGGTTGAAGAGCCCAGTGGCGGACTTGCATGTAGCGCAGTCTGTCCCCCTCCGTCAGGCCAGACTCCTGTCGGAGCTGCTGGAAGGGGAGCACGCCCTCCGGCCCGTAGATCTGGAAAAGCGCTCTACATCCCGCACTCACCCAGTGGGAAAAGGCCCCCGGCTCCAGACCCGGAGTGAAGTCCGGGTTGCCAGCAATGGGAGTGAACGGCGACGGAAAAGTGGTGAGCTCCCGGAGCTCACACACCGCGTCCCACACTCTTAGCGGGACCCGGGTGATAAAGGAGGCGTAGAGATTAGGCGGGCGGTGAACGCGCCGTAGGAACGGGACCTCCTGGAGGGTACGGCCCGCAACTGCCTGGTCTTGAAAGAGCCAGTGTTTGTCCGATTCCCACCGGCTCCACTCCACCAGGTACCGGAGCTGCGCCGCCTGAAAGTACTTCCGGAGGTCCGGGACCCCGAGACCTCCCGCCTCCGGGGCGAGCATGGAGAGGACCCGCTTCATCCGAGGCTTACGGCCTTGCCATACAAAGCGGGAGATGTCTGCCTGCGCCTGCCGTATCCAGCCCACGGGGGGCTGAAGAGGTAGAGCGCGGAAAAGGTAAAGGATCTGGGGCAGTATCGTCATCTTCACCGCCGCAATACGGCCCAGCCACGAGAGTAGGCCCTTGTTCCATCGGCCGAGTTCCTCCTTCATCTTCTTGCCTAGAGAGGAATAGTTAGCTGCGACCATGGCAGGCAGGGTGGGAGCAAGCAAAATGCCCAAGTAAGGCACCGTGGAGGAGGACCACTGCAAAGGGAAGAGACTTTGAAGGTCCCGTCTGGTGTCGGCAGAGAGCGACACATCCAGTGCAGCCGACTTGGTCATGTTCATTTTAAAGCCCGCAACGCGGGCAAAAGCGTTCAGCTCCTGGACGCAGGCAGGGAGCGACCGCCTGGGGTCATCTAGGGTCAACAAGACATCGTCCGCGTATAAGCTGACAGTGTGTGTGTATTGCCCCATCTTCACCCCAATGGCGTCCGGGTTGTCGCGGATCCTCTGCGCAAACGGCTCCATATAAAGGGCGAAGAGGAGCGGCGAGAGAGGGCAACCCTGTCTCGTGCCGCGCTCAATGGTGAAGCTGCTGGAGCTGTGTCCATTGACACGCACTGACGCCGACGGTCTCCTATAGCAGTTAAAGACCATAGTGCGGAACTTCTCGCCGATTCCCAGTTTCCCAAGGACCAGCTCGAGGTATGGCCAATGAACCCTATCAAAGGCCTTCTCCGCGTCGACCGATAGCAGCATCCGCTCCCCCGGGACGCGTGAGGCCCTTTCCAGGACGTGCGTCACTCTCTTCGTGTTGTCGACCGTCTGCCTACCGGGTACAAAACCGGCCTGATCAGCCTCCACCAAACCTGGTAAGTGTAGACCCAGTCTGGCCGCCAAGATTCCGGTGTAAAGCTTGAGGTCCACATTTAGGAGCGAAATGGGCCGGTACGAGCCGCACAAGGTCCGGTCCTTCCCCGGCTTGGGGATAACCGACACAGTCGCCGAGAGGAGGTCTGGTGGGATGGCGCCCGGTTCGGAGAAGGAGTTGAACAAGCGAGCCAGGAGAGGAGCAACAGTGGGACAGAAGGTCTTGTAGAACAAGGCCGTGTAGCCATCCGGGCCCGGGGCTTTGCCATGCTTCAGCCGTGCGATCGCGGAGATGACCTCCTCCACGTGAATGTCCCTCTCTAGGTGGTCCGCCTGGGAAGGGTCCAAGGCCGGGAGGGCCACGGATTCCAGATAGGCCTCAGCCTCTCCCGGTGGGGAAGAGTCCGAAGCGTACAGTGCCTCGTAAAAGGATCGAAAGGTATCGGCCACCTCCGCGTCCCCAGAAACCAGGATCCCATCCACTCCCACCAGCTCCTTCACCACATTGCGTTGCTGCACAACCCTAAGCCTATGGGCCAGGAGCTTGCCGCACCTGTCTCCGCCGGTGTAAAAGGCATGTTTCAGGCGCAGCGCTGCGTACTCCGCCCGATCTAGATCCAACGCAGAGAGGAGTTTTCGTGCCGCCTTCAGTTGCTTCCAAACCCGAGGTGCCCCCGTCCGGCGGTGGACCTGCTCAAGCTCCCTAACCTGCGCCGTCAGTTCTTCCCTCTTGCGCTGGCGTTCCTTATTTTCCGCCGAGGAAATGGAGATAAACTCTCCCCTGACGACTGTTTTCAAAGCCGCCCACTGTGTAGCCAGGGACGTGTCAGAGTTGTTATTGTGGGTCAGGTAGTCCTGGATGACCTCCTCCACTCGCTTCACCACCGATTTCTTATGGAGAAGCGTGTCCCGAAGCCGCCACATCCCTCTCGAGGGGGGGGGGGCGCCGGCCACGCAAAAACTCCGGAGACCGGCGCATGATCGGACAGAGACAAGACCCCGATGTCCGCCGCCATGGCGGCTGAGCGAAGTGGGCCGCTCACCAAAAGATAATCCAACCGCGAATAAGTGCGGTGTGCGTGGGAAAAGTAGGAGTAGTCCCTATCAGTGGGATGCATGGTGCGCCAGAGGTCATGCAGGTCCATCTCTGCAATCTGGTCCCGCACCGCTTTAGAAAGCTCCCCTGTCTGCGGGAAACCCTGGCCAGACCTATCTAGAGTGGAGTCGAAGACCATATTCAGGTCTCCCCCCAGGATGACATGGCGATCGGGCGAGGCAGTAACGTCCACCAATACCGAGTCCAGGAAACGATCCTGGTGATCGTTTGGGCTGTAGACCGAACCAACCGTAAAGGTAACACCTCCTAAGCGCATGCGATACACTAAGAGTCTCCCCTTCTGCTCGGCATGTTTATACAGCACCTCCCCCCTAAAGGAGCTGGCTAGAAGAATGGCCACCCCAGCGGTCTTAGTCGCAGCAGAGGAAAAAAGTTGCGTGGGGAACTTGGCAGAGCGCAACCTATGGCAATCTCTGGAGAGTAAATGGGTCTCCTGCAGGAGGCAAATATCCGCCTGCGACCCCTCCAATAGGGAGAGGATCGCCCTACGCTTTACGGGGTTATTCAGACCCTTGACATTAAGGGTCACTACTTTCAGGGGTGACATCGCCTCCAGGGAAACAGCGCGCTATGCAGCAGGCGGGGGATCAGCGGAGGGGGCGCGCGGGGTAGGGGCGCAGGGAAGGCCAGAGGCGGCATCGTACTCGTTCGGACAGCTTCGGACGGGACCCCCCCCACAACAAACCAACAATGAAACCCCCCCAAAAACCATTGATGGCAACCGGCCAAAACAAAAAGCAAAAAACAACACCCCATAGTCCCAGTCTAGCCCAAATGGGCGAGTCTGCAGAAAACAGTCAAGTGGACGTCCAGCCAAACACCACCCCCCCGCCCCCCGACCCCTAGCCCAGCATCGTGAAAGCTAAGAACCTCTCCCCCCGGAGAAAATTTAGGCCGTCAAGGCCACACCAGTAGATTCAGGCAAGTTCCTGGCCGCAGTCCTCAGGGCCTCCGCCATGTCAGCTCTGATGGTGGGCGAGTCCGGACGACTCACTGGCGCTGACGATGGGCGCCTTCTCGACCTCCGCCGGCCCCGCCGCTCGGGGCGCCTCCATGCGGGGGTAGCCCCGTCCTCCTCCGTAGCAGTAAGGCCCAGCACCCCGCAGACATCTTGTAAGGAGCGCAGCTGGTGCAGTACCCCATTCCAACGAAAGATAAGGCGGAAGGGGTGACCCCAGGAGTAGGCTGTCTCGTGCTCTCGCAGAAAGTCCGTAGCGATGCGGAAAGACCTGCGCTTTTGCAGTGTGATAGCAGACAGGTCCTGATAGAGCGCCACAGGTCTTTCGCGGAAGGTCAATGGTTGCTTCCTACGGGCCTCAGTCATGATGCGCTCCTTTAGAGGGAAATCCGGCAAGAATGCCAGGATATCAGGCGGGGGTGCCGATGACTGGCGCTGGCGGCCCACCCTGTGTGCTCTGTCAATGCGGATGGGGAAATCCGCTCCCTCCTCCAAGATGTCACGGAACAGGTCCTGCAGATAAGCCACTAGGTCCGCACCTTCATCGGCGGATGGAACACCCCGGACCCGGATGTTGTTCCTCCTGGACCTGTTCTCGAGGTCCTCCGAGTGGGCCTGGAGCTCGACACATTGCTCCCGGAGGCGGAGGACGTCCTGTTGGAGATGGGTTATCTCCTCATCGCGGCGTTGAGCCGCCGTCTCCACAGTCTCGACCCGTTCGCCCAGGCCCTCGACTTCCCTGCGCACCTCCCGGACCTCTCCAGCCACTTCGGTCTTAAGAGTCTGAAATTCCTCCTTGAGGGAGGTGAATAAGTCCTCCATGAAGGACCGCGTGACCGGCGGCTCGCCCGCAGTTGCTTCCGTTGATGCCCGGGAGGCCCCCGGGGACGGCTGCGTCCTGTCGCGTAGTTGCTGGGACCTGCCGAGCATTTCCGGCAAGGTGCGATCACCCCGTGCCGCGCCACGTCTTCCAGTCATCTTGGGGCCCGGCAAAGCCCAGGGTTAGTTGCTGTAGGCGAGCGCCATCGCTCGCGGGCACCAGATGTGAGGCCTTCGCCGAGGACAAGGGCGGTGCGTCACAGGCGACAAAATGGCGGTCCGGGCATGGGCAAGCAGGGCAGGCAGCAATGTCCGAAGAGTAGGCCTCCCGTCTCGTGGTCCCAGGGAGGGCAGTAGATGAGCTGGCGCCAGAACGAGTCGAGGCTCCCGTGTGCGAAGGGCGCGGGCAGGGGCCACCGGGCTCAGCCACACAAAGACAAGATGGCGGGAGGGTGGGACCCAAGAAGGCAGCCCGGGCCAGCAAGTCCGTGGGCAACTCTCAAATGATAACGGGTCCGGAAAGTGCAAACCCGGTGCCTCCCCCCATCACCAGTCGATTGCCCGGCTCGGGCACTGCTCAAACTCCGCCATCCAGCGCCTCCGGGCGCGGAATTCGCAAGGCGTCGCCCCTCGAGACCCCGGGCAGTGGGGGGGTCGCCGGTACAGAGCTAAAGTCCGTCGCCCAGCAATGGTGCTTGCCACCAGGGCACCGCCAGGAAGCCACCTCGCTCCGCGGAGTCCGCCTAGTCCGATCCTTCGAGATCTCCGGCGTTCCGCTTTTCAGCACTCGGGCCAGCCAAGGTGCGCGGACAGCGCCGCACTACGCTCCGCCTCCAGGCTCCTCTCCTCGGGGCGGCCCGGGCTCTAATCCTCGGAGCGATCTCCGAATAAACTTTTCGGGAACTTCCCCCGGGGCTCCAGAAGTCAAAGTGGCACCAAAATGTGCCCCAGGAACTCCGGCACAGTTCTCTCGCCCGCAGTGCAGCCGCGGGGGGAGAGAGGCGCAGGAATCGGGGCTCGAGCTGAGCCGGGCCGGAGGAGCTACGGGAGGAAGCGTCCGCTCACCCCGCCATCTTGGCCACGCCCCTAGCGCCCTTTTTAAACACATTTTCTTCATGGCGCACGGTCCCTGGTCCCCACAAAATGAATGTTGTTTGCGGTCTGAAAGCTAAAAGCCTAATGCTATTGCAGGCTCCTACCATTGCATGTGAATATTCTCCCAGTCCTGACATGGTCTGCCTGAGCGCTTCTAGCTCCTACTCTCGTACCCCGCCTCTCTACATGCACATGCTCCTCACACTGCACACGCCCCCTCACTCTCTGTCCACATGCACCCGCACTTCACATCACTTCATGCTCTGTCACTTCTGCACCCCCGATGCCAACTTGCCACCACGCAGCAGTTATCACCCTCTCTTCGCCACAGCAACCAAATCTCCACTATCCAATTCACAGGCCCTGCATCTGTACACATCAGCAGGGGCCCGGAGCAATCCTAAGAACCAATAACATGGAGATGCTGCATCCAGGTGTGCCATTGTTGAGAAATCATTATAATGAAGGGCAGGCAGGCATGTCATGAGCAATGCATCAATGAAATCATCGATAGTAGAGATAAAGTTGTATTGCCTGCTTTGCTTCAATACACCTAATGTAACCCTCACGTCTTCATACATGAATGTGTGTAATTTGAGAGCCGCCTAAACCAGAGCAGCCATATCCATCCTGTGTGATCATTATTTTGTTGCTCATTAAATAGGAATTCTCAAGCTCTACTTCTGAACAGCACAGGGAGGTAAAAAGTAGTAACCAAGATAAAATATTTAGCAAACAGTCATGGTTAACCTACTCGAAGCCGAGCCCTGTAACTGTCTGATCCACTGGGCTGGACCCGAGTGTCACTGCAACTCCTGCTTTAGTGATAGCTATGCCTTTGATTGGCTACATGAGCCCTGCTGATTGTGCGGCTCTCTGAATAAAACCCTGCTTACCAGTATCTTGAGTGCGTTGTATTAGCTTTGTTATGTTATCTTTAATGTTTGCCACGAGCTGCTTGTATAGTCTAAGTCTCCCCAAACTATTGAGGTCCTACTTTAGGCCGAGTAGGAAAGATTGGGGCTTTTTACCCTAGTTAGTTTCCTGCAATGAGCTTATTCTGTTTACTGTGGGGTTTCTGCTTAGCACAAAAAAGAATAACTAGGCACTTACAAAAGAATGCATGGATTGTGTTCTGGAGTATTAATGTTTAATACATAAGCAACCCATAACCGAAATATTCAAACTACGCAACACTCAAATGCTTAAATAATAATACAACATTCGGGGGGAAAGATGGGGTCCCGCACCGATTTACTCCACCAGTGTACTCTTTTCTCCTCTTTGGCCTCCAACAGCCTGGCTTTTTGTTTAACCTTTCAGGGCCACCACTCAAAAGAATGCATTGGAGCTGCTTTATGAACACTTGCGACTGAAACCTGCTGTCCCAGTTAACATGCAACCAACCATCTGGTAGCCAATCACACTCTTCCCCCTACAGGCATACATACTGGGGTTTGAAATCAGCATTCTATTGTGATCATTTTGCTTCGCCTACCACTCCACCTCTGATCAGGTTCCTGTTATGGGGACTGAAAAGCACAGGAGGAACAGGTAGAGATGAATGTGAGAGAGATTCTATCCTGCCTCATCAGGGCCCTGTGTTGTTTTCTCCCTCGAGACTGCGCAAACGCACAGGTTGCTGAATCGTTAAAGCTATGGCACTCCAGACATGAACCACCACTAGTTGACAAATTGTGCTCCTTTTCTGTACTGTGTACACAGAAGTGACCTGCATTGACCACAGGTGCGGAGGCAGGAAGAGCAGATACCATTGTCTTATATATAAAATAACACGTGCAATTTAAAAGCCTTTGAGTGTCAGCTGTCACTAGCGCAGCCTTGTGTGTAAGAGTATCTCAAGGCTCTATGTGCTTGGGATGTGGGGGTAAAGAAAGAGCAAATGTGCACCGGGTTATGTGCCTGGTTGAAAAAGGGAGAGAAAACTAACCTACTAATGACTAGAAACACTGTAGTGTTCATTTATTATGATATTTTATTTTTATAACATCTTTTTAGGGCTCGCCTGTTGTGCGCAGCACAGCTGGCAAGCTATATAGGGGCTTATCCAGTCTTTATCCACACCACCACTGGCTGGCGATTCCTTGCAGTGCATGAAGCGCGTGCACAATGCCACCAGCCGCCTGCCTGCCTGCCTCGCATTCCCACATCAAAGGCAGCCCTCCCAGCGCATTTCTCACCCCCTAATTATTCACGGCCGGAGGCCGTATCTACTTTTAAAACGTGCACACCCCTCACCCCCCAGTCACTTCATCCGCGCCCACTTCACACGCGCTCTGCAGGTCATAAACAGGACCATCTGCTCCACTCCCAGCACTGCATGACCATCTTCAAAGCAAGCTTGTAACACGAGCTGCCCTCAGACGTTCCAAGACACACACTTTTAATGCTTCTGAGGTCGATAACATGAGCCCCGTTGCATTGACACACACTGCCCTCACACACACAAGTTACTGTCACACACACACCCTCAACCCCTCACCCTCACTCACCCTCACCCTCACTCACCCTCAACACCTCACCCTCACTCACCCTCAACCCCTCACACACCCTCACTCTCACTCATACTCACTCACCCTCAACCCCTCACCCTCACTCACCCTCAACCCCTCACCCTCACTCACCCTCAACCCCTCACCCTCAACCCCTCACCCTCAACCCCTCACCCTCACTCACCCTCGACCCCTCCCCCTCGACCCCTCCCCTCGACCCCTCCCCCTCAACCCCTCACCCTCCCTCACCCCCTCACCCTCACTCACCCTCACTCACCCTCACCCTCACTCACCCTCAACCCCTCACCCTCACTCACCCTCAACCCCTCACCCTCAACCCCTCACCCTCAACCCCTCACCCTCAACCCCTCACCCTCACCCTCCCTCTCACTCACCCTCACCCTCACTCACCCTCAACCCCTCACCCTCACTCACCCTCAACCCCTCACCCTCAACCCCTCACCCTCACTCACCCTCACTCACCCTCAACCCCTCACCCTCACTCACCCTCAACCCCTCAACCCCTCACCCTCAACCCCTCACCCTCAACCCCTCACTCACCCTCACTCTCTCTCACCCTCACTCTCTCTCACCCTCAACCCCTCACCCTCACTCACCCTCACCCCCTCACCCTCACTCACCCTCACCCTCACTCACCCTCAACCCCTCACCCTCACTCACCCTCAACCCCTCACCCTCACTCACCCTCACTCACCCTCACCCACCCTCACCCTCACCCTCACTCACCCTCAACCCCTCACCCTCACTCACCCTCAACCCCTCACCCTCACTCACCCTCAACCCCTCACTCATCCTCACTCACCCTCAACCCCTCACCCTCACTCACCCTCACCCACCCTCAACCCCTCACCCTCACTCACCCTCAAACCCTCACCCACCCTCACTCACCCTCAACTCCTCACCCTCACTCACCCACCCTCACCCACCCTCAACACCTCATCCTCACTCACCCTCACTCCCCCTCAACCACTCACCCTCACTCACCCTCAACCCCTCACCCTCAATCCCTCACCCTCACCCTCACTCACCCTCACTCACCCTCAACCCCTCACCCTCAACCCCTCACTCATCCTCACTCACCCTCAACCCCTCACCCTCACTCACCCTCAACCCCTCACCCCTCACACCTCACCCCCTCACCCTCACCCCCTCACCCTCACCCCCTCACCCTCCACCCTCACTCACCCTCACCCCCCTCACCCTCCACCCTCACTCACCCTCAACCCCTCACCCTCACTCTCCCTCACCCTCACTCACCCTCAACACCCCACTCACCCTCAACACCTCACCCTCAACCTCAACCCCTCACCCTCACTCACCCTCACTCACCCTCACTCACCCTCCCTCACCCTCACTCACCCTCACTCACCCTCACCCTCCCTCACCCTCACTCACCCTCAACCCCTCACCCTCACTCACCCTCAACCCCTCACTCACCCTCAACCCCTCACCCTCACTCACCCTCACTCACCCTCACTCACCCTCAACCCCTCACCCTCACCCTCCATCACCCTCACTCACCCTCACTCACCCTCACCCTCACTCACCCTCAACCCCTCACCCTCACTCACCCTCAACCCCTCACCCTCACTCACCCTCAACCCCTCACCCTCACTCACCTCACTCACCCTCACTCACCCTCACTCACCCTCAACCCTCACCCTCACTCACCCTCACCCTCACTCACCCTCACCCACCCTCAACCACTCACCCTCAACAACACTCACCCTCAACCACTCGCCCTCAACCACTCGCCCTCAACCCCTCGCCCTCAACCCCTCGCCCTCAACCCCTCGCCCTCAACCCCTCGCCCTCAACCCCTCGCCCTCAACCCCTCGCCCTCAACCCCTCGCCTCAACCCCTCGCCCTCAACCCCTCGCCCTCAACCCCTCGCCCTCAACCCCTCGCCCTCAACCCCTCGCCCTCAACCACTCGCCCTCAACCACTCGCCCTCAACCACTCGCCCTCAACCACTCGCCCTCAACCACTCGCCCTCAACCACTCGCCCTCAACCACTCGCCCTCAACCACTCACCCTCAACCACTCACCCTCACCCACCCTCACCCTCACCCACCCTCACTCACCCTCACCCACCCTCACCCTCACCCACCCTCACCCTCACCCACTCAACCACTCACCCTCAACCACTCACCCTCAACCACTCACCCTCAACCACTCACCCTCAACCACTCACCCTCAACCACTCACCCTCACCCACCCTCACCCTCACCCACCCTCACCCTCACTCACACTCAACCACTCACCCTCAACCACTCACCCTCAACCACTCACCCTCACCCACCCTCACCCACCCTCACCCTCACCCTCAACCACCCTCACCCTCACCCTCCCTCACCCTCACCCACCCTCACCCTCACTCACACTCCCTCACCCACCCTCAACCACTCACCCTCAACCACTCACCCTCAACCACTCACCCTCAACCACTCACCCTCAACCACCCACCCTCAACCACTCACCCTCAACCACTCACCCTCAACCACTCACCCTCAACCACTCACCCTCACCCTCACCCACCCTCACCCTCACCCACCCTCACCCTCACCCACCCTCACCCTCACCCACCCTCACTCACCCTCAACCACTCACCCTCAACCACTCACCCTCAACCACTCACCCTCAACCACTCACCCTCAACCCACCCTCACCTCACCCACCTCACCCTCAACCACTCACACTCACCCTCACCCACCCTCAACCACTCACACTCACCCTCACCCACCCTCAACCACTCACCCTCAACCACTCACCCTCAACCACTCACCCTCAACCACTCACCCTCAACCACTCACCCTCAACCACTCACCCTCAACCACTCACCCTCACCCACCCTCACCCTCACCCACCCTCACCCTCACCCACCCTCACCCTCAACCACTCACACTCACCCTCACCCACCCTCAACCACTCACCCTCAACCACTCACCCTCAACCACTCACCCTCAACCACTCACCCTCAACCACTCACCCTCAACCACTCACCCTCAACCACTCACCCTCAACCACTCACCCTCAACCACTCACCCTCAACCACTCACCCTCAACCACCCACCCTCAACCACCCACCCTCACCCTCAACCACTCACCCTCAACCACTCACCCTCAACCACTCGCCCTCAACCACTCGCCCTCAACCACTCACCCTCAACCACTCACCCTCAACCACTCACCCTCAACCACTCACCCTCAACCACTCACCCTCAACCACTCACCCTCACCCACCCTCAACCCCTCACCCTCACCCACCCTCACTCACCTCACTCACCCTCACCCACCCTCAACCACTCACCCTCAACCACTCACCCTCAACCACTCACCCTCACCCACTCACCCTCACCCACTCACCCTCACCCACTCACCCTCAACCACTCACCCTCAACCACTCACCCTCAACCACTCACCCTCAACCACTCACCCTCAACCACTCACCCTCACCCACCCTCACCCTCACCCACCCTCACCCACCCTCACCCACCCTCACCCTCAACCACTCACACTCACCCTCAACCACTCACCCTCAACCACTCACACTCACCCTCAACCACTCACCCTCAACCACTCACCCTCAACCACTCACCCTCAACCACTCACCCTCAACCCTCACCCTCACCCTCACTCACCCTCACCCACCCTCAACCACTCACCCTCAACCACTCACCCTCAACCACTCACCCTCACCCACCCTCAACCACCCACCCTCAACCACTCACCCTCAACCACTCACCCTCAACCACTCACCCTCAACCACTCGCCCTCAACCCCTCGCCCTCAACCCCTCGCCCTCAACCCCTCGCCCTCAACCCCTCGCCCTCAACCCCTCGCCCTCAACCCCTCGCCCTCAACCCCTCGCCCTCAACCCCTCGCCCTCAACCCCTCACCCTCAACCACTCACCCTCAACCACTCACACTCACCCTCAACCACTCACCCTCAACCACTCACCCTCAACCACTCACCCTCAACCACTCACCCTCAACCACTCACCCTCAACCACTCACCCTCAACACTCACCTCAACACTCACCCTCAACCACTCACCCCCAACCACTCACCCTCAACCACTCACCCTCAACCACTCACCCTCACCCACCTCACCCTCACCCACCCTCACCCTCACCCACCTCACCCTCACTCACCCTCAACCACTCACCCTCAACCACTCACCCTCAACCACTCACCCTCAACCACTCACCCTCAACCACCCTCACCCACCCTCACCCTCACCCACCCTCAACCACTCACCCTCAACCACTCACCCTCAACCACTCACCCTCAACCACTCACCCTCACCCACCCTCACCCTCACCCACCCTCACCCTCAACCACTCACACTCACCCTCACCCACCCTCACCCTCAACCACTCACACTCACCCTCACCCACCCTCAACCACTCACCCTCAACCACTCACCCTCAACCACTCACCCTCAACCACTCACCCTCAACCACTCACCCTCAACCACTCACCCTCAACCACTCACCCTCAACCACTCACCCTCAACCACTCACCCTCAACCACTCACCCTCAACCACTCACCCTCAACCACTCACCCTCACCCTCACCCACCCTCACCCTCAACCACTCACCCTCAACCACTCACCCTCAACCACTCACCCTCAACCACTCACCCTCAACCACTCACCCTCAACCACTCACCCTCAACCACTCACCCTCACCCACCCTCACCCTCACCCACCCTCACCCACTCAACCACTCACCCTCAACCCCTCACCCTCAACCCCTCACCCTCACCCACTCACCCTCACCCACTCACCCTCACCCACTCACCCTCAACCACTCACCCTCAACCACTCACCCTCAACCACTCACCCTCAACCACTCACCCTCAACCACTCACCCTCAACCACTCACCCTCAACACTCACCTCAACCACTCACCCTCAACCACTCACCCTCAACCACTCACCCTCACCCTCAACCACTCACCCTCAACCACTCACCCTCAACCACTCACCCTCAACCACTCACCCTCAACCACTCACCCTCAACCACTCACCCTCAACCACTCACCCTCACCCTCACCCACCCTCACCCTCACCCACCCTCACCCTCACCCACCCTCACCCTCACCCACTCAACCCCTCACCCTCAACCCCTCACCCTCACCCACTCACCCTCACCACTCACCCTCACCCACTCACCCTCAACCACTCACCCTCAACCACTCACCCTCAACCACTCACCCTCAACCACTCACCCTCACCCCACCCTCACCCACCCTCACCCTCACCCACCCTCACCCTCAACCACTCACACTCACCCTCAACCACTCACACTCACCCTCAACCACTCACACTCCCCCTCAACCACTCACCCTCAACCACTCACACTCACCCTCAACCACTCACCCTCAACCACTCACCCTCAACCACTCACCCTCAACCCCTCACCCTCACCCTCACTCACCCTCACCCACCCTCAACCACTCACCCTCAACCACTCACCCTCAACCACTCACCCTCACCCACCCTCAACCACTCACCCTCAACCACTCACCCTCAACCACTCACCCTCAACCACTCACCCTCAACCCCTCACCCTCACCCACACTCACCCTCACCCACCCTCACTCACACTCACCCTCACCCACCCTCACCCTCACTCACACTCACCCTCAACCCCTCACCCTCAACCCCTCACTCACCCTCACCCACCCTCACTCACACTCACCCTCACCCACACTCACCCTCACCCACCCTCACCCTCACTCACACTCACCCACCCTCACCCTCACTCACACTCACCCACCCTCACCCACCCTCACCCTCACTCACTCACCCTCACCCACCCTCACCCTCACCCACCCTCACCCTCACCCACTCAACCCCTCACCCTCAACCCCTCACCCTCACCCACTCACCCTCACCCACTCACCCTCACCCACTCACCCTCAACCACTCACCCTCAACCACTCACCCTCAACCACTCACCCTCAACCACTCACCCTCACCCACCCTCACCCACCCTCACCCTCACCCACCCTCACCCTCAACCACTCACACTCACCCTCAACCACTCACACTCACCCTCAACCACTCACACTCCCCCTCAACCACTCACCCTCAACCACTCACACTCACCCTCAACCACTCACCCTCAACCACTCACCCTCAACCACTCACCCTCAACCACTCACCCTCAACCACTCACCCTCACCACTCACCCTCAACCACTCACCCTCAACCACTCACCCTCAACCACTCACCCTCAACCACTCACCCCCAACCACTCACCCCCAACCACTCACCCTCACCCACCCTCACCCTCACCCACTCACCCTCAACCACTCACCCTCAACCACTCACCCTCAACCACTCACCCTCAACCACTCACCCTCAACCACTCACCCTCAACCACTCACCGTCAACCACTCACCCTCAACCACTCACCGTCAACCACTCACCCTCAACCACTCACCCTCAACCACTCACCCTCACCCTCACCCACCCTCACCCACCCTCACCCTCACCCACCCTCAACCACTCACCCTCAACCACTCACCCTCAACCACTCACCCTCAACCACTCACCCTCAACCACTCACCCTCAACCACTCACCCTCAACCACTCACCCTCAACCACTCACCCTCAACCACTCACCCTCAACCACTCACCCTCAACCACTCACCCTCAACCACCACCTCACCCTCACCCTCACCCTCACCACTCACCCTCAACCACTCACCCTCAACCACTCACCCTCACCCACCCTCACCCTCACTCACACTCAACCACTCACCCTCAACCACTCACCTCAACCACTCACTCTCAACCACTCACCCTCAACCACTCACCCTCAACCACTCACCCTCAACCACTCACCCTCAACCACTCACCCTCAACCACCCTCACCCTCAACCACCCTCACCCTCACTCACACTCACCCTCACCCTCACTCACCCTCACCTCACTCACCCTCACCCTCACTCACACTCACCCACCCTCACCCTCACTCACACTCACCCTCACCCTCACTCACACTCACCCTCACCCACCCTCACCCTCAACCACTCACACTCACCCTCACCCACCCTCACTCACACTCACCCTCACCCACCCTCAACCTCACCCACCCTCAACCACTCACCCTCAACCACTCACCCTCAACCACTCACCCTCAACCACTCACCCTCACCCACCCTCCCCCTCACCCACCCTCACCCACCCTCACCCTCACCCTCACCCACCCTCACCCTCACTCACACCCACCCTCACCCTCACTCACACCCACCCTCACCCACCCTCACTCACACTCACCCTCACCCACCCTCACCCTCACTCACACTCACCCTCACTCACTCACCCTCACCCACCCTCACCCACACTCACCCTCACCCACCCTCACTCACACTCACCCTCACCCACCCTCACCCTCACTCACACTCACCCTCAACCCCTCACCCTCAACCCCTCACTCACCCTCACCCACCCTCACTCACACTCACCCTCACCCACACTCACCCTCACCCACCCTCACCCTCACTCACACTCACCCACCCTCACCCTCACTCACACTCACCCACCCTCACCCACCCTCACCCTCACTCACTCACCCTCACCCACCCTCACCCACACTCACCCTCACCCACCCTCACTCACACTCACCCTCACCCACCCTCACCCTCACTCACACTCACCCTCACCCTCAACCCCTCACCCTCACTCACCCTCACCCACACTCACCCTCACCCACCCTCACCCTCACTCACCCACCCTCACTCACACTCACCCTCACCCACCCTCACTCACACTCACCCACCCTCACCCTCACCCACCCTCACTCACACTCACCCACCCTCACCCTCACTCACTCACCCTCACCCACCCTCACCCACACTCACCCTCACCCACCCTCACTCACACTCACCCTCACCCACCCTCACTCACACTCACCCTCAACCCCTCACCCTCAACCCCTCACCCTCACTCACCCTCACCCACACTCACCCTCACCCACCCTCACTCACCCTCACCCACACTCACCCTCACCCACACTCACCCTCACCCACCCTCACCCTCACCCACCCTCACCCTCACTCACCCTCACCCACCCTCACCCTCACTCACACTCACCCTCACCCACCCTCACCCTCACTCACACTCACCCTCACCCACCCTCACCCTCACTCACCCACCCTCACCCTCACTCACACTCACCCTCACTCACACTCACCCTCACCCACCCTCACCCTCACTCACCCTCACCCACCCTCACACTCACCCTCACCCACCCTCACCCACCCTCACCCTCACTCACCCTCACCCTCACCCACCCTCACCCTCACTCACACTCACCCTCACCCACCCTCACCCTCACTCACCCTCACCCTCACTCACCCTCACCCACCCTCACCCTCACCCTCACCCACCCTCACCCTCACTCACACTCACCCTCACTCACACTCACCCTCACCCACCCTCACCCTCACTCACACTCACCCTCACTCACACTCACCCTCACCCACCCTCACCCTCACTCACACTCACCCTCACTCACACTCACCCTCACCCACCCTCACCCTCACTCACACTCACCCTCACTCACACTCACCCTCACCCACCCTCACCCTCACTCACACTCACCCTCACCCACCCTCACCCTCACTCACACTCAACCCCTCACCCTCACTCACACTCACCCTCACCCACCCTCACCCTCACTCACACTCACCCTCACCCACCCTCAACCACTCCCACTCACCCTCACCCACCCTCACCCACCCTCACCCTCACTCACACTCACCCACCCTCACCCTCACCCACCCTCAACCACTCACCCTCAACCACTCACCCTCAACCACTCACCCTCAACCACTCACCCTCACCCACCCTCACCCTCACCCACCCTCACCCTCAACCACTCACACTCACCCTCACCCACCCTCACCCTCACCCACCCTCACCCTCACTCACACCCACCCTCACCCACCCTCACTCACACTCACCCTCACCCACCCACCCTCACTCACACTCACCCTCACTCACACTCACCCTCACCCACCCTCACCCTCACTCACACTCACCCTCACTCACTCACCCTCACCCACCCTCACCCACACTCACCCTCACCCACCCTCACTCACACTCACCCTCACCCACCCTCACTCACACTCACCCTCAACCCCTCACCCTCAACCCCTCACCCTCAACCCCTCACCCTCAACCCCTCACCCACACCCACACTCACCCTCACCCACCCTCACCCTCACTCACCCTCACCCACCCTCACTCACACCCACCCTCACCCACCCTCACCCTCACTCACACTCACCCTCACCCACCCTCACTCACACTCACCCTCACCCACCCTCACCCTCACTCACACTCACCCACCCTCACCCTCACTCACACTCACCCACCCTCACACTCACTCACACTCACCCTCACCCACCCCCTCACTCACCCTCACTCACCCTCACTCACCCTCACTCACACTCACTCACCCTCACCCACCCTCACCCTCACTCACACTCACCCTCACCCACCCTCACCCTCACTCACACTCACCCTCACCCACCCTCACCCTCACTCACACTCACCCTCACCCTCACTCACACTCACCCTCACCCTCACTCACACTCACCCTCACCCACCCTCACTCACACTCACCCTCACCCACCCTCACCCTCACTCACACTCACCCTCACTCACACTCACCCTCACCCACCCTCACCCTCACTCACACTCAACCCCTCACCCTCACTCACACTCAACCCCTCACCCTCACTCACCCTCACTCACCCTCAACCCCTCACCCTCACACAGTGCAATAGGTCTCAGACCATTTCAGTTACAGCTTTAAGAAATGTTTATGGCTTTTTTTATTTGTAATTCTTTAGCATTGGCTACAGGAAACAAAAATGCTAAACATTTACAAAAAAAAACCATAAACAATTCTAAAAGCACTAACTCTAATGGTGCGAGACCTATTGCATTTCCAATGCTTGTTTTCATAGCAATTATTTTTCTTAATTCATTATAAATACAATTTACTATATATAAAAAGGACAATACATGTGCAAATGGTGAAATAATAAACAATTGAATTAATTATTATAAAAAAATACAGAAGTGCATTCCTTTTTCAACGCGTTTCGGCGTAAGCCTTCTTCAGGAAGTCTGTATTCATGCACCAATATCTTAAATGGCGGATGAAGCATGAACGATTGCTTGCAATCTGAAGTATAATCTGGGAATCAGTCCACCAGCTGGTTTATAGTTGTCGGGTAAGTATTCTGAGGATGGTCTGTGGATACGCAGTCGATAAATTCTCCTAGGTTCACCGATTACATTGATTAATAGCGTGGTATTCACTCCATTCGAAATAACTGTATAGAGGTGTAAGGTTTCATCAATCAGAGTGCGCCGGTTTTATAAGGGAGAGATGTAAACCCTCATGGATCCAATGGGGACTCCATCTATAATCTTGGAATTCCGTCCGTCGCCCGTTCGACCATCCGCAGGTCCCGATAATCTATGTGCTTGGGAACCATTTCTTCCAGAACACAAAGGAAAGGCTCTCGGGAAACGAAGTTGCGTCACTGTGTTTGACTTCTAGACATTCTGCTGAAGATCCGTAAACCTGAATCACCGAGGCTGCCAACCTTCTGGTGCAT